>NW_027286763.1:4332500-4661728 GCF_022747635.1 Hetaerina americana | reverse complement strand
TATATTAATCGTGTGACTCTGCAACTGTAATCTGTACTGTTTTACATCAATATATATCCCATTTTTAACATTTGCGTTCAATTGAGTCTCCGATTTTATTTGTCCAATTAGGCATGGCAATATGGGTCTATGTCACCTGTCTAGCCTCGTTAATACATGGAAATGTCCCTTAGAAATTATTTTATCCTTTGAAAGTGATTTTCATGTTTTAAAAAAATGACATACTTAAAAATTATTAAACTTACAAAATGTTTAATGAGACCGTTGACTAAAATTGTGTTATGGACGAGCTCTCTGAAATATGGTTCTATTGAAAGTGGAAAATATAGCCGTAATAAATACTATCCGTCACATACTTTGTATTTATTTTGCTTTTGACAATATATTTATTTTTAATGCTTCTAGTTTTATCAAATCAAACTCTTCATTCAACCCTAACAATAATTTTTCGGCGCTATTAAGTATTTATTATTTTTTTCGATTTCACCGCTAGTAGTTAGAAAATTATGGGTGACACAGAATTATGCCCCATCATACCTATTCATTCCCAATAAATGTATATTTAGCATGATTTTTGTTCCTGCCCATTACGATCAACTATTAAAATTTAAATCTTGATTCTCATCTGCCTTATACCACGAGAGAATAGTTAAAATTAGTTAATTTTAATGTCTTTAATTACCTTAAATGGCCTTCAAGGCCAATCTTATTGCTGCGGACCATCCTATGAATATTACATATCAATCCTGAAATAGAGCCGTCCTCCATTTACCAAATATGTCTTTAAAGGTCTTATTTAAATTATATCATTTTAGAGATAATTACTCCCATGTTTTTATTGTTTATTTACATGCATCAATGATACAAGTTTTATTTATCAAAGATAAGTAACTCATGGCCTCAAAGAAAGATTTGTTGGATTCTACTCTTCTAATCCCAATGAACAATCAAGTGAATAAATGGAGTAGCTAGCCATTACTTTAAACCCATAAATTTAGATCAGTTCCTCCGATCACACAACCCTCTTTGTTTAAATGAAAGCATAGTCTTGATGTCGCATCTCTGTAGTCACTATTAGGCACTTATTGTTTAAATTCCCATAGAGTCTTATTCATAAGGTTATCTCCTTAAAAAGTAGCATACCCGTGTAATATGATTGCAAAAATTAGCAAACTATGATGTACTTTAGCGCATAAAGTACATCAATAGGTTCATTGAGAAATAGTTTCGGCCTAAAAAAACAAATTACGCAGTTTATTTCCTAAAATATCAGTGTGTACTCATTCCAGCAAATTCTATAAGGCAATAAATACCAAATGTAAGTTTCCGGTACTCTCCCGTATTTTTACAACACTTGAAATTATAAAAGGAATATTATGACAAACTTTTCATGCCAATACGAAGCACACATTGGCTTCGTCAGATAAGAGCTCAGACATTTCATCTCTTTGAAATAGGATGTTTGACGTTCATCCGGATATTGCGTAGAGAGCCGGCCGGCATTCCGCCTGTCTCGTCTCCACAGCAAATGCCTTGGGAACCACAAAACGATCAAACTATCGCGGCTCTATCTTGGCCTTAAAATTATTTTTTCATTGGCCTCTTTAATGGCCGTTAGCCTTTACCCAACAACTATTACGAACGACTTCGAAACTAATTATATCTAATTAAAATCCACTGACCAGTTACGAAGTAAAGCGGAATAAACCTGACTACTAAACTTTCAGAGACTCACTTTGAAATTAGCTTTCCTCTTCAAGACCTACTCTCTCGTTTATCTTTTAATCCAGATCTTTTCCAGCTTCCAACCGCAAAGTTTCTCTCATTTCTTAGTCTTAAATACGTAAGTGATAAGGGATTTACTTCTTTCTCTGCCGTTGTGGCGTAACATTTTAATGGCTTCCCCAGAAAGTACCACAGCTAAAAATCGACGCACGAACGTTTGCAATTGAATATTTTTATTCTATTTTTATGCTAACCAACTATGTGGTACTTCGAAAATATTGCTATTGCTAGTGTCTAAGATAAGCTTAATGGTTTAGGTAGTGTTATTCCGTAGACAAATTATTATCATTTTTGCCATTATATCGATGCAATTACTCTTTTTAAAATATTTAAAATCACTACAAGGTTCAACGATAATTTTTAAATGCCTACATTTTCTAAATTTTTAAACAGGATAAAAGAACGAAGCGAGCCATCATAGTTGACAAAAATACTTTAAATGCATATCCAATAGTTTCTTTACTTAACAAATAGTAGTCATAGATGGGTTGTGCTCAACGGAGAGAGATGTAACTTCGGGCGTCCCCCAGGGAAGTGTAATAGGGCCTCTCTGTTCTTAATATACATAAATGACTTAAGCAGACACGTTAGTAGCAATCTAAGGTTATTTGCTGACGACACGGTGATATACAGGGAAATAAGGAGCCAACTAGATCGCGAGCTACTCTCTAGAGACTTAGACAATATCTCGGGATGGTGCAATAAATGGGATTAACACTTAATATAGATAAATGTGCAGTTTTGAAATTTTGGAACAAAGGAAGCGAGGAACAGGATATAAAACTACAAAATAGAGGGTTCAGTATTGACTACGGCAAATCAAGTTAAATATTTGGGGGTTGTTCTAACACCACGCCTTTCATGGGGAGCACATATCAGGACAATATGCGGATCAGCTTTAAAGAAACTTGGCTTCATAAAACGGGTGGTGGGGAAATGTAATGAAAAAGTTAAAGAGAGGTGTTATAAAAAGAGACGTTTCAGGCGTGATATGGTGGAATATCATGATTAATTAAAATAGCAATTTTCCACAAAAATAAAATTTAATGCGACCGGTTTCAATGTTACTACATGTTAATGTTCAATGTTACAATGTTACTACTCACCTGATGATGATGTAGTAACATTGAAACCGGTCGCATTAAATTTTATTTTTGTGGAAAATTGCTATTTTTAATTAAGAGAGGTGTTATTTTGCTCTAGTTAGACCTCATTTGGAATATGCCGCAAGTATTTGGGATCCGTGGGAGAAAATTTGACAAAAAGAATTAGATAAAGTCCAGAGAAAATCCGCTAGATTCGTTAAAAATTGTTATGATAAAAACACAAGTGTGACAGGTCTCTTAGGGGATTTAGGCTGGGAACCACTTCAAGTGCGGAGAGAACAAACGAGGCTTAGACTTTTAGAAAGGTTCAGAACAAACGAGTTTAACTATGACACTGAAGGAATTATAATGACCCCACACTACTTAGGTAGATCAGACCACAAAGATAAACTAAGGGAGATAGATTCCAAGACAGATAGGTACAAATACTCATTCTTTCCCCGAACAATCAGAAATCATAATAGCAAGAAACCGAAGTCACTTTAGAAATATTAAAAACGTTGAATTTACAAGTCCGAGCAAAGTTAAACACTGCAAAGTTTTAGGTATACTTTCAGGTGCATGTGTATATTAGTTGGTAGTTTTATTGTGTTTGCATGTGTGTGGGGTGTAAGTGTTCATGCATGAATGTATGCCATGTTTTTTTTTTATATATGATTTTGTGGTTATTGCATGCGGTTTTTTTTCTTTTTCTTTTCTAATTACGGGTGGTGTCCTAGCACCCCCCGCCACACGCCCTTGCGGCGGCTTGCGGGGTATTAAGTAGATGTAGATGTAGATGTTTACTTACGCGGCAATCCATTTGGCATAATCACGGCGGCGGAGGCTTTGGTGATGAGGGGACACCAATGAATGTCTTGGATACAACTCTATGCTCTATGGTTGCTAGGAAATACACGTCACAAAGTTCAGCAGCAGTTTCTAAAATGTTATTCTTTAATCTTAAGCCCAGGGTCTTCATCTGGTCGAGGTCATGTCGCCCATGCGAATTCTTCCCACGCTCACGAAACGAAAATGAATGATAGCCGTGGTATGAAAAAACGGTATTGCAAGACGTAATGTTAGTATATAAACCAGAAAGTATCCTTTTAAATACTTCAATGACATCAAATTACTCCAGTGCTGAGTTAATCACTGCGAGACAAAAGAACTCTCATTGTATGATGGCAGGAAAACCCACTGTCTTTTCGCCCTCTCGGTTGAAGTGTGATGCTCTTCCCGTGATCCAGCAGAGCAGTCTGGTAGAAAGGGGAAGTTTTGCATTATTACTATGTGTAATGATACGGCGTTATCATTTGCCAACACGTTTAAATGTGCTATTGAATTACTTTGAATGACGTGTCAATTTATTATGAAAAATAAATGCTTAAATGCTACTGATCTCCACAAAGGCTATATTTGTTTGCTGATTTTTCAATAGTACCCGATTATAAATTGCAAGAGACACTCTCTCATGGATAAAACAATTGCTATTTTTAATATTCGGTGAATTAATGAAATGAGAAAATATGTATTAAAAGCGTAATAAAACGGTCAAAGATTATAAAATGTATTTGTATGTTCTCAAAAGGACAAAAATGAAAGAAAGTAAATATATCAAAACAATTTGAGGAACAATTTAAGCATTCAAAAAAAGATAATCAGAACAACCATATTAGATATAAAAAAATCGGCATAATAAAATATATCTATACATACTATTCATTCGTGACGCTGAAGGAGTCAATAAAATTGAAGTGAATATAAATTAGGAAAAGATATTCCGGCATTATTGTTTTCTGCCTTGATTGCGATTATACACCACTAGTAAGTCAAATTATTATTAGGTAATCAACCGGTTCAGGTAGGTTTTTGGATGGACATAATTACTAATTAAATAATTTGCTGACCACTTGCAAAACACAACTTCGTACTCTAAATCAGGTCCCTCTTCAGCTCTGAGTACTTTCTTCCTCCCTTCATCCCGTCCAACATCCCTATCCTGTTCCTTCCCTTTTCTCGTTTGCCCAACATACTCCCCTCTATCACAGTCTTCAACATCCCACTGCCGGTCAATACACTCTTCATCCACTTTTCCTGCCTCCATAGGATTTCTCCCAACAAACCCCTCTCTTCGCCCACCATACCAAGTACTTCCTCATTTGTTTACTTCTCGGTCCATTTCACCTTCTCCATTCTTCTCCAAACGCACATTTCAAAAGCCTCCAGTCTACGTCTATCCTCCTGCTTCAATGACCACGTTTCCGCGCCGTACATTGTTACGCTCCATATCAAATTTAAACGAGTCTTTTCTTAACATCCTTACTCAACGTCCCCGTCATCAACTCCCTCCTCCTCGTGAAAGCCTCTTTGCCTAGTGTAATTCTTCTCCTTACGTCCGTACTACTTTGACGTGTTGATCCAAAACACTTTCGAGATACGTAAACTGTTCTACCTGTTCTAGTTTTTGCCCTCCTATTTTAATGTTCAGCTTGGCCTTTTCTTTCTAGATTATCGCATAACCTTTGTTTTATTAATATTGATTCTCATCGTATACCTTTGGCACTGAATTTCCAATTCACACAACAATGCTTGCAACCCCTTGGCTGACTGACAAACTAAAGCTTGATCAAAATGAAATACACTATGTTATCCCACAGAAGAGCTTTATTGTACGACCGGGTTTCGTCGAAGATCGACATCATCAGGTCATCTTCGACGAAACCCGGGTCGTACAATAAAGCTCTTCTGTGGGATAACATAGTGTATTTCATTTTGATATGAAGCAATTCCACAAAGTTACTATGGATACAATTAACCAGATAAAGCTTGATCATCAGCAAACCTAACTGATTTTACGAATTCCCCGTCCACTTTCATTCCTACCTCCAGTTCTTCCAATGACTGTATATCATTCCTCTGCATGGAGGTTGAACAGCAACGGTGATAATGGCAAGCCTGCCTTACACCTCTTCCTAACACTGCCCATCCGGACTCCCCGTTCCCCACTCGCAGTCTGAGATTATGTATGTACAGGTTGCGGATTAGCCTCCTTTCCCTCCAATCTATTCCTATTTTCTGCAATATACTCATTAATTTTTTTCTATTTCTCAATTTACTCTATCAAACGATTTTTTGAAATCTACCAAACAGGCAGATACCTCCTGGTTGTATTCTTCATTCCTCTCGATTAATAATCTCATTACTGCAATGGCATCACGCGTACCTCTCCCCTTCCTAAACCCACACTGATCCTCCCCTAAGTAATCATTTGCCCTACTCTCTATCCTTTTGTTCATGATCCTGAGAACAACTATAGCTGCGTGGGATATCAAACTTAACGTCCTGTAGTCCTCACATGATGTAGCCTTTACCTTTTTCGGATAGGAATATGAACTAGTCTTCTAAATCAAATTATCCCCCCCAAAATCTCATGAAATTTTCACTTCATCCTCGAATGCGTACTTGCCCTGGCGATACTCACGTCGCGTCAATAAGGAATATGGTGGCGGTGGATGGCAAGGGTGAGATCCAAGGAGATGTTCAGCGACTCACCATAACCGCTCATAACTCTTGAGAGGTTGGAGAGAGAGAATGGGCGAGGCCATTTCACCCCAGGGCCCCCTCCCCTCGTCTCCCTCGCTCACTCCTCGCAATCGACAGAAGCGGCATCTTCTCCGCTCTTCCCGCCTCCGTTGCCCGCGAGGCAACGCGCACCTCTCCCCTCAGCTGGGGCATCATCGCGCCCTCTCGACTTCTCAACTCGCGACCCGCCGACCATCACTTTCCCCGCTACCCACCCACCACTCCACATGCCACGCAGCGCCAAGACACACTCAGTCGCCCTCTCCCACCTCCGCCACTCTCTCCTCCCTCATGTCCCATACTCTCGCTCTCACCGACTTCCCGCCTTAATATGTCTTCGCAACGTCGCCCTCCTCCTTCCGCGTCTTTCCTTTCAACTGTTTTTCCCATAAAACGAATGGTGGAGGAATTGACTTCCGAACTGTCGGGTGTGAGACGTAGGCGAAACACGTCGAAGCATTGTTTTCTTTTGACAAGAGTGAGAGAAAACTCTGATTGCAATCTGTCAATTCATGTTAAAAATTTATTTTTACTCTAGCTTGCCAGTTTTTAGATTCTTTCTGCTCTTTTCCTCGATATATAAAAATGACAAACAATGAAAATGAAGCCAGGGTTGAATGAAGAAAATTCATTATTCAGGTTAATGCTTTCCACTATTTTTGGATAAAATCTGACTATCCATGGTCTATTGTATCGAATAATTAAGGTACTTGACTCCGTACTTTAGTTTACCGGTAAAGGTAGGTTTTGGATATACAAAGGCCACCAAACAATTCTGTTGTCTCTCCCAAGAAAACAAATACACAACATTTTCGCAAGGGGCGTTTCTTGTGCGACACAAAGGGTATCGGGGAAAGTCAGAATAAATACACCGAGTCTTACCCAAACCATCGTATTTTTTACAACATCAGTCATAATGCACCATTTGCATAGGTATGAGCAAATTATGGATGGCTAGACCCTCGGTAAACCAACGCGAGTGCGGGCAGCATTAAAATGGTAGAACATTACCTGGGACAGGTTAAAGGCAGGGTGGACGCGGTCACGAAACACGTAACCTAGGTAGGGCCCTCGTCCGTTGGAAAGGAAGGGAGTATGGTAGAGTGGACGCGGTCACGAAGCAGGTAACCTAGGCAGAGCCCTCGTCCGAAGTTGAGTCAGCAATTGGACACGCTGTCGCGACAAGCGCAACACAGCCGAAACATCGTGTCCGATTGGTCACCGCCAGATAACCAACTGACCGCTTTTAACGACGACGACGACATGCCTTGCCGTTTTTTCGAGCGGCTTTATTTTTCAGAGGTCGCCTAGTTGGGCTTATGCTCTGTGCCGCAATGTATTAAGCTCCAATATCTCCCTGGAGCACCACCAGCGTCGTTGTATTGCCCTCTTTTTATTTATTTAATTATTTTTCGTATTGTTCAGGAGTGTAACTTTATTTGGTCTCTTATATTTGACATAGAAACCTATTTTATTTTGTTTGTTGTATGTCATAGCCCCATTAGTGTTTTCTTTTAATTTATCACAGTATATTTTACACTTTGTCAGTAAGAAGTCTGAAAGTTTTTCTATGTTTGTTTTTTGGTATACCATCTCGTTTTCTTCCCAGGGGGGGAAACCAAAAGCCAGCCTCAGCGTCTTCCTTTCTGTACTATTTAAATTATCCATCGGGGATCTACTGACTAGTCCCATCCACGCAGGTGCTGCGTAGGTCAATACTGGTCCTATTACTGTCGAGTATATTAGTATTTTTACGTCTTGAGGGTTGGGGTTTTGTCTGAGAATCGGTGCCAATTGCGACCTTATAGCAGCCGCCTTATCTCGTATCTGTTTAATATGTATTTTATTTATTTATTTATTTTTATTTATTCAGTATGAGTCCGAAAACAGCACATTTTGTGCCTTTACATCGAACTATTAACAACGATAACAATAGTCACATTTACAAACACCCAAGCCCTAGGTGGAGGAAAACTCACCCAGGCGGGAATCGAACCCGCGACCCTTGAAATGGCAGACGAGGACGTTACCCCGCCGCCACCGGGGTCGGCAGGGTATTTTGAAGTTCAGTCCGTCATCTATGTCCACTCCTAAATATTTGATACATTTACTCCATTCAATAGGTTGTTGTCCAATCCTGATTCATTCGCTAGATATTTTAGGTGATCTTGGGTGGGCGAAGAATATTGCTTTGGTTTTTTTGTGTTTATCTGCAATTTCCATTTTCTGTACCATGCTGTTATCTCGTCCAATGCGTCTTGTGCTCCTTCTTTGACTGAGTTGATATTTTTCCCTTTAACTAGGATTGCGGCATCGTCAGCGTAGAGGGCGTTTATACTTCAACAGTCTTCTTCGCTTTTATGTATTGGGAAGTCGGCTGTGTAAATGTTAAATAGCAGTGGGCCTAATATGGATCCTTGTGGGACACCAGCTTTGGCAGTTGTACTGTCGCTTACTTCTTCTCCCCATTTAACTTTAAATGTCCTTCCGTCTAAGTAAAACTTTGTCCAATTTGTCATCCATCTAGGAAAATTCCATGACTCCATCTTTTGAATTAGGCCCCCATGCCAGACCTTGTCAAAAGTCTTAGACAGGGCAAGGAAGATTCCAATGGTTTTTTTTATTGTAAGCATCACTTATAAAGTCTGTAACTCTATGAATCTATCGTTCGGTTGAGTATCCATGGCGGAATCCGAACTGTTCTTGCGGTATGACTTCCTTTAGTCTCAGATTTTCCTCTTTAAGTGTTTTCCCTCCTTTTTTGGGGATACATTCGATGAAAGCCTCCTTCCAATTTTTCGGATATTACCCAAGGGCGATTGACGCGTTAAAAATTATTACTAAACATTGGCCAGCCGCTTCCGGAAGTCTTTTTATTATTTCATTCGTGATGTTGTCCTCTCCCGGGGATTCCTCATTTGGGAGTTGGGCTATTTCTTCAACAACATCTTCTAGTGTGATTATTAGTTGCCCCTCCGGTTACCCGACGTCATTTTCGTTTTGTTGTTTAATTTCAGCTTTTTCGGCCCCCGGGTCGTTGGTCGTAGAAACCTTTTCATAAAATTTTGCCATATGTTTGGCCTTTTCCAGGGACGTCGTCAGGGTCTCCGTTATTTTTATACTTGGGTCACTGGGTGGGGATTTCCGCAGTTTCTTTGTTAGCTTCCAGACGGAGTGATTGTTTTTACTTAGTTCTATTTTAAATTCTCGGGTGCCTAGGCGATAGTATGATCCTCTAAGCGCATTTCTTTCTTTGATGAGGATTTTTACCTCGTCACTTAACTTGAGATAATCATACGGCCGTTTCTTTGCCACTGGTATTCCTTTTTTATGCCTTCCTCAAAGGCATTTGTTATTACTTCTACCATCTCATCTATCGTCTCTGTCGTGTCCGGGCTGTGGCTCCTTCTTTCTAGGCTGTCTACGATAGCTTCCCGGAAGATTTGCCAGTTTGCTAGCCCGTAAGAGGGTCGTTTAGTCCTATCCAGGTTTGTTATTGGTTTAGTCCCAATGCTTATTAATACCGGGTAGTGGTCGCTTGTTAGGTTTTTGAGGGTAATGACTCTCGCTGGACTCCTTAAATTTTTTATTATTGCGAAATCGATGACGTTCTTGCCACATACCCTCGTCGGTTCGTTTGGCGCTATTATTTTTGCTCTAAGATCGTTTTTCCATTTTTTAATGTTTCCCGTTTTCGTTCTTTGTTGGGCAGTCCCAGTCTTTTCGTCCCGCGACCAGGGCTTTTATACCCAAATTAGGAGCCAGGGGAGGAATACCCTTGAAACATTGTCTTTGGTCACGTGGGGTATTCGGAGGAGCCAGGGAAGGAACACAATGTCGCATACTTGCGACAACATCCTACTATACACTATGCCCCTCTTCAACAAAACACAATCCAGCAACTTACTCTACATCATGTCCCTATTAATCTCAGCGTACTTCCTTCCTCCCTTAATTCCGTCCTACATCTCTATCCTATTCCTACCCCTTCTTCGTTTTCCTAATATTCTCCCATATATCACAGACTTCAACATGCCACTGCCAATCAATATTTTTGAATCCGTTTTTTTTCTATCTCCTAGCGATCTCTCCCAACAAACACCTCTCCTTCCCCACTGCACCCAGCACCTCCCCTTCCTTCATCTATTCAATCATTTCTTCTACATTTACTTTGAAAAGCACAGGAAATAGTCGGAAACCTGGCTTCACTCCTCTTTCTATCACTGCTCGTCCGGACTATTCATCCCCCATCGCACTTATAAGTCTAAGATATGTACAGATTGCGGATCGTATCCTCCTATCCCTCCAATATCTTCCTGCCTTGAGTATATATCCACTATTTCTACCCGATTCATCATATCAAACGGGTTTTTGAAATCTACGGAGCAAACGAATACGACCTAATCGTATTCACTCTTCCTCACATTATGTAGCCATAACGTTTCCTGGATCAAGAGCTAACAGTGACAAAGACTTCCGCCCAGACTAATCTCTCCTAAATGCTACGAATTAAGCATTAAAACTCTTTTTCCCAAATTTTTCCCAAGGCTTGAAGTAGTTCCGCAGGAATGCCGTCTGTCGCCATAGTCCTACTTGATTAAAATGTCCTTGGTGTCCTTTCTATCTCGGCAACAAGTAAGCCTGGACCTAAGCAGTACTGATCAATGTCATTCATTATTTCAATGTTTAACTATGCTGGCCTAAGTCCTCAACAATAACTTTCTCCTATGTATCTCTCATGGATCATTTCTGGTACATCTTATGGACGTATTCCACGACTTATCTCTAACTTTTATAGCACATTTTCCCCTCGAACTTCCCGATAGGTTTTAACTTTCTTATATACCAGGGCGGTTCCATAAGTACCCGTGTTAGAAATGAGAAACCATTTTTTCAAAAGAAGGTTTTTTTTATTTTTCAACATAGTCTCCTATTAGAAAGATACAATTCTCCCAACGTTCCGGCCATTTTTTTTTAACCCCTCCAAAAAATTGGATTTGTCGAACTCTCCAAAATACGCCTCTGTCTCGGCGATAACTTCCTCGTTTGGGCTAAATTTTTTTCCCGTGAGCCATTTCTTCATGTTTAGGAATAGGAAAAAGCCGCAGGGAGCCAGATCGGGTGAATACGGGCGGTGCGGCTGCAATTTATATTGTAATTCATGCAGTTTTGCGGCCAATTCGAATATGGCAGCCGGTTCAGCTTGTTATCCACCGTGAGCAATCGCGGCACCAATCGGGCCGACAATATTTTCATCGCCAACTTATCATGTAAAATATTAATTGCCGTTCCGGTCGACACACCCACGGCCTCTGCTACTTCGCGCACTTTCGTTTGACGATCAGCGAGAATCATGGCGTGAACTTGAATGATTTCCTTGGTAACCACGTCTGCCGGGCGTCCTGGTCGCTCCTCATCAAAAACAGATACTCGCCCACGTTTAAATTCATTGAACCAATATCTAACTGTGGTCAAAGATAGCAAAGTGTCCCCATAAACAGCATCCAACATTGTTTTTATCTCCTTGCATTTCTTCCCATCCAAAAACAAAAAGGGAATAACGATGCTACTCTTTTTCCATCTTAGCGAAAATCACGAAACACGTCTTACTCGAATGGCTGCCAAATACAAACTGACCTTTAAATCAATCTGAAATTTGTTTCATCGTCGTTTGATAGATAGCAGCACACAATGATAACATAAACTTCCCTCAGGAACGCCCTTTTTCGTCAAATACGGGTACTTATTGAACTGCCATCGTAGCGCACGATTTTCCCCCTTCCTCTGCAATCTTTCCATGTCCTCCCACTGCCCCTTCCGCCATGATTCTTTTGCCTTATTTGTCGCTCGTCTCACTTTAGTATTTAACTCTTTGTACTTCCTTCTGCCTAACTGTGTGTTTACATTTTTTCAGTTTCATCTCTCATCTATATTTCTTATCATCTCATTCGTGATCCATAGTTTCCTTGTCCTTCTCCCATTGACGGCTCTTATGGTTTCTTTCACGGCTTTCGATATCCCTTTCTCGATACAATCCCATTTTTTTCGAGAGTACTTAGATTTTTACTCTCATTCCTAACTTTCTCTATAGCCAGCTGATACACCTTCCTTGATAATCCATTTAATGCTTCTACTTTCCATTTGCTCTTCCGTCGCCCCTACCTTATCCAATTGAAACAAAAGTTACACTTTATAACAACTGAATTGTGGTCGAAGTCCGCATCCGCTCCCGGGAAGCTTTGCAAATCGATCACAGTGTTCCGGAATATGTGTATAACCAGAATTTGATTGAACTGATACCTTTTTGGGTCGCCTGGCATTTTCCATGCGTACCTACGCCTTTTGTGGTGTCTAAACTAAGGGCTGGTAATGACTAACCTCTGCCAGCTGTAGAATTCAATGGCTTTCTCCCTTCGGTCATTCCTTGTACCTAAACCGTACCCCTCACATCCTCATCGCCATCCTTCTTCACCTACCGTCGTATTCCAATTCCACATACCTATCATATGCTTACCTTCCATCTCTTCAACATTTCATATACTTTTCATCTACTTATTTTCAACTTTTTTTCAAAATTGTACCAATTCCTCGTTCACTCTCGTCCCATCCGCTGGAAATTACTCTTTCACAGTCAATCCAGCAATCCCCGCTATCCTTCCATCTCATCTCGCATACACTTAAAACGTCTATATTTCCTGTTTCCGTTTCTCGCTTTATGTTCCCTGATATTCCTATCCTCATCATCGTCCTAACATTACAATTATCTCGGGTACCTGTTTCGGTCTTCGACAGCGTCTTCTGCGCCGCTGCTGCTGTTGGTTTGGCTCTGTAAGGTCTTCTTGAGAGGACAACCGCGGAGACCTTACCTCCATCATCCATTATCTATTTATCACATTTGGGCGTTTAGCTACATAAGAAAAATATTTAAGTAAAATAGTTATCCAAGGGTATTACATTAAATGTTTATCAAAATGTGAATTTATATCATTGATACAAAAATGAATCGGCATTAATTTTGTACATGAAATATTGACATAAAAATCATTCGCAAAGTATCGTTGTGGTGTGCATTTCTCCTGAGAACCAATTAATCCGTGGTTGAAATAACAAATTAAAGTGGCCTTACTACTCGTATACGAAATAAACTAATTTTGGTTTATACACCAAGGATGAACGGAATACCTCATGTCCGATAGGAAGATTATTCTCTCCAGATGATGACAACTGTGTATTCAGGCAACGCAAATAAGGAAGCGACCAGAGGGATTGTAGCGATGGCAAGACCCGCCACACTCGATATATTCCCAATCCAATAAATTCCGCGGGAAATGAATAAGCAATAAATCCAGAAATGTATTAAATGGAAAGAGAATAACGGCTTAGGTTTAGCAATACTGGGTGAATTCTATTGTCTGAATTTATGCCACACCGTCGGTCGCCATGACCCTTCACCTACACTGCCCTCCCCGTTAGTCCCCCCTTCACCCTTTCTGCTTAAACTCACCCTCCATTCTATCACCTCTCACTCACTCTATCCACAATCATCCCTCTGCCCCAACCTTTCGTGCACTTTCACCAGCACCATTCAACCCCCCACGGCCACTCCGAATGCCGAAACCCTCTATCGCTCCACCCCACCCCCCTCTCTCTCTGCCCCCCTCCCCCCGACTCGCCTTCACCCTCGCGCGACCTCTCTGTCGAATATGCCCCCGCGGCATCGTTATCTCTGTGAAACAGGTTGTGCCATAAACGGCACTCCCTCCCCCCTTCTCTCGCTCCTCTTCCCTTCCTCCCTCCTCCTCTTAAACTAACCCCTTTCCCTTTCCGACGGAGAATGGACCCTGGCTCCTTTCCCACCCACGCCCTCCTCCCCCTCGATCGCTCCCTCTCTTCCCTATGATCCCCCAGTCCTCCCCTCCCGTCCCCAGGTCCACCTGCCCACCGTCCCCTCGCCGCACACAATAACAGAGCTCACCCCTCGGTGCCCAGCTCATCCTATAGTCCGCCATTCACCCGATAACTTTTTCCATTCTCATCCAGGGTTCGGGGGATCGATCCCGGGACTCGAAGTACGTGGATGCCCGACAGATCCCAAGAGGGAGTGGTTTCTCTTTCAGTTATCGCTCCGTTCCATTGATGGGCGACTTCAGGCGACCTCGGGGTCCTTTTGTGAAATTCTTGGCAGGACTGTATGAAATATTATTCAGCCTTAAGCTGATGGGTTTACAAAAAGAGAAAATCGTGATAAAAGTTTAAAAATGAACAAGTTGAATATGGTTAGGAGCCCGTTAGCCGAGGGAATTTGGATACATGGAACGGTTGAAGCGAATATTATTCCCATCGAGGTGAAATGCTGATCCCCGAGCGTTTCCGGTGATGGTTCCTGTACCTGCTGGGTGAAAAGAGCCTTGGTATAATTTCAGTCATGCGTACTCCCAAGTGGGACTTACATTTATGAAAGAGCAATTATAGTATTGGACTAGGAAAATAATTCTCCCTTCCTATTCTGATAGAGAGATCGATATTCTTTGAAGGTAATTTGAACATATGAATAAGAACATCAATAAGGACTTCATTGACGCTTATTGAAAACTCTCAGTTTCGTCTTGAGGGCGGAGGGGAATTTGAGAAACCGAATGACTAATTCATTCAGTTTTTGAAATTCAAAAAAGCTGTTTTTATTCACGTCGATTTAAAAGAATTTAACAAATGTTTGAGTTCTTTTATATAGTGAAGCAGTTCCATGAAGTGACACGGGAAGCAATATCCCGTATCACAGATCAAACTCAATATTGCCATCTGTTAAGCCCATTAAAATCTTAACTTTAGTTTCGGTAGCAATCATTGCTTTTACAGGTATTTCTGTTCTGCACTGTTACTATGTTCACTCAAAGTGTTTCGGGGCAAAAACATTGCAGCGTTATTCAAAAGCTAGGCACTAGTCTTATATTTAATAATCACTTCAGAACCTTCAATTAAAAGGGAAAATGGTAGCCATTCCTATTTGCGTACCTGCTTGTGTGCATTGAGAATCTAAAAATGGTTGTAATGTGTTGGAATGAATGTAACCCTTGGCTTAGCTTTCAGCATTGGATCGAATTTATTCAGTTTTTCGTAAATAACTTAATTGACAACGTAATTTTTTCAATCAAATATAATATATGCATAAATAAGGACACCTTCCAATTATAATCGAATCGATTTCGGTGAACATGAGAAGAAGTAGAAAAGCCAATGGAAATTTGGAGAACCAACATTCTGCATTTACTTTAGCGCATTAGTCGGGTGGAGAAATGAAGCGAAATTACGAGGTCAGAGCTCAACAAGTGATGAACACAAAGTTTTTGCATTAAGGGCGTTTTGTTATAATTTTGAGATAATAGCATAGAACATGCTTTTCCATTGCCATATGCCGTATTAATGCAAGGCATACAATAGCACTTAAGCCCCTTCAATCAGCTTAGCGATAAATACCTACGCTTCCTACTATGCTTCCGGCACTGGCTCGTGCCCATGCTTTACCAGTCAATATAAAGGGATGATTTTCCGTTAACAATATAGTTTTGAGCCATAGACTCCTAAAATACTGTTTATATCCCTTGTGTACTTTTGTAATACACTACTTCATCGGGTTGTCTTCAATAGAGGAATATTTTACTTCTTTCTATGGCATTATATTAAAAATTACAATAACAAAAACTACGTTCTTTAATAATTAGAAAAATATATTTCTTTCAATCCTGAATGAATTGGAAATATTATATCAGCAATCATCTATGGTGCAGAAAGCTATCTCTTGTATTTAGTCCCATGTTAGAATAATAGAATTTATTCTATTAAATTAAGTTTTACGCATTGCTCAAATAATTTAGTCCTAATCTGAATTATGACAATAAATCTGACGAAAAAAATAATGATTCATTGCCAATGGTATTTCTTGACAAGTTAAAATAGCTTTGAGCCAAATTTAGAACGAAAATATTTAATACAGAGATGTATTTATGAAATTTTGTACGATTAACGACAGATATTTTTTTAATTTTTTAAGAGTGTCTTAGAGTATTTTGTTTTGTTATGTTACCACTATTTTTAGTAGCATCAGCGTTGTCTTAAAACTAAGTTTTGGTAAAACGGATTGATATCATACTATTAGATATATTGTATTTTCCATTTTACAATGATTGACTGTGACTATTGAGAATATTGATTTTTTGTTTCAAACTATATCAGCACGTTAGTTCAATATTCCAATTGAGTAGGTAACATTGGAGAAGACTGCCACGCATACTTGACGATGGTAAAATTAATTTTGATGGAGTAGAATCACTTAATCATTAAATCATTTGGAATGGCCAATTTTCCTTTAATACTTCTAAAATGACCTGGCTAATAGAAGGTCGCCTGCTGGAAAATGTCAAATTAAGGAGCGAAGCACATTTCCTATGAAGAAAACGGCCAACTTGCAAACTGCCGTACAAGTTCTCCATCCTCATCTCTATATTCCTGCCACTTCCGTTGGATCATAATTTCACCAAGAATTCATCTTCAAGATAAAACATTCGTCTTGGTCGTCCAGCCACTTCGGCGTTCTGCATCTAAGTGCATTAGTGTAATGACGCTTCTACTGACCAACTAAACTTCTCGGCTTAAATAGAGTCTTCCTCCATCATTCCTCGCACTCTGCCTAACACAAATGAGCCATTTAGAACTTGGGGTGAATATGTAAGGTGCGAGGGGGTGAACAAAAATAATCTCAAAAGGAATACTTGAAGCATTAATTATCCTTGCTAAAACATTGCAACCTCTATTCCCACCGAATGGTGCTGAAACTTATACATAACACCATGCAAGCCGTCCCGAGGGCGTGTGGCGGGAAGTGTTAGGTCACCACCCGTAAAACAGAATAAAACCACGTGCAAAACTAACAAATTCATGTCAAAAAAGGACGTTTACCAGAGCTGATATTCACATCTAATTCAGTGCACGGATTCCTGGTTGTGAATGAGCCACTATTCGCCTCACACTTATCAATTTCTCAAGTTCAATAGTTCAAATCATTTCTCCCTCATGTAAGTGCTTGAAAAAATATTTTCTAAAAACTAGGTTAACAATTACGCACTCTAAAATTTATTGATCAAGAAGTCTTCGCTAAAATAGAATTTGGACACCGTCTTAGAAAATACAAATACATGGTGTATCCCAAAAACTAAGTAGAATAAATCGGGGGAAACTTTACTACAGATCAAAGTACTAATTACTAGCGCTCTTCATAGGAACATCCTTTTTTATCGAGACACCGATGTCAGCGCCTCTGCCACGCTTTCTGGAAGGCGTCGACGGGAATCTCGTTCGGGCACCTCGTCACGGCCTCTTCGGTCCAGTGGTCCAAAATGGTACTCAAGGGATATTTGCGTCGTACTCCAAGATCCAAGTCTCATTGCCAGCAACTACCTATTCTAAATTCATTCGGGTCACTTTCACAGTGGCTCAAGAGGTCCAGGGCAAGAACATAAACTGTCTTCTGACAGCACCTTGCGAACCAGCTTTGCACACCTTTCCCATGGATAAATCTTCTGTAAGAATGCGATGCACAGTGGTTTTCTGAATATTGCACTCTTCTTCTAACATCCTCCTGAACCTTTTAGGTCAATCATAACTGAGAATGTGTCTCACGTTTTTGGACAGACACTGAAAGTTTCGTATAAGAGCTAATTCCCAACAAAAATACAATAAAAATGAAATGAAATTTCAGAATTAGGAATTTAAATACGTTAATCACTGTATAGATCTTTAGTTTTATATGAAAAGTAATACCCACACCACCCGTTAGGAGAATATCAGAAAGATTTCCATCAACTCTTTTTAAATGCGTGCGTCATACAGGGTTCGTCCGGAAAATAAGTGTACTGATTTTTTCCCGCCGCTCCAGGCGCGCCCAGCACCGCTCTGACGGGCTGCGATTGAAGGAAGGTATGTTGGCAAGCGACGCTGAAAAAGGCAGTCGGCTCTGAGCTGTGGTGTAGTGAGGAGCTCTGTTAACGCGAACCTCCACGCTTCGACCCACGTCACGGAACGCGATGCCGAAGTTTTTGGAGCAGCGTTATTCCATCAAATTTGCGGTAAAGCTTGGGAAATCGTCTACCGAAACTGTCGGTATGATTAACCAGGCTTACGGGGAGTCAGCCATGTCCATAAACATGATCTTTCGGTGGCACAAGATGTTCGTGGAGGGCAGAGAAGAGGTCGACGACGAGTCTTCGAGAGGTTCCCGATGATGCCTTCACGGGAGCGTTCCAGGAATGGGAACGCCGCTGGAACAAGTGTATCGACTCACAAGGGTCCTATTTTGAGGAATATTAGCTTAAGATATGTAAAAGTGTAATAATTTTTTTTCCTGGGCTCAGTACACTTATTTTCCGGACGAACCCTGTATGTCATTTCACTTCTCAACCGTCCCCTCAAACATGACTTTACGGTCCAAACGCTGACTTCTGTAGGGAGATGCATTTTTCAGAGCGAGGAAGTATATATTTTGTTCTGTATTTTTTTTGGGACTGAGTGAAAGTCAGTAATTATTATTTTTCCTCCAAACCACAGATGAAACTCAGATTGACACATGTTGATTTATTTGATTTTTATATACACTGGAAAGAGACATTTATCGGTTTCCTTGCTGACTTGATTTCTTGGCATCAGATTTTATCAATAAGTAGGCTGGCTTTTCATGCCAATTTTTATGGGAATCGAGGAGTATGGAAATGTTATCGATATAATTATTAGGAAAATATTATACGATTGAGACCACTCATAACATCCCAATTAGTGCAACCCTTCGACTTGCCGACAGTTAGAGCAACACAATTAAGTCAAATATATTGGAGTGATTTAAGAAATGGCAATTACGGGGGTGGTCTCAGAAGTACCCGGCCTGACCTTGAGACGGCGGTAGTTATGTAAAAAATATCAAGGAATTAGAAAGTACTCAACCTATAAAGCATGTGTTTCACGTTTGAAGACGCCGCGTTTTTTAGTATTTGTTTGGCACCCATCAACATTGAACGTTTTCAGTGAATTTGTGAAAATGAAGAAAATTGGTAATCGTTATGTGACAAAATACTTTTACTTGAACGACCTAAGCCCATAAAATTAAAAACTGAAATTGATTCTACTCTGGGTAAGTCTGCTCCTTTGTTTACAACAATAAAATATTGGGTTGCAGAGTTTAAACGAGGCCGTACGAGCTGTCAAGACGAATATCACATTGGCCGACCAAATGAGGTGACGGCTCTAGAAACGTCGACGAAAATCCACGAAGAGATACTGGAGGATTGTCGACTGAAAGTGCGTGAGCTAGCAGACATAGTCGGCATTCCAAAAAGTGCGGTACATAGCATAGTTACTGAACATTTGGACATGAGAGAGCTGTGTGCAAGATAAGTGCCGAGTTTTTCAAACAGAATTTTCGCGCCGTTTCATAGCCATCGATGAAACATGAGTCCATTACTTCACACCGGGGACAAAATAACAATCAAAACAATGGATTCAAAAGGTAGAACCGCCTCCAAAGAGGGCGAAAATCGTTGCATATGCAGGCAAGGTCATGGCGTCGGTATTTTGGGTTCGGCGTGGGATAATTTTCATTGACTATCTTGAAAAAGGAAAAAACATTTACTCACTTTAAAAACATTAGCTCACAAATCCGGTATTGCAATGGCCAAAATTCATGAATTAAAGTTTGAATTGCTATCTCATACACCCTATTCGCCATATTTAGGCCCATCGGATTATTTTGTGTTTGCAAACTTGAAAAAATGGCCCGGTGGTCAAAGATTTTCCAACCGTGAAGAAGTGTGGTCGGCAGTTAATGGCTATTTGGAGGAGCAAGACATTTATTATTATAAAAAGGGTATCGAACGTAATGAGTATCGCTGGAAAACGTGTACAGCGCTGAAAGGAGATTATGTTGAAGATACACTTTTTCCAAAATGTTTGTGTTTTCTTTGTTGGGTGGGGTACTTCTGGGATTACCCTCGTAAGTTCAAGGAATCTGAGGATGCGAAGAGGAAGCAGTGCTCCGAAACATTCGTGTGGAGAGAGGAACTCGATGGATCACAGGCATGGAATACCAAAAAGTGATCCAGCAATGGATAGAAGCCTCCGAATGATGGTATTACATGGAAAATGTTGAAAGGCAAAGTGAGGTGCATAGAAAATCAGAGGCAGGGGAGAATACTTGTGCTAGATGGAGAGTTCCACGGCGGAGAGCAGTAAGGCGTAAAAGGGTTGGACTGCATGAGGAACAACGTCATAGTTGGAAACATAATAGAATGGAAAATAGGACGAAGGATCTCGAAGAGAAGGGAAAGCATGAGACAAGTATCTAAGACAAATTGAACGATGAGTAAAATAAAAAAGGCACAAGAGGGAGAGGGAACACTGAATACAAAAGAATGGGAGGCTGTGATAGCTAATCTTAGAATTGAAATACAGATAAAGATCGAGGGAAGAGTTATATGTGGTCATTCGAAGCATGCAGAAGGAAAAGTTTGCCCAACTTACTAGAAATAAAAACTATTGAAAATAGTTTCAACCATAAAGGAGATCCTATTATTTGCATTTTGGATATTAAATAGTGCTGTTCCTAAAAATGGTGGATATACATATAATGTTCTCTCTGTTGTTCAGGTTGTACTTGGAATTAGCTTTTACTTTATCATAAAAAATGCATTTAAAGAGCTAGAGTCGAAAGGAGAGTAGAAAAAGATCAAATTGAATCAAGTTTACGGATGATATAGACCGAGTTGATCTATCATCAGTATTTAAATTATTGCTATATCCATTACAAAATCATTTTTTAAGATAAGTGATGAATTCAAGGTACTGGTAAACCGACCTTCGGGTTGATTAGTGTGTTTGTGGTTTTTTTTATACATTTTCCATTTCATAAGTATTTCAAAAGAATGTGATAAATTCTAGACGTTATTAGTGAAATAAATGCGTAGGAAAAATATTCACTAAAAAGATGGACAATGTTTTATGGCCCATTTTCAAATATGTCCATAAAGAAACGATTGCTATTATCTTGGATATGGAGTATAGGGTTATAAAGTTCTGAAACCTGATAATTCAGGAAAGAAGATAAGCGTTGATTTAAGACTTTTAAGATATGCATATGGAAAAGAATGAAGAGAATGAAATCGACGAGAAAGAAAATTAAAGGTCTTAGCAGGACAGGGTTAGAGAAAAGTTCTTGGGTGAAATTAAAGTTATGCGGACGGATGATTGGTTGAAGCCGTCCCCTATTGACGTAACCCTTGACGTTGTGGATGAGTTTGTATTTTTCAATCATGCATGCATCTATGCGAGCTGGAGAGACGATGATTTCTCCTATAAGAGTCGCCCATAGGTTAGAGGGTATAAGCCAAAAGTCAGGTAGTCCGCGAAGTCTGTAGTCTGTTCCTCAGAGAAGACGGATGCAAAGGTGTTAGAACCAAGTGGGGTGGCCATTTCAGCGATATCATCTCGTTAAAAACATAATTGAAGAAGGCAATGAGAAACCACATCAATTATTAATCCCAAGAAAATATAATGGAACAAAATTAGGAAATAAGTCCTGGCAACTGCGGGACTCGGTCCACGAAGACAGGTGAGTGCTGGTAGTGGAGAATGAAAAACCACTGCAATCCTCATCACACGAAATACGAGAGGGAAGAGCAGAGGGCAGGAGAAAACAGAGAAGAAAAATTCAAAGGTATAACAGATGCTTGTTATCCTAGGGTTATGATGCGTTTAAGACGCTAAGGAAATAACTTGCGATAGGCGAAGAGAGGAACATTGACATGATAGTCCTGTACAAGGTGAAATGGAACGGCATCGGGGATTAATGGAGCGAGATGGCTGGAGCAATATGCAGCCGAAGTAGGAAAGAGCCGGCCAGCGTGAAGAGTCCCATGGCTTTTCTGGATGATTGGGAGAATGGTAGTTAACATGGATTACACAAATGACCGAATACAATCAGAAAGAAATCAGCAAACCCGATCAATTTAGTGGAACTATAGGCGTTGATGTCGAAAAGGAAGACGAAGGAGAAATAGATAGAGGAATATAGAATTCAATCAGGACGTATTTGCCTGTTTCGTGGATTTTGAAAAGGCCTTCGATAGAGTGAATTGGGAAAAACTAATGAGTATATTGCAAAAAAAAATTGAATAGATTGGATGGAAAGGAGGCTAATCTTCAACCTAGACAAATTTCCGAAGAAACTGCGGGAGATGCCGCAACAGTAACTTTTAACGGAGTCATCCGCTAATGTGCATTTCAATGCAACAATTTCAGAGCGTAAAAATCATTCACCTTGACTGGGATCCCAGTCAAGGTGAATGATTTTTACACTCGAAGTTGTTGCATGAATCTGCAACCTGTACGTGTCTCAGACTGCTCAAGTGCGAGTGGGGAACGGGGAGTCCGGTTGGGCAGTGTTAGGAAGAGGTGTGAGGCAGGGTTGCCCATTATCACCGCTGCTATTCAACCTGTATGCAGAGGAAATGATCAAAGAGGCACGGGAAGAACTGGAGGTAGGAATGAAAGTGGGCGGGGAATTCGTAAAATCAGTTAGGTTTGCTGATGACCAAGATTTAGTTTGTCAGTCAGTTAAGGAGTCGCAAGCATTGTTGTGTGAATTGGAAATTCTGTGCGACAGGTATGGGATGAGAATCAATATTAATAAAAAAAGGTTATGCGATTTTCTAGAAATAAAATGGCTAAGCTAAACATTAAAATAGGAGTGCAAAAACTAGAGCAGGTAGAACAGTTTACGTATCTAAGAAGTGTTTTGGACCAACACGGTCAAAGTAGTAGGGACGTAAGGAGAATTGCGCTAGGAAAAGAGGATTTCACAAGAAAGGGGAAGTTAAAAGCAGTGATGTTGAGGAAGGATGTTAAGAAAAGACTCGTAAAAACTTTGATATAGATCGTTGTTATGTACAGGTACAGCGCGTAAACGTGGTAACTGAAGAAGTATCCTTGAAGTAGATTGGAGGCTTTTGAAATGTGGGTGTGGAGAAGAATGGAAAAGGTGAAATTGACCCAAAGGAAACCAACCTACAAGGAAAGGTTGAGTATGGTGGGTCAGAGAGGCGATTGTCCAGAGAAATCAGAAGGAGGCAGGGAAAATGGATGAATGGCGTATTGATCGACGTTTGGATGTTGAAGACTCTAATAGAAGGGAGGATATTAGTCAAACGACTAATGGACAGTGATAGGATAAAGGTGTTGGACGAAATAAAGAAAGGAAGGCAGTTTACTGAGGTGTAGATGGATATTTTGTACAGTAGGATGCTGTATTGTGTTTTTTAGGAGATATATTTGGTAGTTGTGTCCATCCAAAACCTACCTTGATCGGTGGATTACCTAAAAATAACTGCAACTCAGATAATTTTCATCCAATTGGACGATTCTATTACTCATTTCTCAACTAACGTGAGTTAAATTTAAGGCAAAGAAGTAGCGAAGGAGTGAAAAGAAATGGTATATATTCAATAATATTATATAAATTGGGCGGAGTACCAAGGTAGTTGCTATGGTACTGAGGGGGGATGATGTGGCGAGTACAACAGAAGAAAAATGGGAATATGTAAAATAAAGAGCAAAGAAAGCGATGTATGAAACAAGAGCAACCGTGAATAGGAAACCAGTTCAAGAGCCATTGATTTCAGAGGCTATGATTGGGATGATGGATGGGAGAATGAATTGGAATAATCTGATCAAATTATTACGGAGAAGGAGGCACAAAGAACTGTACAAGAAACAAAGGCGAGATTCTAACAGCTGAAATGAAACGCACATAGTGGAAAGAGGAACACTGGGCTTACAGTGACAGGGCGCACTTTAAAGCAAGGTTAATGAGCTGGGCCGGGTCTTCAACAAAGGGGTCATTATACCACACTTACGCTTCAATAGTTTTACGAGACTTAAATTAAGTATTGTAGTAGGTCAAAGTTGGAATTAAACGCTTTTAGAATGAATATACTGCCACCGATTTCGAAACGGCGTGTCATCATCTGGAATTTTTAAAAAGTTTTCACATTTTTGCATACAACTGGGTACGGGGGGGTGCAGGGGCATCATTGGCGAGGAAAGGGGAGAGGAGAACCCACCCCCCCCGCTGTTTGTTTAGGGAAGTGAGGGCAGGTAATGGGTTGCCACTGCAAGTGGTAAACGAACGTCGGATTGGTGCATCTGGGTCGGATTTTGAAGAGAACATTAAGCAGAGGTGACCGAACAGAGCAAAATTGCTCGTTAACTATGTTGTTGCTCTATCAAAATATATGTTGCTGCATGGAAAACCAGTCGCAATAATATTATAAATTTGTGTGAAATAGCAGTGTTTTTTTCCCTACGCCTAATGAAGGAGTTTCACAAGGTTTCGTCATCTAACATTGCATACGTCTTCGAATGAGTTATAACTAAAAACTGTTTCATATAATTTCCTTCCTCATCATTGACGAAAATAAAATCTGCCCTGAAATATCAAAAGAAGGATAGGCAACGTTTCTCTCTGTCTGTACTTCAAACTCAAATAAATAAATGTGAATTGCGCTTGTCACCAGTGCGATGGTAACATATGTTTTGACGGATATTTCAGCTGGACTGACTTATTATTATTTGGTAGTCTACCATTTGATGTAAGATTCAAATGGACTCAAAATCGGTGCATTACTAAGCTTCGCCTAATAAGACTCGGTCTGACACCACAAGCGACTACCTATTACGAGCGACGACTAACTATTCTTCGATTCCACACGCATCCCATCTCCCTTCATTCTCTTAACTATGCATTTCCTTTCCCTCTCATGCCCTCCATCAAAGGGTATAATACTAGTGCAGGCTTAGTTAAATTTTTTTAAATTCTATCCAGTAAGACAAATATTAATTTCATCGAAACGGCGCGATATTACATTGCCCAGAAAATAGAGCAAAGAAAACTAGGAGATTTTCACTGAAATTATTGAAAGAGTACAATTCGACAATTTTACAGGAATCTATGATACATAAAGCTTATGGACTGGTGTAAAACATGTTAAATCATCTTTTTCTAAACATATATCGAAAGAATTTATTTTTTATTTCCGGTAAATTTTGTGTTGCGTTACGGTCGCCATTGCCCTCTCACCCCAACTTGCCATGCAATAAACTGAAGTCCCTCGTCCATTTCCTCCCTGTGCCATTCCAGTTATGGACATGATTTACTAGAACACCGGGTACCAAAGCTTTTACGTTTATTTTTTTCGAATCTCAACCGCCGTCGGACTTCGGTGCCATCTAGGAACATAAAACTCCAGCCACACCCCAGCCAGGTGAAATTTCGGCAAAAAAATCACAGACGATACCATCGTTCGGCCACCCTCGCCATCAAAAATAATATGGATTCGGCAAGGGCTGTCGACGCCGTCATCCGCGAGACCGCTTTTCACCTGTCGCACCCACCCACACCCTCGCCGCCGCCAGCACCAATGCCCTTCGCCACACACACACACACACAATTTGCCTCACTCCTTCGCCCCGGCCGGCGCCTGTGTGAGATTACGGACAATGTGTCGCGGCCACTTGGGCGGATTCCCGATGCCACGGCCATCGGTAGCGGTTTCCTCCCTTTCCCACCCCCCCTCCCGGCCCCGCTCCCCCTCCTCCCCGTTGCCCCCCTGGTAGTATCAGCAGTGGAAGGCAATGCTGAGCGAGTGATGCTGGATAATGAGGACGCCGGCGGACGGAGTGAGGGAGGAAGGCGGAGGATTCGTTATCGCCCCGCCCCCCGTGAGGGACGCGGGCATAGCACAGGTGAGATGGAAGGGTGAAGGCGGTGGGTGATTAGAGATAAGATATCTCTCCCTGGAGAGCTCACAGTGGTGAAGTGGAGAGGAAAACGAGTGTATTCCGACGAGCTGTGCAAAGTGTCCCCAAGCCTGAGTCAAAGTGATTGCCGCTAATAAACTTACTCAATGGAACATGCGCGGGGTAAAGTTAATGCTCCGTAATATCAAACATATGCATATCAAATGCGATTCGTCAGTCGTTTTTTTACAGACAGTAAATCAGCGAATTATCTTGCGAATTTTGTTGACGAGGGTGAGGACTAATCAACCTCCAATTTTAAGTAGTGGGTACGCCTTATCTTAAATTTTGCTGTTTCGTTACAACCAATAAAATTTTCAAGAAGAACAAAATAAAACACCCAAACCGTGAGGGGCGCGAAAAAGTGCGAAGCCCGTTATTCTAAAGTAATCAGTACTTACCATCGTATTTTGAAAGGGAAATATATAACTTGAATTCACCAAATATTTTATTGCTAGTACCATGTCCCCCGACCTCGAGAATCCGTTGGAAATAACCAACACATCGTCAGATAATGTATATTATTGAAATAAATGCCAATCGTAAAAACAGTCAATGTTGTGATTAGCAGAGACAGAACGAAATCGATTGAGTTTCACAATATTTTATTCAAGCGACCGGTTTCGTGGAACAATCGATATCTTCAGGCGAGGGTGGTGACATCTCTCTCTTAGGAGAGCTCCAAGAGAGAGAGAGACATGTCGACTTTTCACCTGATGTTGCCGACTATTCCATGGAAAGGTCGTTTGAATCAAAAGTGGAAGAACTTGCAACAATTGCCTCTGATCAATATTAAGTTCCATAAGGTTGAGTCTTATGCCACCAAATTATTCCATCATGTGACTGGTTACGTTAATTACTTCTGATCTCGTGGCAAAAAATAATTATTTAATTAAGGAATGAAACCAGATTCAAGATGAAAAATTCCTTTTACATCTAAATAATTCTTTTTTTTAGCATTTTAAACTCCGTTAAAGTTAACAGCAATATAGTACTTTTATGTTATGCAAAAATGAAGAGATTTTATCCTACGATCAATACAAATTTTATTTCCATAACTTTAAAATTATATTGGAATTGATGTATTTAAATGCGAGATGAATATATTCCCAATCGAAATAAACTTAATGAAAATAATATGCTATAGAGATTACTGGCTGGATATGATTTACACGCATACGGCGCTGTTACATTGATCCACACACTCAATTATTGTAAAATTGAAGAAAAATGTAAATAAAATATTTGCAACAAGTCATCTGTAAAAATAGCTAGCCTAAAATTTACATTATTTTGAAATTATGGTTTTGAACCGGAATGAAAATAATTGTTCACTTAGAATGCAACTTTCAATTTTGGAAGATCTCTTGCTACTTAAGTAGCTACCAAAATTAAATACTTTTAATAGGTTCGAGGAGTTTAAAAGGTTTGCAGTCCTAGAGTTATAACCATTGGCTATTTCACCAATAATATCACATACGTAAACAATAGTTTACACACCATGTATCAAGTAATGAGTTCCAAATATTCCGGTGATCATGGAGTAAAGAACTGAAATAGCCAACCGAAATTTTGGTTTCCATTTCTAATTCCTACATTACTATCATATGTCCTTAAAAATATATTATTACATTTGGAAATGATTTATTCTGTATTCACGCATAGAGTTGCGCAATACGTCATTTTGCGTTTCTGGTTGAAAGTGAGTTTATCTTAAAATATGTTCGATGATTATCTGCTAAACATTAGGGCGCCGATATTTATTTAAGCTTAGATTGGATACGTAAGATCTGGTGTTTTCCCGGCGTATTTGATTCGTGAAGGATTCTCGGGTCTTCCACCGGGTCAAGGGTTCCATATTGGCCGACGTTTCGATGCCCGACTCGTGCATCGTCTTCAGGGTTGATTTTTTTTCAACCCTGAAGACGATGCACGAGTCGGGCATCGAAACGTCGGCCAATATGGAACCCTTGACCCGGTGGAAGACCCGAGAATCCTTCACGAATTAGATTGGATACGTTTTTCTAAAGAAGTGGAAGTTAAATATTTCGATGTTTTCAAAGAAGCGCTCAAACCAAAGTAATATTAGGATGATATGGCTTTTTTTCCCTTTCTTATTATTTACGATCGCCGCCACTCTAATAGTTTGTCTCCTCCGGGTTTCAAGACACCATTAGGCTGCGTTGCCATCGCAATGACCTGTGAGCCCAGTGGTGCGCACAAACACGATTTTTATGAAAGATTCTATGTCGGCGGAAATCGCCAATTATACAGCTAGTCGTTCTTAGGCTACCCTACTTATATTTTCCCTAAGATATATTTTGCCCGCTCTTGTACCCGCCACCCGATTGTCACCGAGGCCTGAGTGGCCCTTGGTAGGAACAGACGTGAAATGACTGAGTCAGTGAAATGCATCTAAAGCCATCTCCATTCTTAGAAATTCAGCCGGACACCTTTTTTAAGCTTTCAAAAGAACGATGAGTTGAAATGAATCGGTGCCCAAAACAAGGGGTAGTACTTGAATTAACTACACAACAAACAACCACTTCAAATTTAAAAATGAATTCTTTTGACCAGATTAGCCATCTTGAAATTGGATGCATGAATACATACATGTAATGACCGATATCAGGCATTACATGGACTACATTTCATTTTCCCTTTACTGACTTAATTTCTTCTCCAACTCTCCAAATTCATTTTTCGATTCGGTCCGCCTGTAAAGTTTTTCACTTGATTGCTTCTGAAGGGGTTTAAAATATCGATAGCAAGTTATCTCTTCAAGAAGGCCCAATAGTCTTCGCTCTCTATTATTGCTGTTTTTTTAAGATTACTCTTATTTCAGGTACGTAAGTGCATATGTGCAGTTCTTCTATACATTCCTACTATCCCTCTTGGATATTTTCTGTTTCAACTTATAAATTACTCGACTTATTTCTAATTGTCAACTCTGTTTCCCCGACGGTGTTTAATCTTATTGTACAGCGCACCAATTTTATCCATCCTCTGCAAACTTTCCATATCCTCGCACTGCATTTCGTCATCCAAAAATAAAAGTTCTAATTAAACTTTATGGACTCGTTTCTCTCCGTTAAATTTTTATTTATTCAACAAAAAATACACCCATAAAACTCTTAGTGAACCAGAATGAAAATGCATTTTAGGAATTTCATAAATATTTTATTTCAATTATTTCATGTTCATCTTTCCCCTTGTTTTAAGCTTTCAGCTGATCCGTCGCGCTAGCATACACCACTCGGTGAGGGTCAATCAATGCTAGCGTTCGATGCTGGACTCGTTGCCGCACATTAGATTTTGCTGCACAATATCTTCGCAATCAGCCGACTGGCATTCCTGGGTCAACCAAATGCTCAATCTACGGATCTCAGGTTAGAATGCGCACTCACGGACGGCCATGGGCGCTTTCGGGTGGGCTAGATGATCCGGACGGCAATGAGTGTCGGGTTCTCACAAATCCATTAAAACATTCATTTTGATGCAGGTAATCCCCATGAGAGAACACATTACAAGCGGTTAGTTTAATAAAGCGGGGATGATTTGCCTAGAAAGTGCATAAGCTGTAATTAATTTACGTGTTATCGCTATTTCAAATCATTTCTGTGATAAATGACAAGTCTCAGTGATTTATCACATTATTTATTATTACGTAATCTACCGATTAAGGCAGGTTATTTGATGGACACAGCTACTAAATAAAAATTTTGTGACTCCTAACAAAACACAAAATCCAGCATCCTACTCTAAATCGGGTCCCTCTTCATCTCTGAGTACCTTCTTCCTCCCTTCATCCCGTCCAACATCCCTATCCTGTTCCTTCCCTTTCCTCGTTTGTCTAACATTCTCCCCTTAATTAGTGTTCAACATCCCACTGCCGGTCAATACCCCCTTCATCCACTTATCCTGCCTCCATAGGATTTCTCCCAACAAACCCCTCTCTTCGACCACCATACCAGGTACTTCCTCATTTGTTTTCTTCTCTGTCCATTTCACCTTCTCAATTCTTCTCCACACCCACATTTCAAAAGCCTCCAGTCTACGTTTATCCTCCTGCTTCAATGACCACGTTTCCGCGCCGTACATAGCTACGCTCCATATCAGAGTTTTCACGAGTCTTTTCTTAACATCCTTACTCAACGCCCCTGTCATCAACTCCCTCCTCCTTGTGAAAGCCTCTTTGCCAAGCACAATTCTTCTCCTTACGTCCCCACTACTTCGACCGTGTTGGTGAAAAACACTTCCAAGATACGTAAAGTGTTCTACCTGTTCTAGTTTTTGCCCTCCTATTTTAATGATTAGCTAAGCCATTTTCTTTCTGGAGAATCGCATTACCTTTGTTTTATTATATTGATTCTCATCCAATACCTGTCGCACTGAATTTCCAATTCACACAACAATGCTTGCAACCCCTTGGCTGACTGACAAACTAAATCTTGGTCATCAGGTAACCTAACCGATTTTACGAATTCCCCGCCCACATTCATTCCTACCTCCAGTTCTTCCCATGCCTCTTTAACCCTTTCCTATGCATACAGGTTGAACAGTAACGGTGATAATGGGCAAGCCTGCCTTACACCTCTTCCTGACACTGCCCATCCGGACTCCCCGTTCCCCACTCGCACCTGTGCAGTCTGAGATATGTACAGGTTGCGGTTTAGCCTCCTTTCCCTCAAATCTATTCCTATTTTCTGCAATATACTCATCAGTTTTCCCCAATTCACTCTATCAAAAGCTTTTTCGCAATCTACGAAACTGGCGAATACCTCCTGGTTGTAAGCTATATTCCTCTCGATTAATAATCTCATTACTGCATTGGCATCACGCGTACCTCTCCCCTTCCTAAACTCAAACTGATCATTCCCTAAGTAATCATTTGCCCTACTCTCTATCCTTTTGTTTATGATCTTCGGAACAACTCTAGCTGCGTGGGATATCAAACTTAGTGTCCTGTAGTCCTCACATGATGTAGCCTTTTACCTTTTTCGGAATGGGAATTAAAACCGATCTCACAAAGCCTGCCGGCCAGATTCCTTTCTCAAAAATACTACGAATCAGTCCATGTAACCTCTTTCTCCAAGATTTTCCTACACATTTCAGTAGTTCCGCCGGAAAGTTATTCATCCCAAAGGCCTTATTTAGTTTCATCTCCTTTAATGCTCTTTCTATCTCATCGTCGAGTATGTCTGGACCTAAGCTATCTATTTCTACGTCGTGTTTCTTTTCTATGTCTAACTTTGTTGGTCCTTGTTCTTTGCTATAAAGTTCTTCTATATATTCCTTCCATCTCTCTTGGATCTTTCCTGTGTCAACTATTACCTTCCGCGCCGTTTCTCTAACTGTTAGCATAGATCTTCCTTTCTTACTTCCTGATAATGATTTAACTTTATTGTACAGCGCACCAATTTCCCCCTTTCTCTGCAAACTTTCCATATCTTCACACTGCGTCTTCGCTTTCAAATATAAGAATTGAAAATTAAAGGGTATGATTTAAGTATTAAAACTAAAATTTTTCTGTTCAGCTTAAAATAAAATATTTAAATAGGGGGATCCTAGCGGTGCGGTGGCTTACGTACTGGCTTCTCACCCAGGGGGCCGAGGCACGAATCCCGGCAGCGACATTTTTCAGGGTTGTCCCGATCCCTACTTGAGGTGCCTCGTAGAGGGCACTTTGAGTGAGTACACCATCCGTTGGATGGAACGTTAAGCTACGGGCCCCTTTGCGCCCTTCATTATGAGTAGGCTAATGCCTACGCCGGGTTTCTCTCTATCCTTTATCCTTTTCTATCACATGCCTATAGCGCAAATTACCTCAGCTATTGTTCGCCTCCCATAAAAACTGCCCACATATTAACAAAACGATTTTACTTTTATGCATCTCAAAATAGTTAATCAACGAACAAAAGCTAGCTTTAGGCATATATATACAGGGTCCGTACAAAAGGTATCGGGTCTGGTTCCCTGAAGTCTCAACGGAGCAGTTGATGGGGGTCCGACCGGTTGGCTCGGTAGATGGGTCCCCCACCATTCAGGCGCACTTTAGTTCAGTCGCCTTTGGGCATTCGTTGAGACAGCAGGTAGAGTTTTGTGACCTGTGATTTTTTGTGGTACCGTCGACCCACGCTACGCTGTGAAGTTTTACGTTAAACTCGGGAAATTCGAATCGGAGACTCATTAAACAGGCCTATGAGGATGATGCCTTAAGCCGCACAAGAGCTTTTGAGTGGCAAAAAATGTTTAAGGAAGGCCGGGAGCTAGTCGAAGGTGATCACCGCGTCGGACGCCCGACGACCGTTTAACCCGATGCTCCGGTGGCCAAAGTGAATAAAGTTTTGGGCTCAGACAGACGTTTAACCATCGCCCTTATCAGTGTGGAGACCGGCCTTTCAATCGGAACCGTCCACACCATTGCAACAGAGTATTTTGCGATGAGGAAAGTGTGAGCGATGCTGGTGCCAAAAGTCTTGAGTGAGGAACAAAAACTGACGCGGGTGGAAATTTTGCAAGAAATTTTGGACTGCGTCCAGGAAAATGAAGATTTTTTCGACAACGTTACTACCTCAAAGGATAGTTCAAAGGAGCTCAAAGGATATCGGTTAGACTCCATCGAGGCGGTTCAAGCGGCGACGACAAAGGCTCTCAACGGTATTCCGGAAACCAACTTCCGGCGGGCTTTTGACGAGTGGCCGACGTGCCGAAATAAGTCTTTCGATGCAGGAGGAATGTATTTTGAAGAATATTGAGTAATTGTAACGATGACTGCAATAAATTTTGAAATTTTGGAACCAGTCCTGAAACTTATTGTACGGACCCTGTATAGCTAGCAAAATTCACGAGTTAAAAAGAATACTCGTTCCTGAGCACTCTTTAATTTCTCCGTGGATAGTGTTTTTATCATATTCATGAAAGGAATTTATTTTGAAAGGAATATTTTTTCAATAGCATCGTACATTGAAAGAATCTCTGGACAAGTTTTGGCCATTTGGCCGTAGTTTTTTCATTGTTGCTTTTGTGAATGTGGAGGTAGGTGTTTTCAGTTAAGCACACCATTGTGGTATCTCCGTATAAAATCACACCAAAATATAACAAAAATATTTGAAGCTCGAGGCATTTGTTAAGTAGACAGATTTCGCCGTGCCCCCCCCCCCCCCCCCCGACGATAGCCGACAGATACATTCACTATCGGCTACCAAAACCCTCGTAGATATTCTCAGCACCTTAAAATTATATTTAAGGAAAATATAAAAACGGTTGTGTAAGTATATTACAGAATTAGTGGTAAAGATTTGACTACTGTTTGAATGACCGAGAAACTGCATCCAAACGTCGTCTCTTTTCATCTTTCAAAAAGAGATCCAATAAAAAACGTTACAAAGAAATAGAAAAAAAGTTCCAAGAATAAGTGATATTGACGAGGCGGTATTGGAGGATTCCTTGAGATCTTTTTTGCTATATATTTATTTGGAAATGTTATACTAAGCATTACCTTATGGTTACACGTAATAGAAAAAGAAGTAGCAAATTATCAAAGCGTCAAACTCAGTAATTTAAAAAAATAGGCAAAAAGGTTTCCCCTAAGGAAAAACATGTAAAATGAATTAAAATTTAAGTGATCTTGAGAGAAAGAATAACGGCTTCATTCGCGTTTGGCCAAATGTATTCATGCAAATAATAACTCATATAGCTTGCATATTCCAATCACTTAAAAATAGGGAGTATTGGGATAAGTTGTGGGCTTGTCAGTCGGGGATTATACAGTATGTATGGCCGCAAGAAAGTTTGAATGAAAGTCTCACGGATGTGAGTAATTACTTAAATGGAGAAGCGATATAACGCTAGCTAACAAAAACAGAGAGAAGAATACAATTAAAAACCACAGGCATTACAAATTTTCGGTGACCAAGCCACCTTCCTCTGGGGAATTAAGGTACTAGTACAGCAATGGTGAGAATACGCGCAAACTGCTTGACGGATCAAAATCAGTGACGTGTCACCTTCTATCGGCGCCTATGAGAAATGAAACACGACCTTGCCTGTGGCCTTTTCTCGACTTGTCTCCGCACAACAGCGATTCTTGTCCGAGCTTGCACACGCTTCCAGTACAAAGTCTTGTGTCGGTGAGAATATTTATTATGGGAGAAGGAGCGCGTGTAAATTGTTTTAACCTCGGAAAAAATGCAACTGAAACAAAAATGCATTGATTGAAGAGGCATTTGGCAATTAGACAATGAGTCGAGCAAAGTGTTTTCGTTGGTAAAACTGCTTCCAACCTGGACAAACCTCGACCAATGAAGAAGTGAGAAGTGGACGACCGTTGATGGCAACTAACGACGCCCACATCAACAGTGTTAGTGATTTAGTTCTTGCTAACCGTTCGATTATCTACCGGCGAAGATTAAATTAGTGTTGTACCCTGTTTCACCGCGAGTTTTAACGGAAGAAGGAGGTAAAAGCATCTTGGCATCAGCCAGGAACCACTCGGTCGCTCAGATGACCATTGAAACTTCCTAAAAACAATGTTCACAGCCGGCGAAATATGGGTTTATGGTTTTGATATAAAAACCAAAGCCCAGTCATCACAGTGGAAGGGGCCGGCCATCTTCCCCACGACCCAAAAGAGCTCGGATGTCGAGATCGGACGTGAAGGCGATGTTAATCATTTTCTTCGCCGCCGATTTGAAACAATTGAAGGCCTCCAAGAAAATTGTACCGCAAACCCAAGGGCTATCCCGAAAGAAGCGGCATTTGAAAGCTGGAAAAAACATTGGGATCGTTGCATAGGCAGCCGTGGGCTGTACTTTGAATGCGATCGGCGTGATTAAAAAAAAATAATAAAACCTAGTGATAATGCAAAGAGCCATATGTTTTGAACAGGCGTTGTATGAATGGGCAGACCTATTTGCAACATACCAGTCATAGAAATAGTTTGTCTGAAATAATAATAGCATGAAAGTTAGCATCAAACGTAATTTTAAATAACTAGATGACCAAGATTAAGAGCATACCAGGTGAATGAATCAAATAGTGGCTAGTTAATTAACAGTGGCTCAGTTAACAATATTCATGGAAAACTTTGAATTTACTAAAAAAAGAAAAAGAATAGGTGAGTTATCGAAGATTCATTACTCATACGCATACTAGGTTACATTATTTGGACAAAAACATGACACGATTAATTATAGCAATTAAAATGCGCTTAAAATTCCCGAGAACACAGATACAAACCATAATTATTTTATATGGTGAAAAATTTGCTATAAAACATTCACGACGTTTCGACAATGCAATGATCAAAAATAAATATAGCATCACAATAAATAGGTATGCATACGCTTTGGGTGCATTTTGGCTATTAATTAGCTCGTGAGTACTCTTTTTTATCAACATCTGTAGTAATAGATGTTCAGATGAACTCATGTGAACTTCTTGTAGATATGAAAATATCTGAACAGGATGTAAAAACAAGGTGATGAAAAGTAACCAATTATAAAGTATTAAAATCGAATACGGAGAACTTCTGTGGAGGGAGAGTTAAACGAATAGCCCTTTGAGTATTAAACTCACGAAATCAGATACGATAAGTGAAATGAATGCTTTATTTCAAAACGACGCCGCCTTAAATTTTGCATGTAAAGGGGGTGTGGCGGGGGAGGGGGCGTGTGTGTGTGTGTGTGGATGATGGCCGGCGGGCTGATGTGGGGGAGGGGTGGATAAAGGGGCGGAAGGAGAGCAGCGGGCGTGCACCCAGTTGGGTTCGGATTTTGGTGCCCCCGGGGGGTGGGTGAGGGGAAGATGGAAAGCGCCACTTGCGATTTCGTGTTTGGTGGTGGTGTTGGCGCCCCGTTATGGCCGCAATGCATTTTGCTCGATTCGCAGATTCCGCAGGGAACGGAGCGAGCGAGGGCGTGCAGATTGAGACGCGAGGAGAAGGGAGTGGGGCGGGGTTTTCCACGGGACGTGTCGGGATAATAGCCGTGTGAAGCCGAGTGAAAAGAGTAGTGTCCCCCGGAATAATGGATGCGAAAATCAATGTGGACTGGAGCGGAAATATGGAAGCTGAGCTTCTGAATAGCGTTGTTACTTTAAAACTACTCAACGCTGGCATTTGGAGTGCAAAACGTCGTCATATTATTGCCATACTCATCATACCTGTTCTAATGATTTAGTGATAGCATTAAGGATTTTTCGAAGGCAAATGGCACTCAACCGTTTCTACGGATTTTTTATGTGTGCACAACGAAATATTTAAGGTACAAATCGCATATATAGAAATATAAATTATCTATAATTCAGCCAATAAAATTGCATAAAAGCGTTTTCACGGTTAATAGGTTTACTGGACAGCAGAAACATTGTAAATTGTAAAAACAGGTTAATGGAAACTTCCAAGAGTGATATAGTCCTATGGATTTCACTTGAAAAATTGGATATTAGTAAAAATAATTTTATATGATATTCATTAGAAGCTTAACTCATTAGATAATTTTTTTAAAAACATATGAGAGTGAAAAATACAGTAAAATTATTAACAAAAATTTAAATTTAAAATAGTTGCTATTATTTTAAGGTAATCTACCGGTTAAGGTAGGTTTTGGATGGAAAAAACTACCAAATAAATGTCTTCACACAATCCATCATCCTACTCTACACCAGGTCCCTCTTCATCTCTGAGTACTTCCTTCCTCCCGTCCAACATCGCTATCCTGGTCCAACCCTTTCTTCTCTTGCCTGACTTTCTCCCCTCCATCACAGTCTTAACATCCTACTGCCGATCAGAAAGCTTTTCATGCAATTTTCCTGCCTCCCTGTGATTTCTCCCTCTTCTCGCCCACCATACCGATAATATTCGTTATGCGCTAAATAAGCGATTTTTTAAACGAGTCACGACAAAAATATCAATTCAAACTCTTTATATCTAATTAATAACGTTATTCTTAGGCATAAAGCTTATTTTATGGAGTCATTGTAAAGAATCAGGTGACTCATTTGTATCAAGTACCCTGACTACTAACTTTGGTCTTCCAAGAATAATTGTTGCTCAGGATGAGTTCAATTAATTTACCTCGTATTTTTGCAAACTTCTCACCTAAGCTTCTCTTTTCATTCATAACCTGAATCATTATTTAACCTATTAGTCCTTTCTCTCCTTTTTCTTATCTACTTTCTTGGAACCACATTTCAATTGCCTCCCGTATTCTTTTCCCCACCGCTTCTGTCGTCCATGTTTCATATCACATTTCGAGAGCTTAAAACTAATGTGCAATAAATCCGTGTCAGTAAATAAATTTCTGTAATCGAAGTAAGACAATTCAAAGAACCCCGGGTGATGCCGCGACATTATTTTTAACGGAGTCATCTGCTAATGAGCATTGAAATGTGACTAGGAAAATGGTTTTTGCACTTTGCGGTAAGATTATTTTTATCTTTTCTTGTATTGAACTGATCTAAAACCATTTATAATTCTCGAAACTCACAGGCTCTTCACTTTTATGTGAGGAATTCAGTCTTCCACGCTTAGAAGTTATAAAGTAAGACTCATGCGCAAAAACTGACAACATACCAACATAACAGTATTATATCTCTAGCAAATATATAATTGTAACTCTCTTTCAAAATATATCAATTATAAATGTTTTGATATATTGATCCCATGGGAAAACATTTTTGAAAATGGTAATACAATATTTCTGGTTTAGCAGATTAAACAATTTATAATTAATTTATATGTATGTAAAATGTCATAATAATATGTCTAATTAGGTCTTCTTTAATTCCAAAAACAGGACTTAACTGCAACCCAATGTGTGATGATGGTTGGAGTTTTATTAAACACGAGTATTTCTTACGTACGGGCCAGTTAGTTATCTATATAAGAAAACTCCTGTGGTGTAGTTATGTAATGACGCGACGACATCCCTTACCCTCAAACTTGTTTAAAAATAGCTAGATGGGTTTTTCTCCTCTCGTTTCGTAGATTCAAACCCGTATTTGCAATCATTTGAAGAAACGTTCCATGTTGAATCATTCACTCCGTTTTGCAAAAGAAATAGGTACATACAAATTTCCGAAATCACCACTCTTGCATATCACAATTGCGTCGATAAAACTGCGTCGCTAACTGTACGAATTTAAATGAAGGCTATGATAATAATTTTGAATTAAATAAAATAGATCATTTATGGTAGCACAATGTAATTTACCACAAGCCAATAAAACATATATGCAAATAAAATATTGGAAATAATTAAAGTCTCCCCTAATGACAAGGGTCTATCCTACTACTAATTCATGGAAGGGTGCTAATTTCTTTACAACTGTCAGAAATAAAGGCAAAAAAAGATATATTAAGAATGTCTTGAAGAAGTAAATCTTTCGTAGGCATGAAAGACTACAAAAATTTAATTGTGAGGATGAATGAAGGGTCCTAATGTGCTATTAACTGTGAATTTTTTTTAAGAAAGAAATTAATATTTACGTCTTTTTTGTAGCCAATATTTATAAATGCTATTTGTGCTAGAGTAATTACAAATTTTATTTCAAAATTACACAGAAAATATCGTTCTATGGTTTTTTTTACTACTGAAGCAGTAAAATTTCCTCGCATCATTACTGCAATTTAAATTTACTTCCAGCCCATAAATGAATGCATACACCAATCCGATATTCATTTATACTTAAATCGCCTTCCATCCAGTAATATTAATCTTTAAGAAGGAATCCATCGTTGTTTAAAGCCAAAATCCTTGAAATATCAACTATTTATTGATTTTACTGACCACAATTCAATTGAAAAACCATGAATATACTAAAAAACATCGCAGTCAAGAGAAAAATATTAAACAATTACGATCTTTGTGAAGACCTCCAAGGCTGAGAATGTAAATCCCCGAAGACTTAAATCTTCAGGACCGTCATGAGATTAACATACACTCCATAAAAGTCCATTAAATATCTATATCGATTATACGAAAACACATACACAAGCAGCACAATAATGGGACGGGGCAATAGAACACAAAGAGAATAGTACCATTTAAATGGATACTCACACGGTAAATTGTTCGAGATTTCGGCCTTTTCCGAGGCCTTCTTCAAGTAAGACTGAAAATATGCTGGAGAAGAGAAAGGGATATGGGCGGGGAGGGGAGGTGTGGAGCAGGGAATGCTGGGAGGGAAATTAAAGATGGCGGTTAAGGGTAAGAATTTTGAAAGAACGGAAAGCTAAAATATACCCGGATTATCCAGTTCTCACCTCTCTATTGGTGGCTGATTCGGGTAGGGATTGTAGGATGCTAGGAGCAAAACACTGGTCGAATGAAAGGCTGTGTGAATTGGCGGGATAGGAAGAGAATAGTGAGGCAGAATTTTCCCTTCTAAATTTTGCTATTATATTTTTGTTCTATTGTGCCGTCCCATTACTAAATACATATATATATATATATATATATATATATATATATATATATATATATATATATATATATATACCCAAAATCGCGTGTGTTCCCGCATGGAAACATTTGATAGTGATGGGGGATTAGAATGCGACGGTAGGCGTAGGAAGAGATGTGATGAGGTGGGGGACTACGGTTTAGGCACGAGGAATGACCACGGGAAGAAAGAAGTTGAGTTCTGCAGGAGACAAGGGTTAGTCATCACCAACACACGGTTTAGACACCACAAAAGACGGAGGAATACATTGAAAATGCCAGGTGACTAAGAAAGGTATAAGTTAGATTATATTCTGGTTAGACACAGGTTTAGGAACAGCGTGATAAATTCCCACAGCTTCCCGGGAGCGGATGCGGACTCAGACCACAATTTAGTTGTTATGAAATGTAGCGTACGTTTCAAAAAGATAAGGCAGGGGCGGCGAGTTAGAAAATGTATTGTAGAAGCATTAAAGGGTTTGAAAAGAAGGAGTACCAACAGGCGGTACAGGAAATCATGGAGGACGGTAAAGAACTAAGTATTATCGAAGAAAAATGGGAAAGTATCAAGAAAGGGTTATCTAAAGCCGCAAAAGACATTATTGGAACCGTTTAATCTAAAAGGACTAGGAAACAATTGATACCGGATGAGATGGTTACAAAGATGGATAAGCGGAGAAAATGGAAGACCGTTAATACAGAGTTAAGTAAATGAAGTACAAAGAATTAAACAATAAATTGAGACGGAAAACAAAGAAAGCAAAAGAAGCATTGTGGAAGATGCAGTGCGAGGATATGGAAAGTCTGCAGAGGAACGATGAAATTGGTCGCTGTGCAGCAAAGTTAAAGCTTTATCGGGAAGTAAGAAAGGAAGATCTATGTTAACAGTAACAGATAAGGCGGGTAAGGTAATAGGTGACACAGGAAAGATCCAAGAGAGATGGAAGGAGTATATAAAGGAACTGCATAGTAAAGAACTTCGACCAACAAAGATAGACATAGAAAAAGAATATGACGTAAAGGAAGATAGCTTAGGTCCAGGCATACTAGGCGATGCGATAGAAAGGGCATTAAGGGGATGAAACTAAATAAGGCCGTGGGGGTGGATAACATTCCCGCTGAACTACTAAAATGCTTAGGAAAATATGGGAGGAAGAGGTTATATGGACTGATTCACCGTATCTATGAGGAAGGAATCTGGCCGGCAGACTTTATGAGATCAGTTTTAGTTCCTATTCCGAAAAAGGTAAAGGCTACATCATGTGACGACTACAGGACAATAACTTAGATATCCCACGCAGCTAAAGTTGTTCTCAGGATCATAAACAAAAGGTTAGAGAATAGGGCAACTGATTACTTAGGGGGGAATTAGTTTGGGTTTAGGAAGGGAAGAGGTACGCGTGATGCCATTGCAGTAATTAGATTATTAATCGAGAGAAAAATTGCGCTAGGCAAAGAGGCTTTCACAAGGAGGAGGGAGTTGATGACGGCGACTTTGAGTTAGGATGTTAAGGAAAGACTCGTAAAACATTTGATATGGAGCGTAGCTATGTACGGTGTGGAAACGTGGTCATTGAAGCAGGAGGTAATACGTAGATTGGAGGCTTTAGAAATGTGGGTTTGGAGAGAAATGGAGAAGGTGAAATGGACCGAGAAGAAAACAAACGAGGAAGTACTTGGTATGGTGGGCGAAGAGAGGGGTTTGTTGGGAGCAATCCTATGGAGGCAGGAAAAGTGGCTAAAGGGGGTATTGACCGGCAGCGGGATGTTGAAGGCTGTAATTGAGGGGAGAATGTTAGGCAAACGAGGAAAGGGAAGTAACAGGATAGGTATGTAGGACGGGATGAAGGGAGGAAGAAATTACTCAGAGATGAAGAGGGACCTGATATAAAGTAGGATGATGGATTTTGTGTTTTGCTAGGAGTGGTAAAATGTTTGTTTGGTAGTTAAATCATTATATTTTTAATGCCATTATCAGAATAGTTTAACATTAAATATTAATTTAGGGCTAGCATTGTATTAAATATGGAAAAGGATGAATTAGTATTTTTTAATACACGTTTTTATAGCTGTTTAGTTCACCTACACAAAACCCCGAAAGCCGCCGAGGGTGCGTGTTGCGGGGGGAGGTTGGTCACCACCCGTTTAAGGGGACAAAATCGCATGCAAAATAATCACATTCATGCAAGCCTACACACGTAGTTGCGTATACATTTATTAAAAAAACCTTTTGAACATACACGCATGCAAACACATAATCATAAGTAGAAAACACACATCCATTTTAGGATGTAGCAAAAAAAATTTCTAATAACGTGTAGACTAGAATTTAAAAATTAAGAAGGCCAAATTCCAAATCCACGTATCCATGCAACAGACCATGTTACATGCCCGTGTGGAAGCCCGTGTGTTTATCTATCATAACTATTTTCTTAATTGTCATCTTAACAGTAAAAGTAATATTGAAAGAGTATGTTGGGGAGGTTCTACTTTTAAAGAGTACAAAAATAAAGCTAATTTGGAATATTTACGAACAGTTCGTGGAGTGTATTTGATGGAAAATTGAGGAATGTGATTATCCGAAGAGGTAATTGAATTACGAACCGCGTGATGACTGCATTAAATAAATGATGATCGTAGCTGTAAGGGAAAGAGAACATGAGCTATGTGTGATTATTATACGAATGCCTCTAGTACTTGCAGTTGTAACAGTCGAAGCGCATTCACTTGTGTACGTCTCCCTCACAGACCATATTTGAAAGAGTAGGTGCGGAAGGGAAGGAAGCAGAGGGTGGCGGGGGGAGGGGGGGGGGACGAAAAGGCGAGCTTTCCGAAAAGAAAAACCATGAGAACGGAGGAATGGAGGAGGCATCTTTCTTTGATGATCGCAAAAATCCAGCTCTCTTTTCTTTCGCTCTTTGCCAACGCGAATCCGTGCGTCCCCTCCTCTCCAATGTGCGCGTTAGCTCATTTCGTGGAAATAAAACCGTCCGGGTAACGAAAGGCGCGTGCATTTCGAATGGATCGACCTCATATCCCCCCAATCCATTTTTCACGCCCCTGGAAGGTTTCGCGAGCGAGCCCATTTTTCCTCTTCACTTCCATCACCTGGCGGCCGGGAGCTGCAGAACAAACTCGTCCTCCGCCAACGTTCATTAGGCCTCCCTTGCATATGGATGAATTCGTCACCACTGCCATTATGAACCTCGGCGCTTGAGAGCATAGTCGCGGCGGGTCGCTCGACTTGCTTCGTTGGCCGAAGGACCCGAGCCGAAAAATGGCGCACTAATTGTTTATTTGTAACATTTTTACTCAATAGGGGAACTCTTGCCAAACAAAATTTTGTAAAGTCAAGAATGTAAATTTCAAATGGCACGCGAGGCACCGCGTTTCTGTGATTTTGTTTAGTTATGAAAAACTTAGGGAGCCTCTTTCAAAAGGCGGCAGCTCATTTGAAAGACTTAGCGAGATTACGCTGCATGTAGGTTAAAGTAAACTGGTGAAAAAAAATAGGTAGGAAAATAAAGTCCACAAAATTCCCATTCGTTAATTACAAACAGAAACATACATTTACAAGAATATAGAACCGTGTTTATCAATCACAAGGTCTTACCGGATTACGATCGCAAAGTATAAATGTAACTGATTTTTTTCACATTGACACCCGCTTACGAATCAGATATTTTTTGCATTTATCTACCGTTTTAATATATTTATGGCTAATTTTAAAGTTTAGACAAGATAGTTTTTCCTAAAACCGAGAAATTTCTCTTTTTTACCTAAAAAATTGAAATTTTTCATTGCGTTTATAGTCGGAGTTGAGCCCTCAAATCCGCTTTGGCTACTCGCAAAGTCTGTTTGTTCTCTGAGCTAATCCTTCGATCCACTATGTCACGTAAATACTGCACTGCATTTATTTGAATAGTTCTATTATGGTGTAATTATGTTAGTTCCTGGTATTGAATAAATTACACCCACATTATTTTTTCTAATGTTACTTGGATGAGACACGCACATTTGAGATCGATACTTTGTGGAATTTCATAGCAGTGCGCAAGAAAGAATCAAAACAGTTTGCGTTTCCCCAGGATTGTAGAATTTATTGTTTTAAACTAGTTTGGCTACACTAGAGCATCATATTGATTGATCAAATCGGTGTGATGTAACGGTGTAGTTTAACTAGTGTACAGCAATAAATTCTTCAGTCCTGTGGGAACGCAAACTGTTTTGATTCTTCCTTGCAATGATTTGATGGACCGAGAGAGATGAAACAAACGTTGGATAGGATGGGAAATATGGTTAATTTGAAAGCAAGATGTGTAATCCTTTGAAATTCACCAACTCAGCGCATGGTTCAAGAATACATTCAACTTTTACAACATTTTATAACAAAATCATACCTGTCGGCTAACATGATCATAATTACTTTTCTTGATTTCATTTTTCATTTGTGCTTCTTTTGTTTGGAAAATAATTATATTTGCCCTTTCAAAATGAACGTTTTGCTAAATGCATGCCTTAACGTATGATATGTCTTTCATGGTCTACAATGAAATTATCGGGAACTGTTTTTTCCTGACGTGACTGAACGTCGCAGCGCGCAGGGTCGGTGGTGGGGTGTCTGACCTTCAACACCCACCAAGCTCCAATCGTCTGAGAGCGTTCGTTCAGGCTACATGGTGGACCGCTGTCGAGTGACTCGGTAAAACATTGAGAGAGAACATGACGTTGATGAGGATATCTCAAGTCCAGGATTACTTGATAGCGACGTAGAAAGGGCTTTCAGGGAAATGAAATCAAATAAGGCCGTTGGGATACGAAACATTGCCGGGAACCTACTTGAACGTTTTCTACAAGGTGAAAGGAAGAGCCTCTTCTATCGACTAATTCGTATAAATTATGAAATTGGAATTTTGACTGAGTATTCTGTCAGACGAATATTAGTTCCTATTCGCAGATCCATAGACGCAAAAAAAGGTAACAGTTTTAGTCCAATTCGATTTGAGCAAGGCTTTTGATTCAGTAGACCACGGAATGCTACTGGAACGTATGAGCAAACTCAAGTTCTCTTACTCTGTCCTTCGCTGGTTTCACTCCTATCTGTCTAATCGTCAGCAAGCTGTTAAAGATGAAGACGGGAAGGTATCTGTTTTCCAACCTGTCCTATGTGGAGTTCCACAGGGGTCAATTCTCGGACCTTTATTATTTACTATTTTTATAAAAGAAATAGCTACCATAATAACTCATTGCAAACATCACTTTTATGCTGACGATCTGCAGATATATCTTGAGTCCTTCCCCTCTGAATTTAACCATGCCATTGACTTGGTCAACAAGGATATCCAACTCATCTGTGAATGGCTGACTGAAAATCGGCTAAATCTGAATCCCAAAAAGACCAAGTCGATAATCTTTGAAAGCACCGCCAATGTACATATGCTCCCCGCAAGTGATCTCCCTAAATTAAGTGTTTCAAATATTCAAATTGACTACTCAAATACAGTGAAAAGCCTAGGAGTTTATCTAAGCAGCACCTTAACCTGGCGCGAACAAGTAAATGCCAGACTGACGAAGTCTGACTTCACCCTGTAGACGATGGCAGAGTCAGCCATCGAAACGTCGGTGTACTGCAACCTGACCCGGTGGGAAACCCGAGAGAACTTCTTGAATACCATACGCTGGGAAAACCTGAGATCCTTCAAATTGAGCTATGTTTTTTTTATGTTTTTAAGCAGTTTCACATACAGACGCTTCACATTTGGAAATCTCAGCCGTACATTCCATGGATTTTTCTGTGATGTGCTGGCGAAGTCAAAAAAATCTCTCACGTGATCGCAATCCATAACATGTTTGTAATTGACACCCGCAGGGCCTCGGCGGGGACCTGTTAGCCCGGTGCCGTCGCACCACTTTCCACCCCCGATAGCCAGCAGTGGTGCCATTGCAGTAATTAGATCACTAATTGAGAGGAACATTGAACAGGATCAGAATGTATTAGGAAACGGTAACGAAGAAACTGCAGGAAGTAGGAATACAGGTTGTGTTCCAAAGGTAATGAAATTGAATTTCCCGCGCCGCTCCAATTGGTCAGAGTGGGATTGAATCACTTGGAGTGGGTGAAAGTGACGATAAGGTTTGTTGAAAAACTAATATCAGCGCTCACGAAGCTGTAGAATTGGCAAGACATCAGTTATTGTAAAACAATGCGCGACGTCCGTGTCACGAAAGACCAACCGAGCAGAAATTTCAAGTGAACTTTTGCAACGTATTTAAAATGACCCTGATTATTTGGACGACGTCATCACTGGTGATGGAGCATAGGTTTTGGAATACGACCCAGAAACAAAACCTCAAAGCTCTTGAGTGGCACACTGGCCATTCCTTCAAGCCCAAAAAGGCAAGAATGAGCAAATCCAAAGTGAAAACAATGCTCATTGTCTTTTTCGACAATAAAGGAGTGGTACATAAAGGGTTTGTTCCTCAATGACAGGCAATTAACGCATGACTACTACGTGGATGGGCTGGAAAGACTCGAAAAAAGGGTCATCAGGGCGAAAAAAGACATCTCCGCTATCTAGCAACTCCATTAAAAAAACCCACCTTGTCACAACGCCCAACGAGTCCGCGAGTTCAATCTGTTCAATGAATTACTTTTAAAAAGTAGCATTACCTTAGGAAGGCACCCTGTGGATTGGTCGGGCGGGAGGCTAATTTGCACCAGCTACATCTCTCCGACTGATCAAGTTTGAGTGGAGAACGGGAAGTCCGGATTGGCAAGAGGTGTAAGGCTAGGTTGTCCATTATCCGCGGTGCTGTGCAACTTGTGTGTGGAGGAAATGATTAAAAAGGCATGGAAAGAAGTGGAGGTAGGAATGAAAGTGGGTGGGGAATTTGTAAAATCAGCTACGTTTGCTGATGACCAAACTTTGGTTTGTCAGTCAGCAAGGGGTTGCAAGCTTTGCTGAGTGAATTGGAAATTCAGTGCGACAGGTATGGGATGAGAATCAATATTAATAAAACAAAGGTAATGCGATTCTCTAGAAAGGAAAACGCTAAGCTAAACATTAAATTAGGAGGACAAAAACTACACCAAGTAGGAGGGTTTACGTATCTCGAAAGTGTTTTGGAACAACACGGTCAAAGTAGTTGGGACGTAAGGAGAAGAATTGCGCTAGGTAAAGACGCTTTCACAAGGAGGAGGGAGTTGATGACAGGGACGTTGAGTAAGAATATTAAGAAAAGACTCGTAAAAACTTTCATATGGAGCGTAGCTATGTACGGTGCGGAAACGTGGTCATTAAAACAGGAGGATAGATGTTTATTGTAGGCTTTTGAAATGTGGGTGTGGAGAAGAATGGAGAAGGTGAAATGGACCGAAGAAAACAAATGAGGAAGTACTTGGTATGGTGGGCGAAGAGAGGGGTTTGCTGGGAGCAATCCTATGGAGGCAGGATAAGTGAATGAAGGGGGTATTGACTGGCCGTGGGATGTTGAAGACTGTGATAGAGGGGAAAACGTTAGGCAAACGAGGAAAGGGAAGGAACAGGATAAACGAGATGTTAGGAGGGTTGAAGGGAGAAAGGAGGAACACAGAGATAAAGGAGGACTTGATACAGAGTAGGGTGTTGGGTCACATTTCGGTAGGAGAGAGGCAAGTTTAATTTTTTTGTTACTTTGTTCATCCACAGTATAATTTACTGTAGACTACTTATAATAATCCGGTTTTTGGTGGGCTTTTGATTCAAAATTTAAAATTCAATAAGTTACTAAATGATTTAAGTGTTAATTCTGCGACGAAATGCATTCATTAGTCATATTATAATCTTCCTACCCTGCATATTTTGTCACCTTATCGTGTCGGATTAGGCGACTTCAGGAAAGTGAACCTTGTTCCGAACTACAGGTTAGTCTGAAGAATAGTCATAGGTAGACAGCATCGTAAATTGTCGCCCTCCTGAAGTCAGACACCTAGTTTCCACATTTATCCTGTGCCGTGAATATGGATGACGTTGACCGTGCAGGAAACCTGAATCAGCCACGTAGAATCAGACAAGAGCAATTCTAGATCCGGGAGGAGATGTGTCAGTAAGAAACACTTGAAAGGGCTATAACAGTGATGTGTGTGTGTGTCTGTGCGATCAACTCCGGAGATATGATGTAGGACGAGGTATTATTAATGGGAAATGAGGCATGTATGGTCTATTTTAATGAATTAAAAGGAGGGCAACTTTTTGTTGATAGTTAGAATGGGGAATGAGAGCTACGATGGGGAAAAAATTGGGTGATGCTGATATTGATTCTGCTAAAGGATAAAATCAGGAAGTGGACGATGCTTTTAATGGGTTCGGGCGACCAGTGGACTGCTGTCTATTTTACACCATTAATGGGCTCCACTCACTGATATCAGAATTTTACCTTCTTACTTTTCAATTCAGCATGACATGTCATGTTGTGGCAGAGGCTTGTCTTGTAAATGGTTAAAGTCCTTTTTGTTCCTTCCTTTCGTATTACAAATAACTAATTTATGAGGTGTACTTACCCGTTTTTTGAATTGTCTTTCTCCAGCATGCATAGAAATTTGTGCCTTAATTTCTATATTTAAAAAAAAATATTTTTCCCTTTCCCTCCCTTCCTCTATTTTTTCCTTCCGTATCACCTACACATCCCCCCTGGTACTTGCACCCCCTGCCACACACCTTTTTGGTGGATCGTGAGGTAACTATGCCGATGCCGGAATACAGAAATGAGGATTGATTGAAATTGGAACCCGATTATCAAGCATAAAGACAGTTGTCTTCAAATAATTTTTCCAACTCCAATATTCATGAAGGAACTGCAATCTGACGTAGCAATTTGGCAAGAATTTTCTCTCTTTATATTCCTCACTGCATACTTACATGCAGAGATTTCGTAAGTATCCTATCTACTTCTCTCTCCCAGGCAATTATTTGCAGACCTAAGCGCTTGTCCTAGCCACCGTCTTCTTCACAAAGGCGCGATAGAAGCCGAAATAGCCAAGGCCAAAATTGAGGACATCCTGGTCTGCCAAATAGTGCCGAGCATTCCGTTCTCGCGACATAACCGTCCGTGATTTCTCGTTTAGACGACCCAAACGACTCGCCAGAGCCGCCCCACAAATACTCGCGACTGAGTATCGGGAGACTGCTGCAAATTCGCCCCCGAGTGGACGGACGGTGGCATCACTATATATATATATATATATATATATATATATATATATATATATATATATATATATATATATATATATATATATATATATATATATATATATATATATATATATATATATATATGTATGTATATATATATACGAGGGTCATCCGGAAAGTAGTACCCGTTCGTGAAATAAAGACACAAAAGTAAATATTAACAAACATAAAAAATTTTATTTGAAAGAGGATACTTTAAACTACTTCTCAACATAATCTCCAAGCAAATTAAGGCATTTGTCATAACGTGTGACAAGTTTCTGTATTCCTGCTGCATAGTCCTTCGCCGCCAGCTCATTGAGATACGCGAGGGACCCATCTTGCACAAATTTTTGCATAATGCAGATGGTGTTTAACAATTTCATGAACAATTGTTCGAGAAACATTGGGAAAATGCTCACAGATGTCATCAATTGTGACGCGCCGATCGTTCCTCACGAATTCGTCAACTGAGCTCACCAGTTGGTCTGTAATGACAGACGGTCTCTCCGAACGCTCATCGTCGTGTGTGTTCCCCCTCCCCATGTTGAAGTTGCGACACCACCGCCGAACAGACGACTCGTCCATTACATTGTCTCCATACACCTCCTTTAATTGGCGATGAATATCACATGGGCGAACGTTTCTTGCATTGAGGAATTTAATCACTGCCCTCACTTCACAACTGGCGGCGTTCTCAATTTTTTTAAACATTGTAAACAATCACAGAAACAACACAGGCAATGCTAGCGTCACGCAACTTGGCTCAGAGAAGGCAGACAAGCCACTGAAGCTATCTGACCTCGTCCAGCGGCTACTCGCGTCGTCAGCACTTCATGCGGCACGAACGGGTACTACTTTCCGGATGACCCTCGTATATATATATGTATGTATATTTATATATATACTCATATATACAGAAACAGATATAAGGAAAAGGGATAGGAACACACATAAAGGACGAACACAATAGAGGTGGGGAAGGCGGAATCGAACGGATCACAAGAGTAAAAATATTTCCTCTTATATGTCTTTGGCAAAACTGGAATTCAGCTTACTAGAATCAAAGCACATAAACAATGGATTTAGATTTGTAAACACCAAAATTGGGGCAATTATTAGTTTTCCTACGGCCTGAAAAAGCACTTGTAACATGTGCAAAAGGCTCTTAAAAGTGTTATTTAGCTCTCAAATAGTCCACGGATTACTATAATTCTTGGATAATGAAAAGAACTATTAAATATAATTGCCAGTTCTTTATATTTCTAGGGGATTCTTCATGATTTTTCTCTTACGAGACTCTTCACATCCTCCGTATGAGCCAGTCCAACCACCAGCATTTCCCTTTAATTTATTTCCTTAATGTTCCATAAGAGATTGTTGACACGCTCCCTTGCCTTCATTTTTCTGCCACCGTCCTGCATGAAATAAAATACGTGAGGGTACTTGAAGAGAATGGAAAAAAATGGGAGTGAAATATCCAAGGGTCCTTTGTCTAAAACTCTTTTCTAAGCCTGAAGATAGTTTCCCACGACAAGGGCCCCAACTTCCTTCCTCGGTCTTTCTGCTCATTTCCCTCGAAGACGGCGATATTTGCGGGAGCCGAAAGGCATTCCCCCAGTCGCGAAGCCTGAACCACGTCGGGAGGGGGATGAGGGGGTGGGGGGAGGGACCCTAAAATATGCAACGAGGGGGGCCCGGGCCGAGCAAAGCGAGAGAGGGGAGGAGGAGGAGGGCCGGAAGGGAGTATAAGCGATAGGGGGGCAAATGTAAGAAAGGAGGAGGGGAGATAACTATGGAGCGGGAGAAAGCAATGGGGTTGGCGCGCATGTGGAGAGGGCGGGAGGGAGGGAAGGTTTCGTCGCGGCCAGAACGGGGGCAGAAGATTCCAGGAATATCATGGAGGTTACATTTCTGTCTCTTGATGACCTTCATCGCTGGAAATCGAAAGTGGATAATTGTTTTAAGAAGCACTTTTTTCAGGGAGATAATTGTTCATATTACCTCCTAAGTATTCCACGAGTTAAAAATAAACAGTTGCCAGAAAAATGAAATAAATTTGATAAAAAAATCAACTAATAATTTTCGGAAGATTATCGAGTAATAATTATAATAAAAATATCGGCCATATATGGCTAGTAAAAAAGATAATTCATGTCTGTGTTCAATCGCAACGCTATTGTGATTTTCTGAAGAGCCTACAGATTATTTAGGAAAAAATAATTGGTCGAAATAAATGCATCTACTGCGACTAGGGATAAAAATAAATAATCTGTAAACGTAACTTGCCAGAAATATTATTGCAAATTTGTAAAATTGTATTAAAAGTCACGTTCAAAGAAGCTCGGGTGATACCGCGAGAGTGACTACAACGGAGTCAAGGGCTAATGTCAATTAAAATGCAACAATTGCAAAGTGTAAAAATCATTCACCTATAAAAACTCGTTCTGCGATACATCATGGCTGTTTTTTTTTTAATCTGGGAATAATGCGTTAAATACTTGCAAAATATATGCTAGAGAAATGGTTTTACGGACAGGCACGGTGTTGTTAACCCACTCTTAACAAAGTCAAATAAGATGATGCCAATATTTTGTCTTGTCCGTCCATCGGATACTTTCTTATTTAGTTGTCACTCTTGAAATCTATTTTCATACAGGATAACTCCTCGAACGTTCTATCGGTTCATAAATAAACAAAGATATTTAGTGTTAGAATGGGGAGTTGGAGCCACTGCATTATGGCTGGCTGTGCGGTCCATTGCTCAACCATGGCATTGCAAGGCTTTTCTGGGAGTTAGAAGAGTATTTTTGCGTTAACTGAGAAAATGGTCATTGATTCTAGTGCTGATTCAAGAAAGCCTTAGCTAATAGTTTGGAAAGGGTAAGAGTTGCAATGAATTAAATTTTGGTTTGAAAATTAGAATGCAATAGGATTGGTTTATGGCTAAAATTTTTTTATCAGTCACGTGCGTGAAGAAACTTCTTTCAAAAAGAATAATGTGCCGCAAGAAACGTTCAATGGAGCAGAGAGTGGTCGCAGTAATTGAGCTAAACCACGGAAAACGGGAAAATAAAATCTAACTCCACAAAAAATATTCCATTGTCACAATGATTCACCGAGTCTGCGAAATTCATTTTTATCGAAATAAGGAAGCATCTACGACCTGAAACTTACTGTTTCACTGGAGCAACCGCCACTTCCAAGAAATAATTAAATATTTAATTTCATTGACTATAATTATAATTTAAATCCATTCAAATCAAATCACAAATACCTTCAATGGACAATTTATCAGCATGAAATGAATTCCGTAACTTATGAATCAAGGAAAGAATTCAATAAAATATGTGGAATAAAAAGAATGGGATATTTAATAATTACTTAAATAGGAAGGGACTCATGGAAAGAGAAAAAAAAACTTAGCAAACTAAGCAATAAAACATTGCGTTTTACGCATGGGTGTAAAAGAATGGAACGAGCAGGAAGGGTTTTGGGGATTGTGGAAGTGGAAAAGAGAAAATATCGAGGGAGCGAGTGGAGACATGAAACGGGAAGAAGCTGTGAGCTCGGGTCCGGAGTTGGAGGGAAGGCACGCGGGGGAGAGGGGCACGAGAAGAGGCCGGAAGGGGCCGAGGAGAAGGTAGACCCTAGAAAGCCGAAGCACCATTAATGAATGAGAAGGTTATTCTAGCTACTTGATGAAAAGAACCGCCGCAAATAGCTCAGCGATTTCCATTGTCCCATTGTTTAGGCTTTTCTGTACGGAGCGGAAGGAGTCTGACGGACATGGAAGCTTGGGAGGGAATGAGAGAGAAATAGTAGGAGAGCCTCGGCGGAGGGACTGGAAGTCGCTCGACCCAGAGCATTGAATTTCCCTCGCTCTCCGTTGTTCGATACCACTTGCCCGTGGCCTCCGTGTGCCCAGGTTTTCATCTTTTTCATCGCCTCCGTTCTCTTCCTGGACTCTCTTTATCTTCCGTTGTACAAGAAAAAGGCGAAGGAGTATAGCTGAAGGTAATACTTCATTGCCTGGAAAGTGTTTCATTCTTAATTGTGGCGTACACCACCTCAATGAACTAATTGACTTTCCAATGTCTTGAAAGGGTTAAATAATATTCAGATCTTGAAAGTAAAGTATTTTTAAACGTGAATTCAATATAATCTACAGGCTTAAGATTTCTGCAAAGATATCTATAAATAAATTCAGAAATGATAGAAAAAATACGATACATATTTAATTTTAAATATTAGATACACCTGTAGTCAACGATGCCCAATACAGTTGGTTTTGAAGTAACTGGAATATACGTATTGTGTTTTCAAAAGTGACTCTTGGAAATTATTTAATCATAGCAATAGTATTTATCACATTTCAGAGCAGCGAAGGAATAACTTTAGTTCTAATAACTATGAATCATTATTTTGTAAACATTTCCGAGAAATCGACATATTTTGAGTGGGGAAATAAATTAAAAATTTCTTTCTTACAGTTCTTCTACCTCTCTATAGAGTAGAATCATGATTTTACTGTAAGGTTGAATATATGCATGCTCTTCAAGAAAAACTGCAATTAAGGGAAGCATTTTACTACACTTCATGTTTTCAAGTGTTTCAGTTTGTTTGCCCCTTAATCTATTATCTAATCTGCACCGACTCCTTCTGGATTAGACCTGGAGCAAATGAGTATTTGGTCATTCACAATAGAAAAAGAATAAGTGATTTCTTCATTTTGTGTTGATAACATCAATGTTTCATTCATGTTTATTCCTTGAAGATTTTAAATCCCTTAAACATAATATTTTTGAATATCAGAAGTTTCAATTGGCCTAGGGAATTATTCACAAATTTTATGAGCTAAAACTCTACTGCTTTAAGCATAAAATACAATATCGCCAAAAATATCGAAAATACAGGTGTAGGTGTAGGTGAAAAATTTTATATCCTAAGAAATATCACATCTAAATACTATTCAGAAATACCAAAATATATTTTTTTCATTGATGGCTTTGATTTGCAGCACAACGTTCATTTGCTTAATTATGCACATTTTTTAGCTCGCCAAAAAAACGATGATTTAAAGCCAAGAAGAAAATAAAATAAAATAATATCTGTATTATCATTTCTACATTTGTAATATCTTTAATTTGAAAAAGCTAAGTTTGGCTCTAGTGGTATCTGATTTACTCACGATATATTCTAAAATGTGAATGTGTGAAATTAATTCTGTAATTTTCATAGCGGATGCGGAACATTTTGAGTGGAAATGAAACGCCGAGGAGAGAGGGGAGGCTGGTAGGCGAGGGAGGCAGGGAAAGAATTGCCATAGTCGGGCAGAATGAAGGGAGATCGAAAATATTTGAAATTGACGAAAAGTTTAATGTAGTGTGGGGTGTCACATTGTGCCTTTTTCGGCGGAACTGGAGAGTGTAGCGTAGATGATAAATCCGTGTCCGTCTAGAGCCTCCTATTAGCGGTAGCCATAGCCTATAAGCGGACCAATCATCATCATTATCAGAGTTTAATCCTTGTAAAGACATGAAAACCAAAAACCAGGGTATATCAAAATTTTGATTTTAAACTCACCGATAGCTCATTGAGTTTCAATTGTTTTCTTTGGCCTGAATGACGCAGTGGCGGAGCCAAAAGGAGGCACGAGGCACATAACTTTAACCCTCGTCACACCGAGAGAGACCTTCTTAGACGTGACATTATATTTATTTGGTTCAAATATATTGTTCAAAATTAACAAGAACCCAAAAATCGATTCAACTGGGTTGAGAAACGTTAAAATTTCCCCTATTACTGGCTTCAGTCTTCCCCCTGCCCTTGCTGCTCAACACTTTGCTGAGAATATCCTCTCCCAGCAGTCAACCTTGGACCCGACCCTGCATAAAAATACCTTTTATGTATGTAGACATTAAATAGACAGAATGCTACAGTGAATACAGTTGTTAAATTGTTTTAATCAATACAAGCAGCCCAAATAAAAATAATACTTTACTCATCTTTGAATTTTTTCTTCGTTCTTTTTGTTTCATGTCCACCTTAAGAAAATTTTGAGTTAAGCGTGTTTCTTTGATAAATTATACAAAATGCCTATGAACTAAATCAGGCAAGAATTGAGGGTAATAGCTGATTTTTTTAACTCTTCATATTTTTGCGTCTTCCTACTTGTGCATACCAACGTTATTCATTTGAGTTAGGCGTGAAATGAAACACTCCGTTAAGGGAATGGAGTGAGGAGAGAATGAAGCCTGAAGGAAAGCGACGCGGGCATAAAATATTCAAGAGCGACGGTGTAAAACGATAGTTGTGAGGTCGTGGGCCGCATTCAAAGGCGGTGGCCTTAAGATTGAGGGACACAAGTGGGAAGGGCGCGAATGAGGGCCGTGAGCGAAAGGCCTATCGGCGAAACGTATTTCACGTGGAAAATGACAACAAGTGACACAGGATGTCAGCTATCGCTTGATGTGGTTTATTTTCTAAACTTTTAATTTATAATTAAAATATTTCCTTTCTGAGTGAATATGGTTTCAAGCGAAGTGAAGTGAAATCTTTCATTTAACCTGAAAACTTTTGGCGGAGGAAATATTTTTCTGGAAATATATAACAATGATCATAGCGCATAGCTCGAGCCAAGCAGGTTTTTTGTTTACTAGCATGAATCATGTAAAGTATGTGATAAGAGACCAAATAAAAATTTTATCAGTGCATTTAAATTCTTGAGGTTGCACAATATTAATCACATTTATTTTCTGAGGAGGGTTGCTTAAAAAAATTAATATTTACAAGCTATTATGCTTCTATTTTTTTAAGGTAATCTACCGTTTAAGGTAGGTTTTTCGATGGACACAACAACCAAACAAACATTTTATTACTCCTAACAAAACACAAAATCCATCATCCTACTCTATATCAGGTCCCTCTTCAGTTCTGAGTACCTTCTTCCTCCCTTCATCCCGTCCAACATCCCTATCCTGTTCCTTCCCTTTCCTCGTTTGCCTAACATTCTCCCCTCAATTACAGTCTCCAACATCCCGCTGCCGGTCAACACCCCCTTCATCACCTTTTCCTGCATCCACAGGATTTCTCCCAACAAACCCCTCTCTTCGCTCACCATACCAAGTACTTCCTCATTTGTTTTCTTCTCTGTCCATTTTACCTTCTCCATTCTTCTCCACACCCACATTTCAAAAGCCTCCTATCTACGTCTATCCTCCCGCTTCAACGACCACGTTTCCGCGCCGTACAGAGCTACGCTCCATATCAAAGTTTTTACGAGTCTTTTCTTAACATCTTTATTCCACCTCCCTGTAATCAACTCCCTCCTCCTTGTGAAAGCCTCTTTGCCTAGCGCAATTCTTCACCTTACGTCCCTACTACTTTTACCGTGTTGATCAGAAACACTACCGAGATACCGGGTTCGTCCGGAATATAAGTGTACTGAGCTCAGGAAAAAGAATTTATTACACTTTTACATATCTTAAGCTAATATTCCTCAAAATAGGACCCTTGTGAGTCGATACACTTGTTCCAGCGGCGTTCCCATTCCTGGAACGCTCCCGCGAAGGCATCATCGGGAACCTCTCGAAGACACGTCGTCACGGCCTCTTTGACGGCGTCCAAAGTCCCGTATCGCGTTCCTTTCAAACTCCTCTTTATCTTCGGGAACAGAAAGAAGTCTGGTGGTGCCAAGTCCGGGCTGTAGGGCGGGTGCGGCAGCGTTGCCACGCCGTGCTTGGCCAAGAAGTCCGACACGACAAGCGCGGTGTGAGACGGCGCATTGTCGTGATGCAGCCGCCAGATGTTTTTGATCGCTCGCCAGATGTTTTTAATCTCGTGCACTATTGTTTTTGGTACATTACACTGCTCTGCTATCATCCGAACACTAAGACGACGATCAGAGTTCAGTACATCGCGAACTTTTCGCACATTTTCGTCGGTGAGTGTCGTTGATGGGCGTCCAGGCCGTGGTTCGTCGTCGACCTCTTCTCTGCCCTCCACGAACATCTTGTGCCATCGAAAGATCATGTTTCTGGACATGGCTGACTCCCCGTAAGCCTGGTTAATCATACCAGAGAGTTTCGGTAGACGATTTCCCAAGCTTTACCGCAAATTTGATGGAATAACGCTGCTCCAAAAACTTCGGCATCGCGTTCCGTGACGTGGGTCGAGCGTGGAGGTTCGCGTTAACAGAGCTCCTCACTACACCACAGCTCAGAGCCGACTGCCTTTTTCAGCGTCGCTTGCCAACATACACCCCTCCAATCGCAGCCCGTCAGAGTGGTGCTGGGCGCGCCTGGAGCGGCGGGAAAAAATCAGTACACTTATTTTCCGGACGAACTGTACGTAAACTGTTCTACCTGCTCTAGTTTTTGCCCTCCTATTTTAATGTTAAGCTTAGCCTTTTTCTTTCTAGATAATCGCATAGCCTTTGTTTTATTAATATTGATTTTCATCCCATATCTGTCGCACTGTATTTCCAATTCACTCACCAATGCTTGCAGCCCCTTGGCTGACTGACAAACTAAAGCTCGGTCATCAGCAAACGTAACTGTTTTTACAAATTCCCCGCCCACTTTCATTCCTACCTCCAGTTTTTCCCATGCCTCTTGATCATTTCCTCTGCATAAACATTGATCAAAATTGGTGATAATGGGCAACTCTGCCTCGAGACCTCTTCCTTACACTGCCCATTAGGACTATGCGTTCCCAACCCGCACCTGAGCGGTCTGAGAAATGTCCAGGTTGCGGATTAGCCTCCTTTCCCTCCAATCTATTCCTATTTTCCTCAAATACTCATTAGTTTTTCCACATTAACTCTATCAAAGGTTTTCCAAATCTGCGAAACAGTCAAATACCTCCTGGTTGAATTGTACATTCCTCTCGATTAATAATCTCATTACTGCAATGGCATCACGCGTGCCTCTACCCTTCCTAAACCCAAACTGATCATCCCCTAAGTAATGCCTACTCTCTATCCTTTTTTTTTATGATCCTGAGAACAACTTTAGCTGCGTGGGATATCAAACTTAAGTGTCCTGTAGTCCTCACATGATTGATTTAGCCTTTACCTTTTTCGGAATAGAAACTTAAACTGATCTTACAAAGTCTTCCGGCCAGATTCCTTCCTCATAAATACTACGAATCAGCCCATATAGTCTCTTCCTCCCACATTTTCCCAAACATTCCAATAGTTCCGTGGGAATGTTATCCACCCCCACGGCCTTATCATCGACTATGCCTGGACCTAAGCTGTCTTCCTCTACGTCATATTCTTTTTCAATTTCCAACTGTGTTGGTCGAAGTTCTTTACTATACAGCTCTTCTGTATACTCCTTCCATCTCTTTTGGATCTTTCCGGCGTTATCTATAACCTTAACCGCCTTATCTCTAACTGTTAGCATAGATCTTCCTTTCTTACTTCCCGATAACGATTTAACTTTGCTGTACAGCGCACCGATTTCACCCTTCCTCCGCAGACCTACCATATCCTCGTACTGCGTCTTCCACCATGTTTCTTTTGCTTCATTTGTTGCCCGCCTCAATATATTGTTCAATTCTTTGTTCTTCATTTTGCCTAATTCTGTATTTATATTCTTCTATTTTCACCGCACATCCATCTTTGTAGTCATCTCATCCGTGATCCATGGTTTCCTAGTCTTTTTACCGTTAACGGTTCCAATAGTGTATTTTGCGGCTTTAGACAACCCTTTCTTGAAACATTCCAATTTTTCTTCGATAGTACTTAGCTCTTTACCATCCTCCATGATTTCCTCTACCGCCTTTTTGTATTCCTTCCTTTTCAAACCACTTAATGCTTCCACATTCCATTTTATAACTTGCCGCCCCTGCCTCATATTTTTTAAATGGACGCTACATTTCATAACCACTAAATTGTGATCTGAGTCCGCATCCGCTTCCGGTAAGCTGTGCGAATTTATCACACTTCCCAAACCTGTGTCTAACCAGGATATATTTTTTTATTATAAAAGTAATAGCAAAGATACATCCACATGGAATATTCCTTAGAATGAAAAAGTTTAAAACACAGTAAACTACCTTTGTTCATACCCAGAAATTCTGAGTTCTTTTCCTACAAATTCACGTGGAAAAGATCTTAGTTTGTTTCATTCAACATGATCAGCTTTTAGAAATAAGCCTTACGCCCATGACTGTAAGTGAATCCATGTTTACGATAACGTTTGATACACGGTTTTTTATCACTATTTCTTACATTCTTAAATTGAAAAAGTTCTACAAAATTGGCAAATGTACACAACTGTTGGCAAAAGCTGACAATACGCCAACAGCATCCTCCTCGGGAAATGGAACCGCTTGGATTTCGTTAGGCTTTAGTATGGCCACAACTATACAGTTACTGGATCCCAATTTTTTCCGACTGCCTAGAGAAATGTATGGGCGAGGAGAGATGGGGGGTGGCGAGGAGGATGAGGGGGACTTGGGGTGCGAAAAGGAATGAAAGCCATACGACTAGAGAGTAATACGAAAGGAGAAAGGTCGGAGCCGAGTGTATGGATCGGAGAGAGAGAGAGAGAGAGAGGAGTAGGTAGGGCAAATAAACATTCTCTCGAGACGTTGGAGTTCCTAGTTGGCCGCACAGTCTCGCATTCCCCTCGCACCACCCTTCCTCCCTTCACGGCGCTCCCCACACACACCCGCGCGCGCGGCAAAGCCCTCCCTCCTACCCACTCCATCCCCTTTCGAACACCTTTTTGTGTTTCCCGCTCCAAATGCCTCGCACAAACACTACCTACTCCCTTCTCCCCCACTCCCCACGTCACCCTCAGTCCTCTGTCCCTCCCCCAACCCCCACCCACACACACACACAAGCCAGATGGCCATTCAAAGCAATGGCGCGAGATGTTTCCGCTTTTCGCAGCATTTTGCTAACTGCAGCATCCAGTGGCATATGCAGGAGTGTGAGGTGGAGGCGGGGGTGGGGGACGGGCGTGGCTAATAAGATGGAATCGGGCGAGGATGCCAATGGGTCCGCGCCCATGTTCCTCCTTATGTTTTCGGAATGTAGAGGCACTGCTAATGCAGATGGGCTCGTGATAACCGCTTGAAAGTTCACGACTTCGTGTGCGAGCTCTTGGGATTTCGTGCCTGTGCTTAAGCGCTTACATGCGGTTTTATACGGAAATCCGATTAAAGACTACTAAATTGGGCTGATTTCGAAATAAACCATTGCGCTTTAAAAAAGGTTTCGATACCAACATAGTGTTTGACCCTTTTCATTCGACTTAATTTAAAAAAATTAACCTGGTAAGTATCAATTAACTTGTATTCAAGTGAAACGATCAGCACTCGCGAATAACGGAAAGGTTAGAAAATGAAATAAGGCTTGCTTGGCAAATACACTTTGCCGCCACCAAGCTGAGATTTGGGTTCACATTCCGATAAGGCAACTCTTCTTCTCACCACATGCTAAGTTTTAAATGCATATATATATGCTGCGACAACTTCGATGTGGACGTTTCATTCTGCACGACTTCGCCTTAACTCAATTTCGATTAGGCGAGGAGGATGCTGGGAGCCCCCGCCTCTCCTTCGCCCGATCACGGAGTATGCATCCCGCAGCAACGCATTCAGCGAGACTGGGCGAGCCAGGAAAACCTGCAAGCTGGTGTTTCGCGAGGGCATGATTAAAATGGCCCCGGTGACAATATTTCGATTGTCTGGTTTGCAAACTTGAGTGCGATTTCCCCGACGCGGAGTCGCGTAACCCTTCGTCTTATCCAGCCAGCCCTGCCATTGTTTGCATCGCCACTTGGCCTCGTTCCGGTTTACGACCCGAACACGTTCGCTCCGACCTCATCGACAGTCAGCCGCACGTGCCTCCACGAGCACGACTTCGCTTCCCCCTCCCAAACTTCATATCGCATACTTGCAAGGTTTACTTCTCGCACTGGAAACACACGCGGTATTTCCTCTCCGTGCACTTTCGGAACGAACTTCTTATGTGCTCGTGATAGGAGAACGCGCCATTTTAAGGCGACGCAGACGTTTGCGGCTTCAAAATGCCGCAGGAAATACTTCAAGCTTCACAGTGGTACTGATGATTTGTCCTTGTGGAATATGTCGTTTCAGTTCAAATGTCCTTGTCAATTTATCTCCACTCTGAAGCAACCCTAAACGTATTCGGTTCCCAACACTTCATGACGCAATGCCATGCTTAAAATTGCGAGGGCCCATAGCCAACACGTCGCAATGTAATATGAAGTAATTCACGATTTAAATGGAATTGTGCCGATAAAGTAATCGAATGAATTGAATTAAAACTTCATCTTTATAGCCTCATCTTATTTGACTGGGTTGCAGCATAAATACTTCTTTTACATTGTGCACCACATCTAAGTGTGTCCCCGGAAAACAATCATTCATTATAATCGTCCTATTTCGTGTGGTAGAATCTGTGCCAAAACATATATTTGGGTACAATTTCTGTACGCTGTGGACACGGGTTTCATGTCACTCAAGAGATTAATATATGTTTCCCTCTGATGAATCATGTACAGCTAGCTCTGCAATGTTAATGGATTTATAGATTATCTCTAACAATCCAAGTGAAGTCATTTCTTCTCGTATGATGGCATGAGTATATTTAATGGCATGGGAGCACATTCTCAGCAGATAACCGAGTCAATGTACCAATCGGACCATTTATCATTTTTTCGAAACTGCTCATCTTTTGGTAAAACGGCATTTGTTATTTTGCTCTCGTTGAATTAAAATAAACATTCAAACTATTTCCAGATATGCATAGACTTGACTTCAGCCAATAAAAAACGATGAGCTAACATGCTGCAATATTTATCAAAACGATAATATTGAGATGGTCTATTTCAGTTACGATATTCATACCGGAGCATGTTATGATATCCATCTCGTACTAACTTAACGCCCGTCCATATTACGGAGCAATATTGCTGGAGTTTGAAACAAAGCCTCCACTCAGAGGAGCCAGTTAAATCTCGTGAAAAAAATCTCCAAAACAAACCAGGCAATGCAATTTATCGCCGCTGTATAAATATTTATTCGAGAATAAAGATTTGATATCTCTACTGGATTTATGTAGAGAATAAAAAACGGCGCATGCGCATTAATTGTTGCGTTAAGGCATTGGCCCCTGCCCACAAGGTGAAATCATTGGCCTTCAGAACACAACCCACAAACTGACGGCCTTCAAGCGGCGGTGACACGCTTATGAATCAGCTCAACTATATTCCGAAGGACCGGCATCGGTTTTGTCTGAAAATGCTGCCCCGATGGGAAACAACGCTCTTCGATCAAGATGTTTCTTTAATAGAAACTAAAGGGGGCACAGCAATTGCATGATATTGGATCTGTGTATATTTAAAAGTATTATATCCAAAAAATATTAAATTTTTATGATCGTGTCTGCATACCGAATAAACCCATTTATAATATAATAACCAGCAATATGCATTGTAAGCTTCATGCATAACCATGAGAAATCACTAAAATAAAAAACACAAAACTTTATTAATCTAGGCTGTTCAATGAAGTTACCCCTGAGAAAATGAAGCCTTTTCCGCATTTCCCTTGTCAAAACTATCATCTTATTTTAATTGCATTCTTCCTAATAAAAGGAAAAATGTTGAAATAATTTATAATTTAAATCCCCCCTTTAAAAATTATATCTCCAAATATTAGTTTTTGCCATAACGCAAATTTTTAAGATAAGCACGGGACCATTTGAAATGCCACGTACGATACTGTTATCTTTATGTTGTTCAATTGTTTACTGATTGTAAAGGATTGGTACTTAATAAAATAGGAAAATTATGCAAATTATTATTGAAAATTTATTTTCAAATAACAATTTTTAATATTGAATGATTTTCCAAATTTGTACGAATATTTCCAGAATTTTGGCCACAGCTAAGATCTCAACCACGCTCTAGAGCACTTGAGTTAACTGGAATTACTTTTTATCAGCATAGCACATTTTACACAAGACTTTAGAGTGATCGTATCAATGTGTCACGTAGAATACAATTCTCCAAACGATTTTAGTTCAGAGGGTGACATGGCATGTTTGACAGAAATGTGAAAGATAGTAGAATGAAGAAAATGCACTGAATGGTTGAGGCCTTAACTTTGTAGAATTCCATTATTAACTTAGGAGGAAAAAAAAAAAAACACAATTTTATCTTAATACGAGTAATACGAGGGACGAGTAAAGTCTATTCTGTAGAAAAGCAAAGATAAAATTGTGTTTTTTTTTTTCTCCTAAGTTAAGAATGAAGAAAAACTGAGCACGGTGTGAGTGGCTACCGCGATATTAAGATTATATTATTCATGGCAACCGAAGAAAAGGTGTAGAGCTAAAGTTGAGATCGAAAATAACTTTATTCGTGAGTTTAATGTAAAAAGAAATGATCTATCGGCGCTGAGGATAACTTTGGAAGAGATACGATTCATGCTAAATACGAAAATAAATGAGTAATACTCAGATACATGAAAGGGATGAGCGCTTTTTTATTCGAACAAAGATAGATAAAAAACAACCCTCAGAGATACTCGCGCAGATTATTATGTTTCGCGATATTGTTCCACGCCGAAGCTGGGTAGCCAATCGACCTCTCGTGCGGAAGGGAGGGATTGTGGGGTGGGGTGGTATGGGTGATCTAGAGGAACGAACGCCTAGGGGTTCGGGCCACTGGGAGCCTCAGGCCGCAGGGGGAAACGCACATGTAGAGGCTTAGTGCTCGCCCATAAGACAGTTATGATCGCCTGGGGCCTCGTACTTTCTAACTCCACGCCTGTATCCTCGTGTAGCCATGAATTATACAGGCTCCGGTCGCTGGCCATTGACAGATAAGAGGCGGGGGACGCCGTGCAAACTGAGGAAAGGGAGTGGTATCGCTCGTTTTATGATGTAGTCTCGCCCTTTCTCCCGTTGTGGAGATGGGAGGCGAATTGAGGGTGGCCAGGGACCAGAGTCCATGGCCTGAGCACCCGAAAACATATTTGGAAAGTCTGTATGGGATTCCGAGCGCCCAGGTGAATGATCGAATGATTGGAAATACGAAGTAATTGAGACGTATTATCATCCTAAGAAAGAGGTGACATGAGAATAGGTGTGAACGCGTGGCGGCAAATGCGGTTTTGATGGAGGAGAAGTCTCAAAGGTTGACAGATGAAATTGGATCTACCACACCTCAGGTGGTTCCTGGAATACCCTTTGTTTACTGCCATCCCCGTCCTGCACTTTTTTAAGAAAGATTTATTGAGATGTCGATTCCATAATTTTACCAATTCTTAAAAAAATGATCTCTTATTGGCAGAGTGAAATCGTGAATTTGAAATACGTAAAGGTTTCGAATTTTAGGATGTGTAAGTTTAGCATCTGCGGAAAAGTATTGCACGGAAATCAAATTGTTTAGTTATTACATTTTTTATGAATGTAGGAAATTCGGAAATTTATCAAAAAAAGAGATTTTTTAAAGTAATGGATATATGAAAATAATAGTATGAAATATTTAATGTATTAATGACAAACGAAGCCGCAGATACATTTTTATAAAATGTTGTAATTCCCTTATAATACTACAGAAATAAAGTGAATAAACTTAGCGATAACTATAGCGACTTGAGAAGGTGTGTAGATGATCAAAGAGTAAGGTCATTTTTTTTAAACTCTGACAGAGAGATCCACGCGTATTACTGCTAGGTTTAGACTATTGAAAATTACAAAGATTCTTGTAAATATCGGAACAAGGAAACAATTAATAGTTTACTATATGCTAAAAAGGAAAGTTTTAAAAATAAATGTTAATAGTTTAGATAATTTGAATAGATAAACAATTTCAAGACCCATAACATACATGAAATAATATAATTCTAACTCTGCACAAATATTATTCTTGGGACACTATATACACTTCTCAGTAATTCATAATTTTAATTTATTTTATCGAGGAAGCTATTTGCAAACTAAACATTTTACCCCGTCGACCATGATTCAGTTCAACTATTTGAGACCAAATCTGCATTAATCTTTTTTAGCAAAGTATATCACTTGTGTTGTGCATTTAAATGCATGACTATGTCACATTTGGTGAATTTTGATGGATCAGTGGGCATTTTACTCGCGGCTAACCCTTATGAATATAAATTGAGGTTTTCGACGTGAAATTTAATGCATACTCCGAATAACCATGAGGCAGAGCACCTAAATGTCATGCTTTCCTTCGTGGCGCTACTTCAACATCGTAAGTATCAAAGAGCTCGAATCGAAACTTAGAGCGTATCATGAGGCCGTGGGCGTGCATTTCTTCACCCCATCCCAGCGTCCATCCCCTCCACATCCGTCTCCTGCATTTCTGGCCCACTCCATCCAAACCTCTCGATTTCCGGCCGCCCTCAAAACCCCCTTCCCCCCCCCCCCACTGAAGGTGGACCCCAGCGTGAGCGGGGCGGCCGCGCATCGAGGGTTTGCAGCGGACGGCCGGTCGCATTGATGGACGGGCGGCGAGGAGTGGTCTTGAAGGGCGCGAGCGGAAGGTGGAGTGGCGGGCGTGGAGTGGCGGGTGCGGAGGTGGTGCGCGGTGGTGCGGAAGGTGACGGTACACCGCAGACCGCTCGGGACTCGAGTGCGGGGGGGTCGCACGGCCGAAGAAAAGATGATCACTTGAACCTATTTCAAAGTCCAATTTCCCGTGTTGAATGTAAATCACCCGATTGGGTGGGTGCAGTCATGGGTGTGGGGTTATAAAGGGAAGCAACTTTCCCTATTTGGACCCCGAATTTCAGCAATAGAATTCAATAGATCCACTGACATAAATTTACGCCTTTTGTTTTTACTCTGCGGATGAAAGTTTCTGAAATATTGCTTGGGGCATTTCAGGCAACATAACTTGCACTCGACTTCGCTCCTTAGGTCTCGCATCCCAAGAGAAACGAATGGATATATGTTTTAGTTATGGAAATCCAGATTCCGAGTGTGAATCTCTACCCAGACGACTTGAAAAATGCCAAATGATCGTTTGTGAGGTATTAAATTTTGAAGAAATCGTTTTCTCTTCAAAACTCTTGAAAATTTGAAGATAATTGCAACAGATCTCAAATTGCGTTTCAATGGAAAAGTTATTGTTGCGTCAGTGGAAAAGCTTTCTTCGGCTTCACAGGAAATATAAACACATTCCTAAGTGTTCTCATTCTTGTTGTTTCAACTGAATGCCATTTCTTCTTACTGTTTGGCTGCCTAGGAAAGTCATTCATGAAGATCACTGAGTTCATGAGAGTGGTGAACACGGACCAGCTACATCGTATGCAATACAATGCGATAATGCGCGTAAAATATTAAATGATGCAAGATTAATAAAATCCTCTATGACAATATAACTCCAATCAGGCAAATAGGAAACTACAAGGAATGAGAAAATTTGAATTACCTTTAAGGAGAGTATTGCCTTTTAAGTGTCCAATAATTGCACGCCCAAAGGTACAATCTAGAGTATAAGAGACGATTCCTGGTAGAGTGAAGAAGTCAAAGTCTCTGGTTTTAAACCAGGAAGTAATTAAGAGAATGGCAGAAAATTAAGACGAAAATTCTCGGGACAAATTATATGATTTTGACAAAGAGAGATGTGACTGAAAATAATATCTGCAGAAAGAGTGTGAAAGTAGGTGGGGCAGAGTGAAGTGTTTTCGATATTGGTAAAAAGAGAAAATGAAGGAGAGGTAAAAGAATGAATATAATGAATAATAAGAATATTGGTATTAAACGGGATGAATTGGGCGCGTCAGAGACTGCAGAGGGGAGTAGTTTGTGGATTTCAGTCGGAGCAATTTTGAGTGTAATGAGACACGTGGGTTGTGAAAATGAAACGAAAAAGTTGCTGTTAGAGAAGGGAGTTTCAACAGATTTAGGAATTTTCAATGGCAGGAGTTAGAGATGACATCTTAATGAGGTATGGGAAAAAGTATGCGCAAATCGTTAGATAAAAGTTTAAATACGCAAGCAATGGAAAAATTATATGTAAGATGAGTCACGGGATTGCTATAAGAGCAAGGAGGAATGTTTGTGTTTCAATGCTTTAATAATGTCGTGAGAATCGATGACGGTCGAATCAGTAACCAGGTGCATGAGAGACGAATAATTATTTGGTGATCATGATGACAAGTATATATATATATATATTACAGTATATATGGTATAGTATATGCATTGTGAATACTTGTATATTCTAAAGGCAAGGGATATTTAAGAAATCAATAAGTAGAAGAATATACATTAAACTTAAATCTATAATAAAGGGAATAAATAAGTTTCGAAAATATAGGGGAATAAATGCATTTGAAAGTATTCCATTTTTTTCCTTTCCTTGAAAGTTTTATGACATTTAAATTATCAAAATATTATGATTTCATTTTAATTAGCTAGATTTTTTGTTGTCATCCAAAGTTATTTCTACTTTTATACTTCAAAGTAAATTGGAAAGAAAATATTAAGCATGAAATGAAAGTTCACCTTATGAATTAATTACACATTTAAATAGATTTAATGAAATTTATTTTTCGAATAAAAACTGTTAGAAAGTGCGTCACCTTCTGTACACATTAATGACTGATTAATTGCATCCTAAAACTAGTGTTTGGAGTTTCGAAAGACTCTCATCGATCATACAATGGCAACGTTCATTCGTCAAGCATGTGATTAAAATAATCAGTTTCACAGAATAACTCCTAAAAGTGATAAATTTCCGATTTCAACCGATTATATTTTCTACGATATAGCAGGAAAAATATTTTAACATTCATTAGTATTTACGATCCAAGACCATAACATCCATTATGTCTTTAATTCCAAATTCGTTCAAATCTATTAGCATCAAATTATATTATAACATTTACTACTGACACTACACACTTTAAGGACTAATCAATCTTCTTTTGCTCCTCTTTCAGATGAATAATTCATATCCATATTTAGAATTCATCAAGGAGACGTAAATAATTTTCGTGTGCATTGGATTAATTCAAAATTCATTTCATACATATTTTTATAAAAAATTCTCTGAATGCAACAAACTTCCAGATTATTGAGTGATGCGTAAAAGTGAACACACACACGTATGCTTTTTTCGTCCACTGTTTCGTGTAAAAAGAAAAAATTAAATGTTGAAATAAACATTTAACCAATCAAGGGTTGATTCGTAAAACGTTTACAAAATGCTCGCATACTGACGACAGAGATTGAATGTAGTTATTCAGCAGTGGATGGAATTTTTTTCCAAACAATGACAATGCGCGCCGGTGATTGAGACAGCATGTGATTTGCCTTCGATTGCGATCAAGCTAGGATCTGCCAACGCGTATAATTAAGCTCGCTTGATCATGACCACTCGGGATCTGATTGTGTGTGTATAATGGTTTGCCAACAGGAAGGGTGCACACGAGAGCGTGTAGCCGATGGCTCTGGGTCACCTTCGAGCAAGAGTAGTCATTGAGATAAAATGGTATTCACTTATTGCCTCCAAAACTACCCCTACCCACTTCTCATCGTCTATTTAGATTAAATTATAATATGAAATGTTTTTCTTAACACAAGGTTTGCATAAAAAGAGTCGGGAACAATTTTTCCTGACGCGAGTGTGCGTCGCAGCGCTCTGGCCCCGCACAGGCTCGGTCGGTGGCGGGGGTGTCTGACCCTCAAACCGCATCAAGCTAAAATCACCTGCCAGCGTTCGTTCTGACTAGATCTTGTTATTAGTGGACCTCTGTCGGTGCAAACTCAAAATGTAGCGTGCGATTGAACAGCGTTACGCCATCAAATTTTTGGTTGGATTGGGAAAATCGACTACGGAGACCTTAGGTATGAAACGCAAAGTGTTCAAGGATGTCACGAACAGCAGTGTTCAAATGGCACAAACTCTTCAATGACGGCCCAGAGGACGAGATTTGGTTATTCAACTGGACCGAAGACAACGTGAAACATTCGCGTGAAGTGCTGAATTCAGGCAAGTGGGCCTATGGTCGTATTGGCATTGATAAGATAACAGCGCACTTCATTTTCACTGAAAAATTGGTGATGCGAAAGAACTGCAATGAAATTGTCCTCCCAAAGGTCTTGTCGGACGCCCAAAAGCAGAGTCGACTGTCTTCTTGGGAAGACCTACAGGTCGTGACGATTTCCCAACCCCTTAAAGTCCCGACTTGGCAACAGCGGACTGGTTCCAATTACCAAAAGGAGAGTTCTCCCTCAACTGAGGGAGACCACCATGGGGCACTAAGTGCCATCAAGTAAGCTGGCACGCATATCCTCCCGCCTACCTGTGGGAGCTTCCCTGTCGGAGGCAAGCAGCTGGTAGAAGGGTGTGTCGACGCCCCAGGGATGTACTTCGAAGAATTTGGAGGCGTTGTAGCATTACCTCAAATAAAAATATTTTTCTGAAACATTTCATGATACTTCTTATACAAGTCTTGCAAATCTCACTGCAATGAATAAGATTTTCCTAACTTTTGGTTCATTTCATTTAACCAGTTATCTCATTGACATAGTTTAAAAGAAGAATACATTTATATGGATGGCTAGGTATGCTTCAATACAGATACAAACAAATCTCGGAAACCCCGCAAGGCAGTCCAGACATTTTCCTCTGACGTTTCATAGCAACTTGGGATATTTGAAGAACTTATTATTAATATCGCCATGGACTTACGGCCTAGCTGGTGCTTAAAAGTATATTAACAGTGTATTTCTTCTGGATAAGAGTTGGTGTCCGTATCTTTTAGCCTATTTATAATAAGCATTGAAATGCAATTCGAAGTAGTTAAATGCCATTTTTTTAAAAACAATTAGGAGAACCTTTCATTTCGTTTTAAATAACGGAAGTATGTAGCACTGAGCTCTTCTGGTCAAGAGAAAATATGTGGGATGAGAGAAATTGCAAAACCTAATATATAACCGTTCATTGCCTTGTAATATGAATTTATGTGTTCAATAATAATAAAAAAACGTTTTAATTGGTTCGAAATTGATCCTAGATACTCCGTTCATCTACCTAAGCACCTATTGTTTCCTATAAAGCTATGAATACAACACTCAAGAAGACGTACGCCAGAATTCTTCTTTTCCTTCGCTTCCTCTTCAATAATAGCTTCCACATCAAAACCAACGGAAGACAAAACCCTACAGCCTCGCTCAGAAAATAACACAATTAGTTTCTGATTTCTAATGAAATGTCTTAATCTGTGCTGGGACTAAAATATACATGATATTCCAGTGAATAGCGCAAAAGTTATGCATTCCAAAATGTGCCAAAAATCCGTCGTTTAAACAATGATTTTGGTAGATGCTCCAAATATATTAGCGAATAATCTATTGAACACGACTCGTATTAAAAGAGTATGAATACAGCCAGACATGGAATCAAAATAAATTATAAACTCTGAGAATACGGCACATGCTAAAAATGAATAATGTCACTGTTAAGTGTGAAAAATTATTGATATTCTTCTAACATTTTTCTGGAAATATTCTTAATATTTGAGTAAAACTTTTACAATTAATATCCTTCAAATTATTCATTTATAATTGACTCTAAGTCTTAAAAATCAGTTCATATCTAAAAGTTAATAGGAAAACTTTTAAAAATACATTAAAAGTTAAGGATTAAAAATAATGAACAGCGTTCGCGTTTCTCATCCATATTAATACTGAAATTAGAAATGAAGAAAACTCTATGTACTTAAAGGTTAGCACCTGGCATGCGAAGCTATTTTATCTACATCTGCAGGAGGAGTTTTGGTCGATTTCGGATACCTATTCTGATGATATACCTTTCTAAACAATAACAAAGTTTATTTGATACTCATTGAGTATTCATTCAGGCGAATTCCAAACGCATCCGCCATAATGAACTATTGGGTTTTTATTTCGGCAAGTAGTCCTCACAGAACATAATCATTTATATTACACCTCGAAATTTGACAAGCGGTGGTCAATCTTCCATAAAAATTATATGTCAGGTGTATATCATATCTGCACACCTTCCAAGAAACTGCGGGAAATGCCGCAGCAGTAACTTTTCGCCGGGTCATCCGCTAATATGCATTTCAACATTACAATTGCAGAGTGCAAAAATCATTCAGTGTAAAAGTCTCGGTCAAGGTGAATGATTTTCACACTCTGCACACAATTCTTGCATTAATCATTTGCACAGTTTTTACACGTGATATAGCAAAATCAGCGTATTTTTTTACATTAATATTTCAGGCCTTTTGCCTATTCTTAAAACTAAATTTCCACAGCAGGAAACTTTCCAATGATTTCAATACTCCAAAATATACATTTTTGCATGTAAAATAGAAACGTGGCAAATTAAAGGAAGTGTGGTTAATTTTATTTTCTTAGTTATGTTGACACAGTAATCGTACATTAAGCATACTTATCTCGACCCTTTTTTGATCAGAGGAATCCGGAAATTAAATGAGTGTAAAGGGTGTCTGTAATAATATGTAGCTTTAACTCAGGTTCGTCATGACAAAATAATATCACAAAGACACATTAAAACAAAAAATTGTCCCTAAAACGTATCCAAGTAATAAGGAACATAGAATGGAATGACAAATATCCAAAATAATTTGTATGCTAAACTAAATGCATGCTTTGGTATTCCCAAAGTGTTAAACGATGTGCTTAGGTTGCTTTATAGTTTAATCAGCAGAAATTATCCTAAAAGAAAATCCAACAAATTGACTCTTTTGGTGATTTTCTCTCTCTTATCTTTATTTTGAAATGAATCAATAATTATATCAATGCATTACAATAGAGAATTCTGTTTGGACATAAAAACATTATCATCCGATCCATGGACGTGAAATCCTGGACATCAACAGCTATGAAGTGCTGAGAATGTTAAATATTATTTTAAGTAGTTATTTCTTAATTTGAAATCAAATGTGTAACGATCTGAATTGATAATATTCACTTGAATAATTGAGAGGCTCATGCATCCGAACACACTTCAGCTTAGAGAGTACGATAAACATATCACTAAGAACATGAACATTAACACACGTTAGTTAATAATTTTTTGGCTCGGAAAACAATGTGGAGGTAGTGACAGCGGACGGTCGACGAAGCTGACCGTCCTCATTTCAAAATCTAAAATTATAATTGTCTTGTAATACTTAAATGAGTTAATACTGGCTGGTTGCGCAATAGTTCCTCACATTCGCAGCTAAGCAGGACCATCCAACGCCTTCATTCGCAAAACTTCGATATGGAAGAAAAAAAATTAAATTCTTCCTCCGAAGCTTTAATTCCACCAGTTGAGGAGAAAGCTTAAGACCATACTCTTTGCGGGGGTGGAACACAATCATAGACTAAACTCACGCATACTGGGGTTTCCGGAAAACAACGATTCCATCAATCATATACGCACTCAGGGTACGCAACGTGGACCTCCTGCATCAGAGACCAAAGTAATGAAAGAAAGATTACGGCCAAGAGCAGCGGCCGGCAAACGAGTCAGTCGAAAGAGGCAAATAAAAACTTTACAGGGTAGCACCCAAAAGTGGTAGGACTGATTTTCTCTGGCGCGAACGGAACGGTGGAGGGGGTCTGCCTGGCAGGGGAAGGTGGAGGGGGCTCTTAGCAACAGACCGACACCAACCTCAGTCGCCTGCGGACTGTTGTTGAGTGATGACACCGTTTTTAGTGAAGCAAGTATTTTGTCCGCGTCGAAAAACAAAATGAATCTGAATTTAGAGCAACGTTATTCCGTGAAGTTCTGTGCGAAACTCGGGAAGACGGCGACTGAGACCCTCGATATGATCAAGCAGGCTTATGGGGACACTGCCTTAAGCCGTTTCACAATATTTGAGTGGCACAAGTTGTTTAAAGAGGGTAGGGAGCTCGTTGAAAACGACCATCGCTCCGGACGGCCGTCGACGGCAAGAACCGACACGAATGTGGACAGATTGAGGACACTGCTGAACACAGACCGACGCTTAACCAGTGAAGAAATTGCAGACCAGTTGGGTCTGTCTGCATCCAACGTCCAACGCATTATTTCACAGGATTTGGCCATGCAAACTGCTGGGTGCTTCATCATGACAACGCGCCTTGCCATGGCGCGCTCGTCGTCAGACAGTTCCTGGCCAAATACGGCGTTGCCACGTTGCCGCACCCGCCCTATTTTTCCGATCTGGCACCACCGGACTTCTTTTTCTTCCCCCTGATGAAAAGACAGCTCATGGGACGACGTTTTGACTCGATAAATGCCGTTCAAGAGGCTTCGACGAGGGTCACCAAAGAAAATTTCCAGCGGGCGTACGGGGAATGGGAGCAACGGTATACTAAGTGTGTAGCAGCTCAAGGAGCATACTTTGAAGATTATTAAGTCGATGTAAGTATATCGTCAATAAAATTATTGTAAAAAAATCAGTCCTACTACTTTTGGATGCGACGCTGTACAACGATTAGAATGTCTTTTGAGAGCCACATTTTTGAAACCGAAACTATATTTGCAGGTGTCTTGCAATTCAATTAATTAGGGCACTTTTAAGTTGGTCTTTACTAGAAACGTTCACAGTTGGATTGAGGCTGAGCGTTTGCCGAGGTCGATCCTGTCCAAGGAATCTCCAATCCGCGCCCGTCTTGAATCCTTACTCCGTCCTTCTCCTCGCGTTCATCCCCTCCAATAAATCCAAGCCATCTCAACATAACTCTCTCTCTCTCTCTCTCTCTTTCATCGATACTGCATCTCATTTCACTCCACAACGCTCCCTAAAATTAACTCAACAAACTATATTTAAAGTTTCTAGTCATACTTAAACAATAGATATGTTTAATAAAACTTGATGTTACTTCTTAATAACATTAAGATGTAAAGCATCCATAAAATAAAATCAGGAAATGATGGAGAAAAAATTTTAGGTGCGATTTCCGGTTCTCATAAATTAGATGACTTCTGCATTAACTCATTATCAGGTTCATACTTGAAACGGATTGTCCGCATGAATAAGTAGACCCCAATAAAGAAAGAACAGCAAAATCTAGGTTTTTCGTCCGATTATTTAAGTCAGGAATACTATTCCAGGGGTTAAAAATCAACATGGCATCTTCTCCAGGTCTTTAAAATGAAAACCACTAACCCGTGCCATTAAATAAGTTTAGATGTGTTTTTTCACTCCACTATAACAGTAGAAAATCGTTCAAATGCTGAGCTTCACAATGTTTTTTAATCCAGCCATTGAATTTCAAAATTGCTAAAGTCAATATTAGAGGAAGAATTTTATCTCTCTGGAAATATTTTCTCCGTAAGTCAATCAGATCACTCGCCTAAAGATATAGACACATGGAAACCCGCACGTGGTATTTCGGGAGGATCCACACCTACGGGTCAGAGCGTAATAGTCTGGCGAGGCGCGGTTTGCCAACTGGTCTAGAGCATCCATCCCTGCCGTTGATAGCATGAAATTGACAGCATTCTACCAGCTTCCATTCGCGTCCCATGCCAATAACGTTAAGATGCAGCTACTGTTAGAGGAAGCGTCGAAGACTGGGCTGCAGTGAACAGACATTCGGGTTAAAATACTGTTCTCATAATATCTCTCTTAATGACTTAAACGATCGATTATTCTTGAAGAAATTGGGGTTAACACGGCAAAAAAGGGGAATGTGTATATATATATAATAGCCCTTAGGACAATTCTGTTAGATTGTTTTCCGGAAGTAGTAAATTCCAGCATGATGCTAAAATTCATTCTCTAGGGGTGGATCACTTCGAGGTGTGTGTATTGAAATTGCTTTGAAGGCAACAATAATTGGTTTTAAATTAAAAAAATTGCTGTGCTGAATTTACAAGTTTACCAAAACTTGAAATATACAATAATCATAGCGCGGCCGTCATAAAAATAATTCAGCCACAATGTAAATACGGAACACACCAAATTTTAACATGAAATCTTCCCTCGAATGTCGTTTGATGGTAACTGGTTGATTCAGTATTAGTAAATATATATTTAAATTTTAGAACTTACTTTTATTTATTAAAAACTTTAACAAATTGTCCCCACATCTTACTAACACTAAACCCTTCGGTGGTGTGTACAGCGCTTTCAATTGGTTATTGCGTATTGGCGTCCTCCGTCTAATAACCAAAATGGGTGGATTTACGCAGATGGACAATGGATTATGCGTCTCCGCACATAAACCCCGCGGGTGGTTTCTAGGCAGCGGGGGCAAGTTTCATAGTGACTGCCGGGGCTCCTGCAACCAATATTGCTGATCTAAGGGCACGCCCTCTCCCTCCACACTCCCCTTCCGCGTGAGGCCAATACGCGATGGATAACGGCAGGAGTGCTATTGGCTTATCGGAAATGGGGAACAGATCCCCTCGGCTGCGAAAATAGCTCGGTCAATTGGAGTGACACGACGCCCAACCACTCCATCGGCCGTTCCGGGCCCCTCTCATATACCGAGAGCAAAAATTAAAATTAAATTTGAGCCTCGGGCCACGGGCAATGTAAGAAGAAACGATTGCTTGGGAACTTTAGTTTCCATCGAGCCCTCTATTAGGTAAGCCAAACGACCGGGTGCGTGCATTTTCCTAAAAAAATACAAGGGAATCGAACAAAAAATCGCAATTTACAGCCCAGAGACCGGAGAATATGGAACTGGGTGGTGTTTTCATTCTTCAGTGCGGAGCCTCTCTCATTAACGAGTTCCAGATAGGTGCAACTGAACTTGTTGAATGAGGATAGCAAGAAATAATGAGCTCTACGGCCTCTCAATAAAGAAGAAAGGGGAAGAAAACTCCAATGGCCGTAAGGATTAGTTGCCAATCTCTCGTCAGACCAAATGTTGTGTTGGTGTGACGGGAATCACGTCAGGGACCAACCGAGGTTGTGGCTGGTCCCTGACTTCAATGGGCCCTTCTTTCAATTCCTATCAGACTTATTTCGTTACCACTTACACAATATGCATTTAGATATAAGTTATCCCCTCATAGGCCCTCTGGAAATTTTCTAAAAATATAAATACTCTGAAAATTTAAAAATATTTCCTTTTTCCCCGAAGCATGCCGAGAGTTACTTTGCATATGATATTATGATGCATAAAAAGGTTCCAGGTTTTAGGGGAGTTCACAATTCATCCACAGTGGCGCAACAACGGATATTGTACTTGAGGTAAAACCTTAAGAAGACGATAGGAATGAATGATGCCAAGTATTCACATTACTTATTATGAGGCATTTTTACAATTGATTATTAGACCTATTGCAGAGGGGAAACCAAGTTAGGAATTTAATTATATGCGTATATATGTATATATATATATATATATATATATATATATATATATATATATATATATATATACATATAAATAACACTTTTTAAAAGTCTCACGGACATGAATAATAATGAATAACACTTAGCACTAGTGGACACAGACAAAAGCACATAGAAACACACAAAAAAGAGACTCACTATTTTTCGACTTTTCGGTGGTCGTGACCACATCCATCAAGGAAAAGAGGGACAGAACTCAGCTCTGAAATAAGGGACAGAACTCGGAACAGTTCTGTCCCTCTCTTACTTGACAGAGGTGGCATTGGGATACCAATTTTCATTCCGAAGAAAAATATGATGGTCACTAGGGGGGTTTTGAGTCCTGGCAACTACGGGGCTTGGCCCAGTCGGCCGAGTGTCCTGCCCGGCACCGACGGAGGCATGGCTCCCGCGGTTGTCATCGCAAGAAATACTTGCAAGGGAAAACTGGAAGCAGCAGGACAGGTGACGCTTGAGAAGAAGACAAAATTAGTTAGAATAGGATCGTGGAATGTTAGGACAATGATGAGCACAGAGAAATTTGAGTTTATTAAGAAAGAGAAGGAAAGGGGAAATATGGAGATTTTAGGTCTATGCGAGGTGAGATGGAAGGATAGCGGGGATCACTAAAGAGATAATTATGGGATAATTATGGGATAATTATCCCATAATTACAGCGGCGGGGACGAGAGCCTACGAGGGGTTGCCATAGTATTAAATTAAGGGGTAGGAAAAAGCGTAGTCAACATAGACAGGTAACGGATAGATTATTAATAGTAGAGATAAAAGCAGAACCGACGAACTTGGTTATTATTCAGGTATACATGCCACCGAGCAACCATGGAGAGGAAGAGGTCGATAGAATATACAATCAATTAGAAGACATAATCGCGTGTGTTCCTCCGGGGAAACATTTAATAGTGATGGGGGATTGGAATGCGACGGTATAAGAAGGAAGATATCATAATGAGGTGGGGGTTTAGGCACGAGGAATGACCGCGGAGAGAAAGCAGTTGAGTTCTGCAGGAGACAGAGGTTAGTCATCACCAACACTAGGTTTGGAAACCACAAAATTCACAGGTTTTATATCGCAGGTGATATATATATATATATATATATATATATATATATATATATATATATATATATATACATATATACATATATACATATATATCATTAGGTAATCTACCGGTTAAGGTAGGTTTTTGGATGGACCCAACTACCAAACAAATATTTCATTACTCCTAACAAAACACAAAAAAACACAAAATCCATCATCCTACTCTATATCAGGTCCCTCTTCATCTCTGAGTACCTTTTCCCTCCCTTCATCCCGTCCATAAAATCAGCTACGTTTGTTGATGACAAAACTTTGGTTTGTCAGTCAGCCTAGGGATTTCAAGCATTGCTGAGTGGATTGGAAATTCAGTGCGAAAGGTATTGGATGAAAATCAATATTGTTAAAACAAAGGTTATGTGATGTTTTAGAAAAAAAGGCTAAGCTAAACATTAAAATGACACAACGACAAAACCTAGAGCAGGTAGAAGAGTTTACGTATCTCGGAAGTGTTTTCTACCAACACGGTCAAAGTAGTAGGGACGTAAGGTGAAGAATTGCGCTAGGCAAAGAAGTTTTCACAAGGAGGAGGGAGTTGATGACAGGGACGTTAAGTAAGGATATTAAGAAAAGACTCGTAAAAACTTTGATATGGAGCGTAGCTATGTACGGCGCGGAAACGTGGTCATTGAAGCAGGAGGATGGACGTAGATTGGAGGCTTTTGAAATGTGGGTGTGGAGAAGGATGGAGAAGGTGAAATGGACAGAGAAGAAAACAAATGAGGAAGTACTTGGTATGGTGGGCGAGTACAGCGGTTTGTTGGGAGAAATCCTGTGGAGGCAGGAAAAGTGGATGAAGGGGGACTTGATATTGACCGGCAGTAGGATGTTGAAGACTGTGATAGAGAAAGGGAAAGAACAGGATAGGGATGTTGGACTGGATGAAGGGAGAAAGAAAGTTCTCAGAGATCAAGAGGGACTTGATATAAATTAGGTTCCTGGATTTTGTGTTTGTTAGGAGTCACAAAATGCTTTATTTAGTAACTGTTACATCCAAAAACCTACCTTAATCGGTAGATTACCTTAATAAAATATACATATATATACATATATTATATATTTTGTAGTCCGGGGAGGGGGATATATATACATATATGTGGGTTGTGATAGTCCAGTGGGAAGATTGTTGGACTCTTTACGGGATGGCCCTGGGTTCAATTTCCGGGGAAGACACTCTGAGCACCTGCAGCTCCACCCAAGCTATTTGATGAATCGGGTAACAGGTCTTCCTGGGAAACCATAACCGGCACAGGGAAAGGAACTGGCCACCCTACCCTAAATTGTGAAATTCACACGCCGTACAGGGCTTAGTATTGGGTGAACTCTACCATCACCAACCAAACCGACCTTCGGGTTGATTACTGTGTTTATGGTTTATATGTATATATATATATAGTATATATATATATATATATATATATATATATATATCCCTCCCCGGACTACAACCTTGACGTGGTGGAAGGGCTTGTGCGTTCCGATGACCCCTAGAGCTGTGCTGGCGGGAGTAATAATTATTGCTCCTGGTAGGGTCACCCATGCCAGATAGGTCGAAGGTTAGGAGCCAGACGAAAGGTAGTCCACGCAGCGTCTGTTCCTCAGTGAGGCGGCTGCAATGGCGTCTGACCCCAGTGGGGCGGCCAGTAAGTGATGGTGTCACGTTAAAAACACTATTGAGGAAGGCAACGGGAAACCACCTCAATTATCATTCCCTAGAAAAATATGATGGACAATAGAGATATTTTGAGTCCTGGCAACCACGGGGCTCGGCCCAATCGGCCGTGTGTCGTGCCCGGCAGCGGGGGAGGCAAGGCTTCCGCGGTCGTCATCCCACGAAACCCTTGCAAGGGAAAACCAGCAGCAGCAGGACAGAAGACGCAGGAGAAGAAGACAAAATTAGTTAGAATAGGAACGTGGAATGTTAGGACAATGATGAGGACAGGGAAATTGGAGAATGTTAAGCGAGAGATGGAAAGGGGAAATATAGATATTTTAGGTCTATGCGAGGTGAGATGGAAAGATAGCGGGGATTACTGGAGTGATAAGTATAGAATAATATACAGCGGTGGGGACGAGAGCCAACGAGGGGTTGCCATTGTATTAAATGAAGAGGTAGGAAGAAGCGTAGTCAACATAGAGCAGGTAACGGATAGAATACTACTAGTGGAGATAAAAGCAGAACCGACGAACTTAGTTATTATTCAGGTATACATGCCACCGAGCAACCATAAGGAAGAAGAGGTCGATAAGATATACGATCAGTTAGAGGACATGATCGCGTGTGTTCCTGTAGGGAAACATTTGATAGTGATGGGGGATTGGAATGCGACGGTAGGCGAAGGAAGAGATGGTGATGAGGTGGGCGACTACGGTTTGGGCACGAGGAATGACCGCGGGGAGAAAGCAGTTGAGTTCTGCAGGAGACAGGGGTTAGTCATCACCAACACTTGGTTTAGACACCATAAAAGACGCAGGTATACATGGAAAATGCCAGGTGACTCAGGAAGATATCAGCTAGATTATATCCTGGTTAGACACAGGTTTAGGAATAGTGTGATAAATTCCCACAGCTTTCCGGGAGCGGATGCGGACTCAGACCACAATTTAGTTGTTATGAAATGTAGCGTACGTTTCAAAAAGATAAGGCAGGGGCGGCGAGTTAGAAAATGGAATGTAGACGCATTAAATGGGTTGAAAAGGAAGGAATACAAACAGGCGGTAGAGAAAATCATGGAGGATGGTAAAGGGCTTATTACTATCGAAGAAAAATGGGAAATGATCAAAAAAGGGTTGTCTAAAGCCGCAAAAGACACTATTGGAACCGTTAACGCTAAAAGGACTAGGAAACCATGGATCACGGATGAGATGATTACAAAGATGGATGAGCGGCGAAAATGGAAGAATGTAAATACAGAATTAGGCAAAATGAAGTACAAAGAATTGAACAATAAATTGAGGCGGGCAACAAATAAGGCAAAAGACGCATGGTGGAAGACGCAGTGCGAGGATATGGAAAGTCTCCAGAGGAAGGGTGAAATCGGTGCGCTGTACAGCAAAGTTAAATCGTTATCGGGAAGTAAGAAAGGAAGAGCTATGCTAACAGTTAGAGATAAGGCGGGTAAGGTAATAGTTGACGCAGGAAAGATCCAAGAGAGATGGAAGGAGTATATAGAAGAACTGTATAGTAAAGAACTCAGACCTACAAAGTTAGACATTGAAAAAGAAAATGACGTAGAGGAAGACAGCTTAGGTCCAGGCATACTAGACAATGAGATAGAAAGGGCATTAAGGGAGATGAAACTAAAAAAGGCCGTGGGGGTAGATAACATTCCCGTGGAACTTTTAAAATGCTTAGGGAAATGTGGGAGGAAGAGGCTATATGGGCTGATCCGTAGCATTTATGAGGAGGGAATCTGGCCGGAAGACTTTGTGAGAGCAGTTTTAGTTCCGATTCCGAAAAAGGTAAAGGCCACGTCATGTGAGGACTATAGGACAATTAGTTTGATATCCCACGCAGCTAAAGTTGTTCTCAGGATCATAAACAAAAGGATAGAGAGTAGGGCAAATGATTACTTAGGGGATGATCAGTTTGGGTTTAGGAAGGGGAGAGGTACGCGTGATGCCATTGCAGTAATGAGATTATTAATCGAGAGGAATATAGAACACAACCAGGAGGTATTTGCCTGTTTCGTAGATTTCGAAAAAGCGTTTGATAGAGCGAATTGGGAAAAACTAATGAGTATTCTGCAGAAAATAGGAATAGATTGGAGGGAAAGGAGGCTAATCCGCAACCTGTACATGTCTCAGACTGCTCAGGTGCGGGTGGGAAACGGGGAGACAGGATGGGCAGTGTTAGGAAGGGGTGTAAGGCAGGGTTGCCCATTATCACCGTTGCTGTTCAACCTGTATGCAGAGGAAATGATCAAAGAGGCATGGGAAGAACTAGAGGTAGGAATGAAAGTGGGCGGGGAATTCGTAAAATCAGTTAGGTTTGCTGATGACCAAGCTTTAGTTTGTCAGTCAGCCAAGGGGCTGCAAGCATTGGTGAGTGAATTGGAAATTCAGTGCGACAGGTATGGGATGAGAATCAACATTAATAAAACAAAGGTTATGCGATTTTCTAGAAAGAAAAAGGGCAAGCTTAACATTAAAATAGGAGGGCAAAAACTAGAGCAGGTAGAACAGTTTACGTATCTCGGTAGTGTTTTGGACCAACACGGTCAAAGTAGTAGGGACGTAAGGAGAAGAATTGCGCTAGGCAAAGAGGCTTTCACGAGGAGGAGGGAGTTGATGACGGGGACTTTGAGTAAGGATGTTAAGAAAAGACTCGTAAAAACTTTGATATGGAGCGTAGCTATCTACGGCGCGGAAACGTGGTCATTGAAGCAGGAGGATAGACGTAGACTGGAGGCTTTTGAAATGTGGGTGTGGAGAAGAATGGAGAAGGTGAAATGGACAGAGAAGAAAACAAATGAGGAAGTACTTGGTATGGTGGGCGAAGAGAGGGGTTTGTTGGGAGCAATCCTATGGAGGCAGGAAAAGTGGATGAAGGGGGTGTTGACCGGCAGTGGGATGTTGAAGACTGTGATAGAGGGTAGAATGTTGGGCAAAAGAGGAAAGGGAAGGAACAGGATAGGGATGTTGGACGGGATGAAGGGCGGAAGAAAGTACTCAGAGATGAAGAGGGACCTGGTGTAGAGTAGAATTTAGGGTTGTGTTTTGTTAGTAGCCACAAAATATTTGTTTGGTAGTTGTGTCCATCGAAAAACCTACCTTAACCGGTAGATTACCTTAAAAAAAAATATATATATATATATATATATATATATATATATATATATATATATATTTTTGCATATATATATATATATTTATTTATTTATGTATATATATATATATATACGTTTATATATATGGTTTCTTCTTTCTCCAGAGAGAGGTTATTTGGCCGCCGAAAATTCGGAATACGTGTGAGTTTCATTTTGTTGTGTTTTTCTGTGCTTTCGTTCACCGTTTATACTGTTGTTTACATCCGTGAAACTTCACTTCAAAACACCTTTGTTGTATTTTTCAATAGGTGAAACATCCTAGACATTGATAGAAGTCATTAAATTTTCCGAAGGAATGTTTTGATGTTATTTGAGTTTCGAACCAGGCGCTTAACTGTTGGAAAAATTTTGACTTCTAGCCATAAAGTGTTTTTCCGAAGCATAATGGAGTACTTTTCCGTTTTAATATTAACTGTGAATAAATGATTTTAATCTTCAGATAAATTAATCTGATATGAAGTTTGAAAGTTATTATTATGTGACGACTTGCTATAGAAAAAAAAATTATACTTTCCTGGGGTCCTCATGTAGGTATATTGCCAAGAGCCTCTCAATTATTAAGAATAGGGATTAGTACCTTCAGGATGACCGATGAATAATTTAAGCTTAAATCTGGATGTTATAATAAATAGCAGCCTTATCATGATTACGGCTTCACTTAATGTTTTTGACGAACTTATTTAGTAATGGAGAAATCGAAGTGACATTTGAGAGAGAATTACATTTAAACCCAAAAATAAAATACTGCTAGAACATCAATTTGCGCTTTAATTACGGGCATATATTTCGGCATTCTAGTCCAGCAATTGGCGGCCCGTCCTCTTCACCAACACCCGAGCCCATGCTGCTCCGGTACTGCCCGTTCTCCCCACTAGCGCCCGAGCGACGAACCAATGCTGCTCCGGTCCAAGTGCGTCGGAGCCGGCCGGCGATATGGCCGTCCCGGTAATGGCGTCTCTTTTCCTCCTCATTCCTCTTCAGAATAATATCATCCCTCTTATCACAACCAAGAACATTTCATCGCCAATTAAATCGATGCTTAACTACTTTTCGTACCATTTTTTAATTTTTCCTAGCAATATCTTATATCATTTCACGAAGCCTAGTATTTCTTCCTTTGTTTTCATTTATATTAATTCTATCTTTATATGTTTCACACCCACACCTTAAGAGTTTCGGGTTTGTGCCTATCAACTAGCTTGAATTACCCAATTTCTGTCTCACAAAAACAATTCTTCATGCCAAAATTTTCGCTAATATTTGCCTAACATTCTTACTTAGCGTTCCTGTTACCAACTGCCCTCTCTGTATTAAAAGCTATTATTAGTGAGGCAATTATTCTTATTATGTGCATACTAATTTTTCCAAAACACTTCCAAGATATTTTAACCGTTTCATTTGCTCTAATTTAGCCCTAAAATTTTATTGTTTAATTGACTCGTTGTTATTGATCATCAGTGAATTGAGCTCATTTTTTTATTCTCCCACCCATCACACCACACTCATTCTCTTTTTTCTTCATCCTTTTATTGAAGACCCTGATTGCCCCATCAGCTGCATGCAAAATTTAACGGACTGTTTTATGTTATTCAAACGCGAATGCCTTTCCCCTTTTTGGGATGGGAACAAATACTGATCCGACGGAGTCTTCCGGCCATCATTTTTAACACAGTAGGTCTAGGAATTATTCCATAAAAAGTCTCTCTTCCAGGTTTTAAAAAGCCCTTTAGTAGTTCTGCGGTGATGTTGCCTTTCCTCATGGTCTGATTTAATGTAATTTTCCCTAATGCCCTCGTTAACTCGCCGTCTGATAAGACATTCTTATCGACACCATTATTCTTGCCCTAATTTCTGCCATACATAGCTCATTCTCCCCCTCTTAAGTTTCCGCAGCCACCCCCGAAATATGGAACATAACTCCGACCCTCATGCAATCCATCGCTTCCAATGCCCACGGTGTGTCACGCGTGAGAGTTTACCTTCTACTTTAAATTATGTGCATGGGCACTTCGTTGCAATGAGCACAAAACCTGACATGTTTCAAAGCTCCATCATTAGTACACCCAAGGCACCATCCTGGGGTGATACCCCGATCCCTATTTGAGGTGCTTTGTGTAGAGAGCACAGAGCGAGGGAGTACGTCGTCCATCCGTCGGATGGGACGTTAAACTAGTAGTAGTAGTAGTTTTGAGGGGAGGCGACCGACAGCTAAGGTCATTTGCGCCATAGGGGAAGGACAGGAAAGGATGAAGGGTGGAGAGAAACCCGGCGTCGGCATTAGCCTACTCTTTACGAAAGGCGCCAAGGGGTCCGCGGCTTAACGTCCCATCCTACGGACGGCGTACTCACTCAAAGAGCCCTCCACAAAGCACCTCAAGTAGGGATCGAGATACCTCTGAAAAATATTCAACACCGCCGGGATTTGAACCCGCGCCCTCAGGGTGGGAAGCCAGTACGTTAGCCCCCGCACCATCTCGATCCCCGGGACGTTAAACTGCGGACCCCTTGGTGCCGAGGCTAAATGCGGACGCCGGGTTTCTCTCAACCCTTCCTCCTTTTCTATCTACCCCTAATGGCGTTGGAGACCTCAGCTGTTGGTCCCCTCCCCTAAATACTACTACTACCGCTGGTACCATCCAGAACAGCAAATCGCTCGGGGTATTTTCAATAATCCACTATCAAAAGCTTAATAAGCGGAAACTTATAGATTAAAATATATAAATTTCCAATTTAAGGCATTTAAAAGATGATCGATGTTGCACTTAACAATCGATCCATGCGCATACATCCTTAATTTCACACCTTTTCTGCTCAGCGAAGAATAAACTTTCTTGAATATCACGTCTAAACGAATTCAAAGTAAGTCACTTGAGAAATACTCTCCTTTACAATTAGGTTTTATTTCTGCTTCCTTACTTTTCTTCTCTAAGAAAGGCTAATTAAATATTAAATTGAAATCTGATCTAAAACGCAAGTAAAATTTTTTAGTCACGTTTATTAAAGATTAGATGCGCTTCAAAAATGCGTTCTCCCTTACAATTGGAAATATGCAGGTCGACTTCAAAATAGGATGGTAATTTTTATACCGTACCTCATTACGGTGACACGAAGATAGCACCAAGAAAAGTAGACTTGAACCGCGTGCCAAAATCGTTACCGCCTTTTTTTATTCTGCTAAGTTTGATCATTTCAATATCCAGCATCAATAAAATGTTGGCCATCATGAAGAGCTTAAAGGTTACCGACTTCAGATATTGAATATTCACTTAGAACGGAAGTGAAAATCACTTTCGGAAATTGCCTGGAAAAGGAATATTAGGGCAAAAATAAAAGGAAGGGATAAAATCGGGTGTAATTCAGGATTCAGGGACGGTGTCGGATTTACAGTTCCGGAGATTAGGCTCTTTGGAGGGGCGGGTACCGAGTGCGCACCGAGGCTGCTGCTGTGTTAGGTGCGGCGAAGGACGGCTGTCTGTCTGGGCGAGAGGGAGCAGGGGCGGCGAGAGGGGGAGGGGGGGGGAGGAAGACGTGTGTGCGAGAGGGCAAGAATGGGTTGAATGGCGAGGAGGGGAGGGAGACAAATTGATTCGGGGAGTCGTCGAGAACCCAAAGGTTGGTTGGGATTGATGAGGAGGGACCAATGACGGATTTTTTTATCAAAAGCCTCCATTAAACTCCTCTCCACGTGATTGAGGGTGAGAAGGGAAATGGAGAAGGGAAGATATTAGAGGGAGCCGGGAAGGGAGGGCCGGGCGAATGGAGTCTTGCGGGTGACAGAGCGATATAATGGTGGGGTAAAAGGGTTAATCGGAGAAGCCGGGTCACAATGGACGCTGGGTGAGAGATATGGCGCACTTGCGACGACGACCGGCGAGATGAGGAGAGAGAGAGAGAGAGGCATTGAGTGGGAAAATGCCGCCCGCCCATATACGTATACCTTCTCGTCCAATGGCGGCGGTGCCTCTTTCAAATCGAAATTAAAATCTGAAATATATAAGGTACTTTCCTTGATTCTCGAGATTATTATTGAATGCTGTTGATAGGCCTACTGTAAATCTCTGGGTATTAAGATTAGTGGTTGCGAACCTGGGAAAGCCATAACTGTTGATGAAACACGCGGCGGACGTCCGATTGCTGCCACAGACGATATACATCGCAAACTCGTCGAATATTTGATTCAAAATGACGGGCGAATCACTCGAAATCGTATCGCATACCACATTGGAATATTCAAGAAACGTGCCGGCTTCATTATTGAACAATTGGGATTCTGTAATATCTGTGAACACGATGGGTACCACGCCGCCTCACAGACGAGAACAAACAAAACCCTCCCTCTATCTTACGCCTCGCGATTTTTATTTTTGTCATCAACTCAAGAAACGCTTTAAGGGTAATCATTACACCTCGGACGATGAGGTGAAGACAAAGTTTCGATGACAGCACTCTTGACATGGCGCTAGAACACGTCTCCATACTTCCGCTTCTCAAAATACACTGGATGAATGGAACGACCTCAAACCTTCGCATGCATGTTGAAGAGGAATGTTACTTCCACATTACACCAGGAGTGCTCCTGTACGTCATTTTGTCAATGGTCTACAAACATGGGCGCATTAGTTTTCAGCCTACCCTCGTGTATTGGTTCCATACTACTAATTCCCCTATTCCTATTGATGTAAAGAAATATTTTGCCGTGCTCAACCTGAAACGGGATTTTTGAATTTTTTCGAATGACTTTTAAAAGCACTTGACCATATTTTAAAAAACGAACGACTTGTGTTAGTGTGAAGAGAATGAAAACGTGTGTGGGGTTCGTAATGCAGAGAGGGCGAGAAGACAGAAGCGAGAGTGGTGGAGTGAGGGGTGGATGCGAGTGAAGGGAGGAATACCGTTGACGGAGGTGGGAAAGGGGTCAAGGAAATGAACTCTGTTTGGCCATGAAGGGCGGGTGCAGGAACTCTGCTTGAATGTTGGTTGGTTGGAAAAATGGTTTCGGTCATGATTTACACCAAAATGACGCCGGATGACTCTGAAACCAGGAGAAAGAACATGGCTTCCTCTCTACTGAATCATTCTGCCGATCACGGCCGAAAACCATGATTCACTCAAAGAAATATCAGATCTATGAGAAAAATATTTCAACGTAAGGTACCAGGAACTACAAAAGATATAATAGATGTATGGAACTCATATTTCTATCACCCTATGACATGAACTACGATCAATTGGGTAATCAACGGCATATATATATATATATATATATATATATATATATATATATATATATATATATATATATATATATATATATATATATATATATATATATATATATATATATATGCATAATGCATTAGTACAAATTTATATGACTTTTAGATAAAATCATGCGTGTAATTAAATAGAATGAGATGAAAAATTGCTGTGCGCATCGAAAATATTGGAAAAATGTAGAAAGCTTTACAAATGTATTGTACACCAATTTTAAAAGCCATAAAGTTAGTTAATTAAAACAACTAAATTGAAGGAAAACTAGTGAAATAATTAACATTTATTGAATAGTGATCAATCCATTTGTCATCATTCAAATTAAAAAGTCAACACTTCTCTTTTTGCTTCAAGCTGATCCCTTCCTAATAGACACGACAATCGTAGAGATGAGGACTGCGATTGGACTTAAGTTCCCGATTGGATTTAATGAATGGTAATAATATTGGTTTTATCAATTGATTAGCGAAATGACGACATTAATTTTAAGAATAATCAAAGAGTAGTTCAAATACCATACTTCAGATGCTATTATTTTAATACGGGCTGTTTAGGGTAATATTCTGAAAATCCGCTATTGCGGTAATTATAAAAAGACTTTTACAACCTTTCAAAAAATTATTTTTTTACAAAGAACGAGGAGTGTTTCGACTCAAGGACTTGTCCTTCGGCACTTATTGATTGCACCAGAAGGCAAGTACTTGAGACGAAACGCGCGTCGTTTACCATTACTTAATTAATGGAAATGCGTCAACATTCTTTTTAAATAATGAATTCCGTCCACCCCATCAACCCGGAAACTGCGAATCGCACTGCAGGTGCGATACCTCGCATTCTTTCGCTCAAATTGCGCATAGCTGAGTATGATGTAAATGTATAGAAATTCCATTACGAATGACACTGATTTTTATACCCATCTCTTCATTTTCACGTTAACGTTTGTCACTGCAACAATGCTTTTTAATCCTTATGATACAATCCATTAAAACCTTAAAAAATCATCATCCTTCGTCTCACAAAAGGAGGGTTTTTCAAAGTTAACTATGTTAGCATCATCGAAACAGATTGCTTAAAATATCAGACTTTTGCAATACAGGCACACGCCACTAGTATAAAACTTTATCACCAATGGGAAAGAAAGAACTGAAAAAATTGCAATTAAGTACGCATGAGCATGGAAAGGTAAATTTCTTCTAGGGTATATAAGCAAATACTAATTACATTATATATTGCTAGAAGCAAGGCATATTTGATGTCCACAAAAATATGTGAAAACAGCCAGGGAATCTTTAATTCAGCCCCCTGGCAAAACATATATCTGTGAGAATAAATCAATGATATAATTCCTGTTTAGGAATGCCTTTGCAGAAAAGTGCGTAAAAGTTAACTGTGCACATTTCCTGAGGATAGGAATAAATAAATGTTAATTATCTCTATGAATAAGCTCTCATCTTGGCTCCTAGTTCGGAAGCCATCGTAGTGGTGAGGATTTCGTATGAGTAACTACCCAGTGAGCCAGTATATAAGAGTCACGGGTGTGTGGGCTCAGGGTACATCTCACAGTTGTTTAACTGTTCAGCTGCGAACCGAAGTAATCGGGCTCATATCAGGGTGAGCTCAGACAATATTAACTTCGCGCAAGCAGTGAATTTTCGGGTTCGACTTCTTTTGAGAGACGGCAAGCAGCTCAGATGAAGGAATTTGGCTAAATATCATATTGTGTCCATTTCACTCGTCGTTGACTCGGTAGTTGACAGGCGAGCTTTATTCACTCCTATTTAACCATCGTTGAAAACTGTCGCATATAGTGCGTTTTTAGTATTCTCGAAGAGATATCCTATGCTTGTTATAATTTATGTTGTTTTTATTAAAGGTATCTAGATTGTAGGCAGACTTTTAAAATTCGCGATACTCTTAAGGGTCTTCGAATTATATAATAGGAGCACGAAAATAAGCTCTTTTAGCCGTAAACTATTTTCAAACCCATCATTCTCTTTCCACAAACTCTATCGTGGCTTACATTTTTATCCTTTTCTTCCTCCTGAGATTATCATAATTCAATCAAGTCCGTCGGCATTACAATACTTCACATTAACTCTAATATCAACGCCCTTTTTTCGATTTTTTAAATTACCCACAATATTCCTTTATTATTCTATTTCAAACATTTTCGCTTCTCACAAACTCTTTTCAACTTATTTTTCTCAATATCCACACATAGTAACAGTTCTTCGGCTCGATTCAACTCCACGTTATATAATCTGCAATAACTTTTCTTAGGTCTTACAACTGGCCTTATTTTATTAACTCGAATTGTCTAAGTGCGGCATGATGTTAACAAGTATAAGATTTTGAACCAGTTTTAACTGAATTTCATAATTAAAGTTACATAAATCTTGGCCACATTTTCCCCTTCTTACTGTCAGTTATAGTTTGCATCGGCTTTTATGGAACAGAAGCCGTCCTTGCTATGATCGCGGGAGCGCCGATTTCATGTTTTTCATGGGACGAAGGGTTCGGGCTCGGGCGAAGCAAGGCCAGGGTCCGGAGGCCCTGGAGGTTCCCGTAGAGTATCTAACCCTCACGAGTGGTTTGCATGCCGATAAAATATACGTGTGTTGGCTTAATATTCGTCGGCAGAGTTGGGTTTAAATTAGTTCCCAGCTGCTGAAAATGCTCACACACGGAGAAAATGGCTCTCCAGACTCCAAAATTGGGTGTGATTTTAAGTAAATTTCTTAGGTAAATACTATCTTTTTCGACTCTTAACGACAAGGTCGTGGAATGTTACCGATGTCACAAAGATGCGGACTGAAGGAAATTTCTTCTCACTGCTCCCATCAAAACTTGGATAAACTATTTCTAAAAATGCCTTTTCAGCAGTGCCACGACCTTCACTGCCTACAATCGATATTACTGTATGTATGCATTTTCTTTAAATGATATACAGCAGAGAAATTGGTTACAAATTCGAAAGGAGATACGTTTGGCACTTTAGGAGTAATTAATTTACATAAAATGATAGTGATCTCTTTCCAAAATATTTCTATTTTCCAAATTTTCATGTTTTCAAGCGGTAGAATTAAAATTATCTCAATTAATGAGAATATATGTTCTTCTACCATATTACATTTCCCGATCCAGAAAAATTAAAATGCAGCTTTATGAATATATTTTACCATTTACATAGTATTTATTTATAAAATTATAATTCTGTTTCAAATCAGTCTTTAGGAGAAGCAATATTAATTTAAGAGCTGTTCTAATTAGAAATGAGTGGAAGACGAATTTTTTAAAAACACCAAATACTTATTTATCTTGATATCTTGCTCACTCGACGAATTCAGCAGAAGGGTAAATTTCATAAGAGTTGTTCGAAAGGACAATTGACATTTTACGGCGATGAACAATTAACTCTCAATATTTCATTGGTAGTGTTTTTATTGCTACAACGGTACTTCGTTGAATTTTTCAACCAATGCCTGCTTCGGAAACGCAATGTGCTAACTGAAATTCGTTTATTAAAATATATGAACTGCATTTAGTTTTATTAAAATATAATCCCACAAGAGGAATTATAATTCACTTTTACCTCGTACTCCACTTTCCCGACAATCTTTGAACTCAACGGAGGCAAGCATTTAAATATCTCTCCATTTGAATAAATTAGTCCAAAAACGATGATTAACCAACTGCCAAAATGATACGGAGGAAATATCCATAACAAGCTCATTTTTTTCATTATTGACCACCAACTTTCAATTGGAAATTCCTATTTCACCTCAATCACCCACCACGCCACACCTGGCCAATTACCGCAACATAGCCGAAGGGAGATTACATGGTGGCTTGAAAATTCGCTGAAATTTGCTTTCTTACGATAATCACAATGATTGATGATTTTTGACAGCATGGATTACTTGGCGGCTAAAGGAGTGAAAATCCAAGAAGTTATTAATCGTTCAAACGCATTGTAAAATGAATTGGTTTCAACCATCCTACGTTATTACTTACACATCTAAGAGAATTATTTTTTTTTTAAATACTGTGCCCCCAGGACATTCTGAAACCTATTAACACTAGAAAAAAGTCCGATTCAATGAACTGACGCATTTGACTGTGCTTGATTTGAAACAAATATTGCCTGATACAAACACCAGATTTTTACCACCATTTCAACTGTAAATTTTGAAAATAATAAATAGATACATAGTATAATAAATAGATAAATAGTACATAAAAATGGCGTTTCAAACTTATTTACTTATGATTCATCCTTGCCATATAATGCCATTTCGGTGACATTGGCCCAAGGAGTTATATCTTAATCCCGGTCTTTACCAATAACATTTACTTAGCATGTTGAATCACCGCAATATTCTTGGGCTATATCTCCGAACTGAAATTTTTAAAAGAAACCACTACTTAAATATTACTTAGCCCTACAAGATTTAAATTGCACATGTTAAACGTTAGATGAAACCTGTCTTGACTATTGACTTAAAATATGCAATTCGAATAAGATATATTTGAAGTAGTTGGCGTGAGGTAATGATTAACTTCGCTGTAAAGACCAAGCGGAACTTTATGTAATGACAAAATAAATTGCATGATTACTGTCGATGTTACTGGAAATAAACAAAAGACAGTATTGGCTATTTCGAAAGTTTAGTAATGCCAAAAATATTTTTACTGTTACGAGAAGAATTTCAATGCCCTTAGTGCTATAAAGCAAAATATTAAGAGCCAACCATATACGTATGATGAGTGGGCAAATAGATATAAAGGCATAAGCTAGGCCCCAAAAGAGTGAACTATAAACTCTATACATTCCGCAAAATTGTTACTGAAACATATTAAATTAGATAGATGTTGAAGAAGTATAAGATAACAAACTGTACCGAACACAGGTGTTTCGATGTCAGCGAGTCCTGATGAAAGACGTGATGATGACCCAGTACTCTGCTTTGTCATTTTCAGATTGTCGTGACTCTACATTTAGAACTTGCAAATTAAAGATAAATTTGCGAAAATACAACTCAAGGATTACCGTTACTGTCTTTTAATTTGCTGCTTGGAAAAAATCCTGTTGCTTTGTTGACAGATATATTTTCCCGTCCTAAATATTCTCTTGTACATATCCTCAAGATTTGAACATATTAAAGGTACAAAGTTAAATTTCATGTTGCAGTATAGCAGTAGTAGTAAAACCTGTAATTAGGCAGAAGACGCGAACAGAAAAATTCCGATTTTAATCCATGCTCTCGGAATGTCATACGGCAAACTCAAGTACTTCAATGATTACCATTTTTACGACATTTAGCGTTAATATTTCATGACAAACTCAAGTACCTTCACATACCGCATAGCTTCGCAAACAATTGGGGTACCTATGTCCTGAGCTATCAAATTAAACTTGACGTGGGTGAACGTGGATAGGGAAAGAAAATATCGGAAATGATAAAATTAAATATTTATTATAGAATTTATTGATCAAAACTTATGTGGATTAATGATTTCAGATTTGTGTGCCGATTTTTCCACGTCTTCAAACTTACTAATTAAAGCTCAGTTTGCATCAAAATATTGCCCTTGGAGTCTTTTATTAGGAAGTATTATCGATTTTTATCCAATAACAAAAGCTTTGAGTTACGTGCTCTATTCAATTACTCCATTTCAGGTCCTATTATAACGAGTCAAATAAAAAATTAATTTACATTGTTGGTTAGTTTCTTTTTCATCATATGGATTTTAATGTAGTTCTAGGCCGATCGACAGAAATGAAAGTCAAATCCGAAGGATAGCTGGGCCCTGGAATGCCCGAACGTAAATGTCTCTTCGGCACCCTTTATGGAGTTTTTAGGAAAAAATCGCACTGGAAAGGGCGAACAGGTAACAGGAATCTCTGTCATGAGAGGGAAAAAAGTTAAAAAACAGTTGCTTAGTTATAATGTTTCCCATATAATGAAGCAGACGGGAAGGAGAGGGGAGAGGGATCCGAATTGCGAAGGGTATCTTAGGAGGGGACGCGATCGGGAACGGACGAAAAGAAAGAAGGGGATGAACGAGAAAGGAGAAGGGTGGGAGGGCGTTGGATACATTCGAGACATAGATCAGGACTTCCGAAATGGATGCCACGGCAAATGTATCACACGCTGGCTCCCACTTCCCATTACAGAAGCGTCGTCCTCCGCCCATACCTGAGAACCTTTCCCCCTTCCTTCAAGAGCCTCCTTCCTCCCCCTCCCTCCATCCCACCCCCCCCTTGTGTCACTCTGGAGTAAATCCACCACCCCTCCCTCCCCCTCTGACGGGTGGAAATGAAGGAAACGCTTCCTTCCCCCGGGACTCCGGGAACGTGGGATGTGTGCAGTCGCCGGAGTGGCGACGGCGTACTTTCAATTAGTCTCAAAGACACAATTCCTCGACATCAACCTGTCGACCCCCCCACCTCCCCACCTCACCTCCATCCGTCTTTCCCTCCCCCCTTTCCTCTCCTCCTCCGCCGCCCTCCAGATCCCCCGCCCCCTTCCCTCCCTTCCAGGCCACCCCACCTTCAATCCATTACGACGCTCCTCCTTGCCTCCACGCACCCCTCCACCAGACACGCACGCACCCCACCCCATCGCGACCCTTTCCTGCCCTTTCGAAGATAATTCCTTGCACACGGGGTATCTCTCCTCCCCGAATCGGAGTTCGATGCTTAGTCAGCACCGAGGAGACGAGCGCATCGGCTGAGATGCATGGACCCTGAGAGTGACGCCTCTCGTGAAGCGGGAGCTGGACCAGGCTGATTCGATCGTCGAATGAGTCCGCCGCCCTCGAAGACTGAACTCCATCATCGGGCAATCCGGTCGCAACGCGAACCACTCCCACGAACGTCGGGATTATTGGCCGAGGGTTATTCTCCACTTCGATTTAGATCAGGTCATACGCTTCCATTTATCTTTTACTCGCTAAAGCATGTTTCACGTCCGTGAGTAGGGGATCCACAACTTGCATTGGGTGAGGTTCACCTCCTAAATGATTGAATGTTTTTTGTTAAAATCTAATTTTTTTAATCAGTCCTAGAATACAGTTTAAAAACACAAAACATGTCAGATGACTATTTGACTTTTATACCACCTCTCCATAATAAGGTTTTCATAACGGTTAATATTTTCAGAAGGTTGAGAAGGAATTCCTTTATTTTTTAAGAAGAGGTAAAAAAACCACAATTTTACTATTTAAAATTCGATATTTAACCTGAAAACTTTTATCACGTGAAAAGCGTCGAGAAATGGTGCGAAAGTTATCCAGCATATTTTTAATTCAATAAAGATAGGGTATCAGGAGTAAAATGGCTAATTTTAGAATTGATTAAATATCACTTCCAAAAGTAATATGTCATCTAAGACCACTATTTTCCTTTGAAATAGATAGCAAGTACAAAATAACAGGATACTTAGTACGTCATGTACTAGGATGCAATTTATTATTATTTTTCTTAGAAAAAATAATTAAGTAAGGTTTAGGAGTTCCACTCCTACGTACTTTAAGGTCTCTTTGTCTATCCAAATAATATCAAGGGAATGCAAACTCATATTTTATATTCGGAATGACGAGTCTTCATGACTTTATGATAAAATCCACCAAATTATTTTTTCACAGTCAGACCAATCCCCATAGTCTGACAGGGAATCACGAGTTATTTCTTTTCCTGATTTCAACTGATACAAATTTGGGAATTAAAGTATTTATGAGGAGACTTTGATGATAATGATACGACACAGTGGCCAAACCTTGGTCGGCAATGAACATTGATTGTGGAATTGCTGCGTGCCTATTTTCTAAACGCTCGTCTGTGGTTTTCTTTTTTGGTGTTTTCGCTGACCAAGTTTTCCTTCATGAGAGGATCTCTCACAGAGCGGATGCAATATCCTGAGTTTAGCTCACGAGTTTCATGTAGCAACTAAATACGCTGTGGTATACCAAACAACATGTAATTCACGTGGAGTACGTAACCTGTAGTTAAACTCGTGCCCTCGCGGGGCGCTGAAGCACCAGCGGACGTTAAAGATCTTTAGACTATATTCAATAAACTTTCAGTCGACTAAGTTGTGAAATATGTCACCTTGTGATTGAAAGAATCCCGTGCCTTTCATCTACGATGCCGGCGGTGCCAATGCTGACGCAACAGGAGTGGAAATATTCTGATGGTTGTGTTATGTGCATCGAAGGTAAAGGAATTAATGGAATAAGTGTGAATTGACAGGCGAGGAACAACTGCGAGGTCCGGTTGCAACTCTAATTCCAATTATCTTTTGATGAGCCTACATTTTTGTGAACTTCGGTAGAAGCCAAATCAATCCGGAATTGGAAGGTACTTGTCTTCCGTTTCTTCCCTTATTTAAAGATTCGTCCCTTCAACTAGCAGGCTAAAGGTCAGAGCTGGAAAATAGAGCTTAGTGCTGCTTTTGCTCTGAAAAGCCTCGCGCATATGATGCACGACTAGAGCGAAGGGTGCCCAGTGTGTAAAGATTAGGAAAGACACCAAGATAATTCGTAAGTCATCGTATATTTCCCATTTTCGGTGCAATACTTCATATCACTTACATACTATTGAAATAAAATCCTTAAAAAATAACTTAGACGATATGATAAAAGCAACGAACTATACCCCATTTAAAGTCATACATTTTCGTCTTGAGCTTAAAAATGATTATTATTCGCAGAAAATATAATTTTAATCAATTTCCATGGATTATCACAGGAGAAAAGTTAACTGCTGTGTCCGTAGGTCGACAATGCTTTGAAACTGATATTGAAGATACATATCTCTTTCTAACAATACACACATTCCCAGAAGAAAATTCTCCGCGTCAATACACTTGCTCGTAATCAGAAGAGTAAAATAGGTTGCATAGTCATTCTGTCAAGTAATATGCCAGCGAAGGTTTGAAATCACACTTTGAATAATATTTGTTTTAAAAAGCCTCAGGCCCAACGTCTTGCTGATAACGAGTTTTGAACATTTTCTATAATCATAATAATAATAAAAGTTCCAACTATGAACATTTTGACGCTTGAATTATTCGAACTTCTGCATTAAAAATAAGAGCACCTCGGAGGTTCGGCCTTCACTACTTGGCCTCGTGCGGCGGGTGGATGATTTCATAAGAAAAGCCAAGCGATTCCGAAAAACCATTTCAACACAAAGAGAAGAAACAGACTCCCTAAAAGAGAATAAGGGAATTATAGGGGCGATAGGGCTTAGACCAATAGAATAATGAACACAATCCCATTCCAATTGCAGAATTCACGATTTATTTTAACTCCAGATACGTATCATGTCGATGTCCACATTTTTCTGTTTACTTAGGTAGAAATTAATAAAATACCCGGTCGCCCTGTCCTTGAGGCTTCGATGCTCCGATGCGCAATCCGAGTCCCAACACGAGTGCCCATCCTGCTGTCGACCTTACCTCCACTCCAAACTTACGCAGCCCTCAATTCTCCCTCCCCTCCCCCCTATCTCACTGAATGCCGATGTCCTCTCCCGCGCCACTTCCAACATCCCTCCTCGAAGGCCTCGATCCCGTCACCCTCTCTCTCACCTCGCCCATCTCCTCCCCTCTCCAACCTGACCGGGCGGTCAGGCTGGAGATGCAAGCTTCCCTTCCCGGGAATTACTTCACCCTCCCCATTCGCTCACCCTCACGACCACTCGGAACTATTTCCTCACTCCCTCCCTATTGCTCTTCATTGCCCCGCATCATTCGGCAAATCCCTAGATTGCCAAAAACCCTTTCTCAGCGCCGATATTTTCCGGCGAAATAAACATTCACGGAAACCAATTGCAGGCGGGCTTGGTGCGAACAACTGAGCAATGACATGCGTCTCGGTAACTTGGGGGACAATCTGAAATGGATAATTGTATCAATCATCTAGCCCGTTACGTTTTATATTTCCCGTAAATTCATCCAAGATATTATTTGCATTAAACCATAATTTCCATTTTGCTTACATATACTGCATTATTGCACATATAGTATGTAGACATGATTTAGTTCGCGTTTGATATTAATGTATTACTATTAAAGCCATATTAACGCCACGATACATTACTCAAACTCAATTGATACCTCATACCCATAGCCAATTTAATATAAATGAATTAAATGCTAAATAACTAAATTTTATTTATATATATATATATATATATATATATATATATATATATAATATGTATTTAATTATATATGTATTAATATATTTATTTATTTTCATTAATTATATAGTATTAGGTAGTCTTCAACAACCAACTCTCAATTAATACCCCTTCATCCACTGTTCCTGCCTCCATAGGATTTCTCCCAACAAACCCCTCTCTTCGCCCACCATACCAAGTACTTCCTCGTTTGTTTCCTTCTCTGTCCATTTTACCTTCACCATTCTTCTCCACACCCACATTTCAAAAGCCTCCAGTCTACGTCTATCCTCCTGCTTCAATGACCACGTTTCCGCACCTTTACATAGCTACGAACCATACCAAATTTTTTACGAGTCTTTTCTTAACATCCTTACTCAACGGCCCCGTCATCAACTCCCTCCTCTTTGTAAAAGCCTCTTTGCCTAGCGCAATTCTTCTCCTTACGTCCATACTACTTTGACCGTGCTGATCCAAAACACTTCCGAGATACGTAAACTCTTCTACCTGCTCTATTTTTGCCCGCCTATTTTAATGTTTAGCTTAGCCTTTTTCTTTCTAGAAAGTCGCATAACCTTTGTTTTATTAATATTGATTCTCATCCCATACCTGTCGCACTGAATTTCCAATTCACTCAGCAATGCTTGTAACCCCTTGGCTGACTGACAAACTAAAGCTTGGTCATCAGCAAACCTAACTGATTTTTCGAATTCCCCGCCCACTTTCATTCCTACCTCCAGTTCTTCCCATGCCTCTTTGATCATTTCCTCCACATAAACATTGAACAGAAATGGTGATAATGGACAACCCTGTCTTAGACCTCTTCCTAACACTGCCCATCAGGACTATGCGTTCCCAACCCGCACCTGAGTGGTCTGAGCAGGGTACAGATAGCGGATTAGCCTCCTTTCCCTCAAATCTATTCCTATTTTCTTCAAAATACTTATTAGTGTTTCTACATTCACTTTATCAAACAGTTTTTCAAAATCTACGAACCAGTAAAATACCTCCTGGTTGTATTGTACATTCCTCTCGATTAGTAATCTCATTACTCCAATGTCATCACGCGTGCCTCTACCCTTCCTAAACCCAAACTGATCATCCCCTAAGTAATCCCTACTCTCTATCCTTTTGTTTATGATTCTGAGAACAACTTTAGCTGCGTGGGATATCAAACTTATTGTCCTGTAGTCATCACATGATGTAGCCTTTACCTTTTTCGGAAACTAAAAACTATTTCGGGAACTAAAACCGATCTCACAAAGTCTTCCGGCCAGATTCCTTCCTCATAGATACTACGAATCAGCCCATACAGCCTCTCCTCCAACATTTTCCTCAATATTTCAATTGTCCCGTGGAAATGTCATCCACCCCCTCGGCCTACTTTAGTTTCATCTCCCTTAATGCCCATTTCTATCTCATCGTCTAGTATGCCTGGACCTAAGCTATCTTCTTCTACGTCATGTTCCTTTCCTTTGTCTAGCTTTGATGGTCTACGTTTTTTACTATACAGTTCTCTTATATATTCCTTCCATCCCTCTTGGATTTTTCTTGTGTCAACTATTATCTTACCCCCCATATCTCTAACTGTTAGCATTTATCTCCCTCACTCACTCACAGCGCACCAATTTCACCCTTCCTCTGCAAAGTTTCCATATCCTCGCACATTGTTTTCCACCATGCTTATTTTGCTGTATTTGTTTTCCGCCTCAATTATTCTAAAACTCTCTGTACTTCATTTCGCCTAACTCTGTGTTTACATTCTTCCATTTTCTCCTCTCATCCATCTTTGTAATCATCTATATATATATATATATATATATATATATATATATATATATATATATATATATATATATACTACCTTGATCAAAAATTTCCCGGAATTTATTCAGAAAATTAAAAATACAAGTTTATTCATCTAAATCTATATTGTCCCCTTCAAAGTAATCCCCATCGACTGCAACACACTTATGCAAGCGCTTGATCCAATCCTCGAAACATTTTTTATATTCGGTTTTCGGTATGTCCATCAGTGCTTCCTGCGATTTTTCCATTACTTCCTCTCGGCTGCTAAAACGCGTTCCCCGTAATGGTTTTTTAACTCGATTGAACAGAAAGAAGTCACAGGGAGCCAAATCAGGTGAATTCGGTGGCTGTTGGATGGTGTTTGTTGCATTTTTCGTCAAAAAATTACGAATAATGATAGCACTGTGCGACGGTGCGTTATCATGGTGCAAAATCCACGAGTTTTCTGCCCACATTTCTGGTCTCTTTCGGCGAATTGCTTCACGCAAACGTCTCATAACGCCCAAATAATACTCTTCGTTTACTGTCTGGCCTTCTGGCAAAAATTCATGATGCACTACACCGTTGTAATCCATGAAAACGGTCAGCATTGCCTTCTTTTTTGACTGAAAACGACGTGGTTTTTTTGGTCTCGGCTCATTTGGTGAACGCCATTCACTTGCCTGATGTCTGGATTGCGTGTCGTACTCATAAACCCACGTCTCGTCTCCAGTAATGATCCTTTTGATGAATGTGGGATCGGATTCAGCCTCGCAAATCATGTCTTTTGCGACGTCAACACGGTCTCTTTTTTGCATGAAATTGAGGTCTTTAGGCACCAACTTTGCTGCTACACGACGGAAACCCAAATCATTAACCACAATGTCTTGGGCGGATCCATAGGCAATGTTCAAGTCCTCCGCTATTTCTCTGATGGTTAATTTGCGGTTATTGACCAACATTTCTTTTACTTTATCAATTTTTTCACCGCCTTTCGATGTCGATGGTCTGCCACTGCGTTCATCATCTTCGATTGACTCACGACCACTTCTGAACCGCTCGTGCCACTGGTAAACGACCGTTTTTTTTAGAGAATCGTTGCCGAAACACTTTTCCAACATTTCCAACGTCCGTGCGCCACTAAATCCGTTTTTTACGCAAAATTTAATACAAGTTCGTTGTTGCAAATTTAAATCCATTTCTGAAATTGTAAAAAATCGCCAACACACACAGAGATAGATGTACTCTTGGCTACGTAACTTTTGCAAATGTCAAGTTATGACACTAAGATTTAAAGGGAATATCAACAACAGATGTACCAATTTAACAAAAAAACAGAACTCAAATCGGAACGATGGGAGCGCCACACGGTGGTTATTCCGGGAACTTTTTGATCAAGGTAGTATATATATATATATATATATATATATATATATATATATATATATATATATATATATATATATATATATATATACCACGATTGTACAGAAAAACTCACGCGAGCGGCACAATAATGGGCTGACACAATGTAACACAAATAGAATAGAATAGCAACATTTAAAAGGACACTCACACGGTAAATTGTTCGTGCTTTCGGCCCTCTTAGAGGCCTTCTTCAAACGAGACTGAAGTATGCTGTGGCTGCGGAGAGGGGAAAGAGGTATGGGCGTGGAGGGGAGGTGTGGAGGGAATGCTGGGAGGGAAATTAAAGATGGCGGTTAAGGGTGGGAATTTTGAAAGAACGGAAAGCTAATATGTAGGCGGATTCACGAGTTCTCACCTTTATATTGGTGGCTGACTCAGGTAGGGATTCTAAGATGCTGAGAGCAAAACACTGGTCGAATGAAAGGTTGTGGGAATTGGCGTGTGAAGGGATAGGAAGAGAAGAGATTGAGGCAGAATTGCAGGAGTACCGGTGATTATTCATTCGGATGGATAAGGGGGTAATGCATTCGCCTATGTAAAAGGAAGTGCAATGTTTGCATGATAAAAGATAAATAATGTTTTTTGAGAGGCAATTAGCGTGGGAACGAGGTGAGGGGGCAATGAGGGGATGTAGGGAGAGGGGAGTAGGCATAACAAGAAGACAGGTTTTACTTCAGGGGCGGTTGCAAGTTGGGGAAGTATAAGGAAATTTGTCACGGCGGGGCGCCAAAGGGTTGGTGGATCTCAGAAGGTTTTTGAGATTGGCGGCTCGTCTGTATGCGATAGATGGGAATTGCGGAAGTAAGGATGAGGTCGCGTCATTGTCATGTAAAATTGGAAACAGTTCTTTAAGGAGGGTTTTCATTCTGTGTGATCCGGGGAAATAGGTGGTGCAAAGTTTGAGTCCTGCGTCAGGTGTGGGCTTGTTATTGTGTGGTGTGTGTGGTCGGGTGGAGCGGTGGATTTTATTTTGTAGTAACTTTTCTGGGTAACCGCGTTTGAGGAGTGCAAGATGTAGATTGTCAAGGTATTTGTACAAATACTCTCAGGTACTCTCAGCATAATCAACCGTGATTAAGCCCCATGTACAGATGGAACTCTATTGGAGGATGCCAAAAGAAAGTTCTGTCAAATCTCATCAAAATTTCACTTCATGCTTCGATGAGATCTGGTGTTATATAGCTTTGTCTCCATTAGGAAATGAATGGAATGCGCGCGGAAATTTTTAATTTATTTTATTCTGCTCACCATGTTTACACCGCAAACGATCTAATATTATCTCAGTTCGCGCACGCATCTCAATATTAGTAAACAAAATATTATACCATCAAAAACATACACAGTCTCGTCCAACTACAACAGTAATCATTTCCAAGGCATCAAGGAAGAATATAAACCCCTCGTTGGATTTCTCGGAGAGATACTCAAATGAGTAAATGCAAAAGAATTTGAATCTCTCACTAATATTTGAAATCTATGCTAAAGCCAGTAGTTTGTGTCCCTTCTGCGTTTCCCCACAAACACGTACACACGTCGGACTTTGACACAATTTTACATTCACAGATAACTGGCTCAGTAACATCGCGGCAACATACATTCTGAAAAGGATTATCAGCCGTCATCGATATACTCGTAAACTAACGACCTTTTATTAATCAAGTGCTATGGGCACGTCTCGAGATATTGGAACGGCTCTTATTATCGCATTCTTTTTTTATTTCCTGTCGCGAACGTCACGCCCATTTTTCACACAATTTGGATTTAAAAATCAAGTCTTGGTCATCGCATTCATCTCGCCCGTCCCTCCCCCCTCCTCCTCGCCTCACTCCCTCCCTCCCGTCCTCTCTATCTCGCCCCTAACTTATCACCCCTCGTCCCGTCATCCATTAGCACGCCCGCATCCCCAGAGCAGCGACTCCCACCCATCCCCCGGCGCCGCCGACCCTCTCTTCCTCCCGTGAGCACCCACTCCCTTGTTTGCGACTCATCACACAATTGGACCGCCCAAGCGATCCCTCTTCATTTCGCCCCCTCTTCGCCGTTAATCTCTCTTGCTTTCCCATTCCCTCCTTCACTCATTACATTCTTCTGTCGGGCATTGTTCTGTTCCTTGAAACGTGTCGCCCTCTCGTTACGCATAGCCCGTCCTTTCAGTTCCAGCACATCGGTGCCGGAACTCATGGGTTCTTGCAGTGATTCCTGGAAACGGATTCGGCCGTTCCGTCTGGAAGAGAGTGGTGTGTAGGAGTGATATGTTTTTTAAACAAGAATCCTGTAGCATTACATGCCACTTTTTGAGGAATAAGGAAATCTGTGAAGATCATGCTGAAAACGATGTTGACACGAGTCATATAAGTAATCGATTAAATGTCTGGAAAAGAAATGAGTTCTTTTTACCATTCACTTGGCCTTAGCCAGGAAAAAGGTCTGCAGTACTAACAGTTTTATTTTACACGACAAATCCCGCATTTTCCTAATATAACGGTTATTATATTATATTAATTATGAAATTAAATAGTTATCTTCGTCTTAATTTTTATGAATTCAAATACTCTTCACTTTTCACAGGATTGTATCCCGATGCACGTGCCACGCCTCCTCACCTGTAGTGCCGAAGTTTTAATTTGATTTTAAAATACGTAGTAAAATGACATCTAGGTAAAGATGGCCTGACTTTACTTTTAGTGTATGACTGCATTTTAAGAAAATTAAGCCAATAAGATTCAATAGAACAGTTACGATAAATTAATCATTACTGTTTCCAGATAAAAACTAGAACATGTAAGGAACGAATTAGTAGAAGGCTGATAACATCGCTTCTTATGAATTGCCATGGAGAAATGAGAGTTGCGCAAGGGTAGTACGGAGTTAGTACTACATGTTACCCTTTAACCCTTAACGAGGGTTAGAAGAAGTGTGTGGTTGGCCTCCAGGTATTCAGGTAATCTGTAATCATTAGCACTGGATATCGTAAGTTCAAATTTCCGAACGGGGCATCATGCTACAACCATGGTGACGAATCTCACTACTAATCATATAGTTTTTCCAGCTGTCAATGTTCCTTAAGTTTCTCTTGACATCAATGACTCTACATAAAAAAATGACCGGGTCATCGAGGAGTAAACAGATGTATCCGATTATTTTGGACGCAATTTATGTAGATCGGATGGAAGGTGACGCAAACACTCTCTCCTGCGAATGGAACACGGGTGGGTATTTTCACATGATTGGAAATATTACCATCACAAATTACTTTTAAATTGCCTTCAAAGAGAATAACATTTGTCCAATTAGCTTCTCTGTCGTTAGCCCCACATACTCTATCGAAGTTTGCAGGGCGGCGCTATTGTGGCCAGTAATGGTAAATGCGTGCAGGCATTTTTATTCATAGACGGCATTTTTATCCATCTCCCATAGAAACGGAGACCAAATAATGGGAGGGAACGAAGATCAAAAATATACTCTTTTTTAAAAAAGGCAGTATGACTGCGCTATACTCGTAGATAACCAGTCAGCAACATCTTTAGCGATTAGTTTGGTTATTATATTGCCTCTGTATGATTGAGGGTATAACACTAAATACCTAAAAAAAAGTGTAATGAAAATATTTATAAATACGAAAATGTATGAAGAATAATTTATAAGCGATTTGATTGAAGGTTATGGGCAGTTGAAATATTTTGGCAGCATTCTACAGAACGTAGTAGACAAGATAATATGAAAAATATTACCCCAGGAAAACATTTACAAAGAAGTTATAACACGAATTTTGAAAGTTTTTTAAATGAAGAAGTAAATCAAACAAGTCCAAACATTATAATTGAGAGCGTTGTACAGTCTAAATAGTTCGGAAGGGTAGACATTTTGGAAAGATAATAAAAGTAGTTAAAACTTTTAAAGTACTGAGTTGGGAAAATGGTCAAATTACGGCACGCACGGAGTTGCTGATCGGTAGACAGGAAATTGTGGAAAAGGATAAATGAAGTGAAGCTGCTTAGAGCCCGATGACCACCGACCCCACTGGTGTCCCCTAGTGGCGTCGGATTTGACACATCAGGTCAGAACTTCGGAAGGAAGGCGGCTTAGAAAGGAGAGAACGGTGATGAAGTCCCGGAGAAAAAGACCCAGTCGCATGTGACGCCTGGAATAGGTCAGGGCATACATGGGCTGCAGAGTGGCAATGCACTCTTCCTGGCATTGAGAACACTCGGGCGAAATCACAGCACTAGGTAAGCATTCTTGGGGGACTCCTTGGGACTAAAAGAAATAACTTTGGAACAAGGTCAGAGGTGAACACACCAGTCATAAGCTATTCCACATAAGCGTCAGCATTTCCATTCTCTGACGCGGTGGTCCATCCCATTGAGACAAATCGAATGCGTGGGAATCGAGTGAGGCAAGCAAATTCTGAATTGAAGGCGCTTGATAAGAACAATCACATGAAATCTGACCCCAATCTGAGAGAGAAACGCGCACCTGGAGATATCTTTCACAAAACAATAGCTCTCCAAATTAATATCTTCATATGAGCGACTGATGGAGAGTTCCTCCCTCGACAAGATGAACTCCGTGGACTACAATTCAACCCCTCCGTCTATTAAGTCATCTCTCCATCTCATTACTCTAATATATAAACGCGGATGCTTGCTTTACCTTTGCAACACGCTTCAGCAGTTTTGTTTAAGTGCACCTTCTTGGGCACATTTATGTGTGCTTTTATGAGCACCACTTCGGAATACTGATGCTTTGCGACCGAAAAACACGTAATCACTGATTTCGCCGATCATGCTCCATTTTGTTCTGACGAAAGGCAATAAGAAAGTTGCCGAAATTGTGAAGCAAAAGTATTCCTTAACAGTGGTTCTGCAGTGGTACAAAGGGACCCATGAACTCTACAAAAACATTGGCTCCTAGGTGTATAGGCTAAGTTCTTTCATTTATATGTGAACGTTGTTTCCTCATAGTCTATCGATGTCTCCTGACTTAAGACTCTCCTAAACCACATTGTTAATATCCGCTCCAATGCTATATGTTAGTCCTTGGCGTGGTACTGGTTCCCTCGCATATCACTTTGGATGCTTCACTCTTGAACGTGGACTTTTATAACGGGAGTTTCTCTGAACACTCGTGGGAGGAAGCACTAAATGCATAGTTATTAATTGTGATTGTTACTGGCATGGAATCGATTTTCTAGTCGGAACACACAATTATTTGCGTCACCATGTTCAAACTTTTCTCGAGTGTTTATTCCTGTGAGGATATCTTCAGACCGGAGTGAAGTAAGTGCCATGCACGAGATTCCAGAATGCGTTGGCTTGGATTGGAGTCGCTTCCTCACCTCGGCGGCGGCCTGCACAATTAGTGCCGTAATACTTGTAGCTTGAGGAGCTTAACTTCCCGCTTCCGCAATATAACTCCCCATTTACATAGGAACGACCACATCATCTTGATGATATATCAGTAGCCTTAAAGAATGGAGCGTCATATTCGCGATAAAACTCTGGCACACCTTTCGCTTGAATACAACCGCCGATTGATAGAATCCTACGAGGTTCTTTGGCTAGGCAATACAATATTCCCAAATTCTTCCTCAAAGCGGCTGAAAAAAGCTAAACAATCTTATCTGGAATTAGTTGTGAATCTCTGAGGAATTACAGTTGACTCGGCACCAAAATAATTATGGCGTTTACCTCAGGCAAGTGTATTGCGTGTGGAGAAGGTAATCAATGGAACATCGCGTGAACTACAAAGATGGTCCCCGGCCAGAGCTAGCGGAATCCATCCCTTAATCGAAATTTATTTTATTGTGTACTTACATGACTGGCTCCTTGACTTTCCAGATTCTGACGCTGGCATAATGCATTCATTTATCATCATGAATATCCGTGGAATCATGGTGACAACACTTGGTCACTGTGAAGCACAACGCAGGATTAAGTTCTTTGGTGTTCTATTCGACACCTTGAAACTACGGTATTATCACCAGTATCCTACTCTTTGCGGATATAAGACGTACCACCATACCTACACTTATCATGAGTAAATTGGGTATCATATTTCTCTATATGGTCTACCTGGATTAGTAGTAGTCAACCTGGAGTTTTGGTGAAAGACAGGCTCCAACGCAGGACAAAGTGGCTGCAAATATTTTACCTTCAATCTTCGCGAATGTGTGAGCGATTCTCATGGGATGAGACAGTCATGCTAGAAGTGTTGGTTGGAGGAGGCATAGCCTTCACTCACGCAAGTCATTGTATCGACTTTCCAACATTGATATATTCTAAGGTTTGAATGATATCGACGTTAAAGAAACTGGTCACAAAGTACTTGGGTCATCCTTGCCAACGATCATGGAAAGGAACTTAATGCATTGAAATGTAGCTCCCGGTCGTCAGGTACAGACATTCCTTCTTTCGGCTTGTAAAATACTGTTTTTAAATAACTTCCTGGGTCTTCTGCAAGTTTACATGAATACGCTCGACCATACAAACATGCATTATATATTATATAGTATGTATGCATTATATATTACCTATAATATATAAAATATATTATAGGTAATATTCTGGTTGAGGTACGTTTCAGATGGTCACATACCAAATAAATATCTTGTCCCTCATAAGAAAACACACCCGAACATCCTACTCTGCTACGAAGTCCCTATTCATTTCCGAATACTTTCTTCCACAAACTCTATCATATTCCTGCAAATCACTAGCTTTACTATCATTCTCCGCTTTAGCACAGCATTCAAAATTCAATTTGCTTTGCATCCTTTTTTCGGTCTCATCAGGATTTCTCCCAGCAATCCCCTCTCCTCCTCCACCATGGCTGCTAGAATTTTCTCATTTGTTTTCCTTTCTGTTCACTTCACCTTCTCCAAGCGCAGATTTCAAAAGCCTCCTATCTACGCCTATCATCCTTCGTCAGTGACCGTGGTCACCATGCCTTGGGTTACTACGCTCCATATCAACATGTTTTTGCTTTCCTATTTCAGCGTTTATTTAACGTTTTCTCTTTCTGGAAAACCTCATATCCTTTGTTTTATTTATATTTAGTCTCATCCCATATCTATCGCACAGAACTACCAATCCATTCAGCAAAGCTTACAGCCCCGTGATAAACTGACTAAATAAAGCTTGGTCATCTGGAAACCCAACCTTAATTATGAATTTCCCGTCAACTTGCATTCCCATCAGCTCTTCCCATGCCTATTTAATCATTTACTCAGCATTTACGATAAGAATTAATGAACTTTTCACGGGCCGCGAGAAAAGTTTCGTCATAGACGGAGTATCATGCGACACAGTAAGGTTAACATCGTGTGTCCCACAAAGACGTGTTATCGGCCCGCTTTTGTTCCTTTTATGCATTCATGACATAAATTCTCAGATTTCCAGTAAACTTCGTCTATTTTTGGAAGATACAGTGATATATAGTTCTACTCATGAAGATAGAGTATTATTGATTGACGGCCTAAATACAATCTTTTGGTGGTGCGAAAAATAGGAGTTACAATTGAATTTGAGTAAATTTGTTACGATTAATTTTCGGAGGAAAAGCATTTCACCAGAAAGCATATTACAGGGAATCAACATAACCCACGTGGAATCGGTCAAATACTTGCGAGCAACGATAACTAGGCATTTAACCTAGGGAAACCACATGCGTGAAATTTGTTGAATGGCAAATAAAAAGTGAAGGCTCATTAAAAGGATACTTGGGAATAGCATGAGAGGGTCGAGGAGCTTTGTTATTTCTCGTTAGTTAAGCCCTACTCTGTGTTTGCTGCGGTTGCATGGCATCTTCACGACGTAGGCTTAATTTCGGTAATAGATAGAGCGCAACGTAGAGCCGCTAGGTCTGTGAAAAGTTGCTCTGAACAAGTTGCCAGGGTCACAACACTGTTGAAAGAATTAGGAAGAGGGCCACAGATAGATGGTAGGCTTAATATCTGTTTAATTTTAACGCGTAAATTTAACTTGTATTTCAGAGGCATGTTACTTATCTGAGGGTATTAAAGGCATATTAGAGGCCGCGATCTACTGTGATAGGTCAGATTACCAACGTGAATTCAAGGAGATGGATAATACAACGGATAGATTTAAAACTTTTTTTCCTCGCACAATTAGAAATCAAAAATATATTATATCAGTCGCGTAGGAGATAATGAGAATTATATTATCTGCATGTTATTTTTTTAAATTAACTATATTTATAACAGTTCTATGGCATGGTTATAATATGCGTATCATGTTATTGAATATTGTACCATGTAAATAATTTCTTTCATTGAATTAGCATTTTTCGAGCGCTTGGTCGAACTAACATTCGTAAACATGTGAAATGATTGGGATTATATATGTTTGATGATTTAACACCCTACTCTACATGCCCTTACAGCAGCCTACGGGGTATTATGTAGATATAGATAAGTTGAACAGCACAGGTGATAGTGGACACAAATCTGCCTTTATCCCCGTCCTAACACTTCATTTGGACTATACTGTATATCCCCCACTCGCACCTGAGCAGTCTGAAACATGTACAGGTTACGGATTAGCCTCCTTTGCCTCCAATCTATTCCTATTTTCTGCATTGCATAAATTGGGTTTTCCCAATTCACTCTATCAAACGCTTTATCGAAATCTACGGAACAGCCAAATACTTCCTGATTATTTTCTATAATACTCTCGATTAATAATCTCATTACTGCAATGGCATCACGCGTACCTCTCCCCTTCCTAAACCCAAACTGATCATCCCCTAAGTAATCATTTGCCCTACACTCTATCCTTTTGTTTATGATCCTGAGACCAACTTTAGCTGCGTGGGATATCAAACTAATTGTCCTGTAGTCCTCACATGACGTGGCCTTTACCTTTTTCGGAATAGGAACTAAAACTGATCTCACAAAGTCTTCCGGCCAGATTCCATCCTCATAGATACTACGAATCAGTCCATATAGCCTCTTCCTCCCACATTTTCCTAAAACTTTCAGTAGTTCCGCAGGCAGATTCTCTAACCACTTGAGCTATCGAGGAAACGTAATTTACACTGAAATCTGGGGGGAGGGATGTGAAACAAAGTGCTCCAATTCTTTGACCAAGAGAGTGTTAGTGAGCTGTTTCACCCAGCATCGGCCCGGCAAGTCGAATGATCCGTTGCACAAGTCCCGGTCAAAGATATATTTTTGCACTCGTCATCCGCTCGATTCCGCCTTCCCCTTCTATCCTGTGTTCGTCCTTTATACATGTGTGTTCCTATCCTTTTTCTTTATATCCATTTCCATGTAAATGAGTACATACACACACACATATATATAATGGGCTGACACAATATAACACAAATAGAATAGAATAGCAACATTTCAAAGGACACTCACACGGTAAATTGTCCGAGCTTTCGGCCCTACCAGAGGAATATATATATATATATATATATATATATATATATATATATATATATATATATATATATATATATATATATATATATATATATATATATATATATATATATATATATATATATATTCAAACACAGTATCCCGCCAAACGGCGAACAAATAATCATTCACATGGAAATAGATATGAGGAAAATGGCGAGGAACACACATAAAGGACGAACACAGTAGAGGTGGGAAAGGCGAAATCAGGCAAATCACAAGTGTAAAAATATTTCCTAGACAGGGACTTTAACTCTGGATCTTTCCACTGGCCGGGTGGATGCTCTGTCCTGATAGCTCAAGTGGTCAGAGCATCCGCCCGGCACGGTATGTGAGTGTCCTTTCTTTGTGTTTCTATGGTCCAAAATTCTACATCTGTATTTTTATATTTGTAGCCGAGGAGCGTTCCATTTCGAAGATATTTAAATAAATAAATATATATATATGAATAAATAATATGGTTTATATATATATATATATATATATATATATATATATATATATATATATATATATACAACCAACGAAATAGTAGCAAAATATTGAACTTCCTTGCTGAGAGGAAATGGCAGAAATGCCTGTTTGTGAAAGGAATAGTAGTCGAAATAAATTTAGCTAAGATTTGGTCGGTTGAGGATATGGTGAAACCTGGGATGGCAGGAATATAGTAGAATTATTTAAGATGGAAAGAGGCTTAAGTTACGAATATTTGTGATTGATTTGATGAGACGGAGCCGGAATCCTAATGCGAATAAGGCGAAGCGGGAATATGGACCGAAATCTGTCGTGCGTCGCGCGTCGATCCCTTTTCCCCACCCTCCCCGCCCGCCAGCCCTCCACCCCCTCCCCCCCTTCTCCTCGCCCCTCTTCCTCTCTCTCCCAAGGAAATGCTGACATAAGATCCGTGTTGAAATTTCTCTTCCCGGGGAAAAATAATGCCCATTGGCCAAAGTATGAGTTCCGAAAGAGGAAGAGAGGATTGACGCGGCGATGATCTCTCGGTGGATGGTATAAGTAGCTGGGGAGTAGAAATAAAATAGGCAGGGCAGGAAGGGAGGAGGAAATAGGAGAAGAAGAGTGAAGGGAGCGAAGAAGGAATTAGGGTGAGGCGAAGGACTCTTGCGAGGAGTGCGTTGGAATAGGGAGAGCATTACAGGTTGAGCACGTGAAAAGCAATTTTCGCTAAACAGAATATATTATGCACGAATGAGGTTTCGTTCGGGGGGTATGTAATCCATTCAAGTCGTACAAAAATCGAAGATGCTCAAAGAATCGTGATTTAATACAAATCATTCCACCTCCTTTAAGAATACCCTCCGAGGCCCCAATGTAAAATATCAGTAGAGGGAAACTGTTGGGTGTATTTTTACGGATGTATTTTATTGAATTTATAAAAAGTATAAACTTCTTCTTGAAATCACTTGAAATAATTGCACTATTAGTTTCATAAATTTGGCAACGGTGCGTTTAGCAATAATTCGAATATCAATGAGCATTTTAAAGACCAGGAGAATAAAAGATTGTACATGTATTATATTTACGGCATTCCATATTCTTCACGATTAATTAAAAAAATATAGTTCGTCTACAATCATGTTTCGCGAACCAGCAAGAGCTTTCTAACTTACTGTCAGAATTAGATATCAAATGCCTTATTGAGATGAACAAGGGCATCTTGAATTTTAAAATTCAACTAATGAACACTCGTTTAAAAAATTAAGCTACTGTCTTGTAATTTTAAAATCATTTTTACACTTGGAATCATAATCAAAAATATCATCTAGCCTCTTTCATTCCGCGTTTCCGCTTTGAGACGCATCGTAGCAGTATTTATGGGAGGCGACCGACAGCTGAGGTCATTTGCGCCATTGGGGATGGACAGGAAAGGATGAAGGGTGGAGAGAAACCCGGCGTCGGCATTAGCCTACTCTTTACGAAAGGCGCCAAGGGGTCCGCAGTTTAACGTCCCATCCGACGGACGCCGTACTCACTCAAAATGCCCTCCACAAAGCACCTCAAGTAGGGATCGAGATACCTCTGAAAAATATTCAACACCGCCGGGATTTGAACCCGCGCCCTCAGGGTGGGAAGCCAGTACGTTAGCCCCCGCACCATCTCGATTCCCTTTGTAATGTATCATTAAAACATTATAGCTTTCCTGATATTAACCAACCTCTAATTAAAACGATCCTCACTGTCTTTTTTTCTAAAATTACCAAGCCCCCACTTTCATCTCTTACCCGTGCTACCCTGTATAACATGTTTGCCATTCTTAGAAGTAAATACTAACTTCAAACTACGTGACTTGCTCGGTGACTCATCAGGAGTGGGAACAGCATGGAATTGGAATTAAATACGGTAGAAATAGGAGAGACATCGAAATTCCACACCTAGGGTTTAATTAAAGAAAACAGTGACTTAAATAGCATGTGGACGGGAGAGGAGGATGGAAGAGCTTTTAAAGAGGGAACCTGGGACGAGGGGTGCGGGAGAAAAAAACCCGGGAGGCGACACATTGCGAAGCGCCCGCCCGACCTCGCTTTTCAATCCAACGGCCATATGTCGTCGCGGCCGGCGAATTTTTTGTCCCGCCTCCCTCCGTGGGGACGTGCCTCGGGGATGGGGGCGGGGGGTTGGATGGGAGATAAGGCCATCGGGAAAGCCCGGTGTGTGCGGAGGGAGGGGAATGGTCAGCAAGGGCAATTGGGGTGGCGAGAAGGGTGGGCTGGAGGGAGAGAGGGAGGGAGGGGAGGAAAGCTGCACCACTTGCACGTTTCACCCGAAGATGGCGTCGGGGAGATCAGTCCTTCCGTCCTTCGTGAGATATGAAATTCCCTGGACATCCGATGAGGGAGGGACTTAAAGGGAAGGGGAAGAGGACGGGGGGAAAATGGGTGAGGGGGTGGGGGGAATCGTGTGGAAGAGGCTCCACGTACTCGGATCTAGATGTCGCGACTGGCAGGGGTGGAGTGGGGGGGGGGGGGGGGAGGGTGGATTTTGGAGATATCGTTACTCCGTCGGAATGCCTCCCCCTCCCATCGGATAGGATTCCCATGTCGGTCTCGCGGAGATGAAGCCGTGACGCTGATAACCTCTCCATTTGCGAATATTCGCCAGTCTATATTTCATTTCTCCGTCCCTCCATCCATTCCACCAACTCTCTCTCTCTTTCCCTCACCCTCTCCTTCTTGCTATCTCTCTCTTTCTCAAATACCCTCACAGAAAACAACCGCTCACTCTCCTGCAGTCGTCTTCTCTCCGCCTCTCTCTCTCTATCATCCAGTCGCATTAACTGCCTCCCCACCTCAATTTCTTCACGGCTCATCTTTCCAAGCACTCTCTTCATCCTCCCTGCCCATTGGTCCTCTCCCCACAGCATCTCTCCGCTCCACACCCCGCCCACCCTGCCCTCATCCACGCCCGCATCCCTTCAAACTAAATATTCAAATATTTCTTTCAACCCCAAGGATAGTGCACTCACGACTCAATCTAATTAATTTTTTTAAATTTAATTAATCATAAACAATCAAATTTCAAGAAGAATATATCTTCATAAATAATATTCCTTCAAGCCAATTCCTTTCAAATAATATTTAATTTATTTCTATTACTGCTCCTCACGCATGTCTTAGTTTATATCCTCATACTCATTGTTTTAACAGCTGGACTCGCTCGCGGCAAAACAGCATGATTTCCGGCGAGCGCAAGGTATCATCGCGTACTAAATTAACTGATGAACAATTTCTTCATTTACATCAAGTATTATGTATGATTCGCTCTTTCATTGAACTCGCAATCAATAAATCTTATTACGGAAAGACATACAAAATGTTATTATGAATTTTTTCGCTGAAACGTAAGCTCTACACAGAAATTACCAAGGACGCACTTTTAATATTAAAATTATGATTGGAATGAAAATTAATCCGATGCTGTAATTTGAATCATTCTTTCAGATATTTCTATATATTTTAGTGTCATCGGATTTTAAAAATCAATTCACACTAGTCGGTATCTCCCGGTTTGGGTGCATTTTTAATTTTCAATTCGTATGAGTTACTCATTAATGTATATGTTCACTAACTATGGAAAAATTACGGTGACTTGCATGTTAGTGTTATATCCCAACCACTGAAAATGTAACGATACGTTTATTCAATGGAGCTTTTCCGGAGAAAATCTTTCTGGGAGCATTTTCCTGGATTGTTCCTTGGGATTTTCGACGTGGTCTGCCACCACAAAGAAAAGAGGAGATATAGTGGTACTCTATTGCACAACGCCGCAAACAAAGAGAGAGGAAAGATGCGCAGGAATTCATGGAAACTCATTGCATTTTGAAGGGAATGTAGTATTGGAAGAGATAGGAATAAGGAGGGAGCTAAGAAGTAGGAGAGGGTGAGGAGAGTACCAAGAGGAAAGGAAAAGGATGAAGAATGGCTGGGGAGAAGTGACCCAAGTTTTAGGCCGATATATTAGTAACAGCGGCGGAGTTGGCTTGCCAATACACGTACAAAATGGAACCAGGTTGGATGCTCAAGAAGGAAAAGTTTTCCGCGATTCAGAGTTTTAAAAACCGATCGGAGAAATGTGGGAGAATGAAGGAGGAAATGCAGCAAAGGTGGGATGTGGAAGGTGCGGATGGGAAGTGTGGGGAGGGGATAGACAGAGGTGACGCCGAGCAACCCACCGGCGTTCGCTGTATTTCGATGACCGTGAGAATTTCGCCAAACGGTCATTCTATCCTTTGATCGAGGAACTTTTACGGGGTGAAACTTTGTCTCACTGGAAATGATGAAAATAAGTTTGATAAGTCCATGCAATACTTGGCTTTGTCAATGTACTGAGAGAGGAACTTTTGGGACGTTATCAGATCACACACTGAGCCCACAGTTCCGAAGAAATTATTCGCATAGATACGACCATGGTTAAATTTGGGAATCGGAATGGTGCGGTGGCAAACGCACTGGCTTCCCAACCTTAGGGCCCGGGTTAGAACCCCGGTGGCGACTGATGTTTTTCAGGAGTGTCCCGATCGCTATTTGAGGTGCTTCGTGGAGGGCACTTTGAGTTGGTACACCGTCCGTCGGATGATACGCTTAACTCAGTGAGACCCTAATAAAAAGAGACGTTTCAGGCGTGATATGGTGGAATATCATGATTAATTAAAAATAGCAATTTTCCACAGAAATAAAGTTTAACCCCTTGGCGCCTTTTGTCAATGAGAGTAGGCTAATGCCGATGCCGGGTTTATCTCCACTCTTCATAATTTCCCGTCCATCCCTAATAGCGTCAATGACCTCAGCTGCCGGTCGCCTCCCGAAAACTACTACAACTACTGAAGTTTGAAAAATATAGCCGAATTTATCCATATGATTAGAAGTACCGAAACGATATGATTATAGGAACAGGGACGCGGCTATCGCAACGCATTACAGACGGTGAGATTTTTCCCCAAAGGCTTTAACATTTACAGAAGGGACCGAGAAAATAGGAGATATATTCATAGCGGTTAAAGGTGTTCACGAAGGTAGAAGTGAATCTTTCCCTAATGGTAACCTAGAGAGCGTTTGGAATTCCACAGGAAGCCCCAGGACAAAACAGTCTCTATTTGTGCTTAATACAGATCTCCTGATTCCGGACGAATATCATTTATAGAACTAGGAAAAGACGTCACCAGGGTGAATTCCCATTTACACAACAGTACGAATTATAATCGAAGGGGGTTTGAAACCTCCAACAATAAACTAGAAAAATTATAGTTTCATAGCAGGAGTACGAGTCACGGCTTCATTATTTTACATCATATTCGTTAAACTGGTTAATACTAATACTCGCCATGGGAAACAACTTAATTGATTAAGCAGCCGCATATTTATCGCAGGAAATGCTGAATACAGCAACACATGATGGACTTAGTGAACAGAGCATTGTGCCAGTTGAAATCAACTTGCTGACTGTGAAACCCAAAAGAATGATTAACTTGTTTGACCGAGGGATTAAGGAGTGACTTGCAGCCGTCTTCATTTAAGACGCTTAGGAGCAACAGAGGAAGTGAGAGTTTGTGAAGTACTTAATTGTTTTATAGGTGGGGGTAAGGAGTGAGACTTTTCTCTCTGTCAGAGCTGCAGTCCACATCACCGCTATTCTCATATTGCCCCTCCGTTCCCTTTACAGCCCTTCGAAAATATATATGCATGCATTTATATATTTTTATATAATATATGCCTGTATACGTGTATATACACATATATTGTACGAGGGTCATCCGTAAAGTAGTACCCGTTCGTGCCGCATGAAGTGCTGACGACGCGAGTAGCCGCTGGACGAGGTCAGATAGCTTCAGTGGCTTGTCTGCCTTCTCTGAGCCAAGTTGCGTGACGCTAGCATTGCCTGTGTTGTTTCTGTGATTGTTTACAATGTTTAAAAAAATTGAGAACGCCGCCAGTTGTGAAGTGAGGGCAGTGATTAAATTCCTCAATGCAAGAAACGTTCGCCCATGTGATATTCATCGCCAATTAAAGGAGGTGTATGGAGACAATGTAATGGACGAGTCGTCTGTTCGGCGGTGGTGTCGCAACTTCAACATGGGGAGGGGGAACACACACGACGATGAGCGTTCGGAGAGACCGTCTGTCATTACAGACCAACTGGTGAGCTCAGTTGACGAATTCGTGAGGAACGATCGGCGCGTCACAATTGATGACATCTGTGAGCATTTTCCCAATGTTTCTCGAACAATTGTTCATGAAATTGTTAAACACCATCTGCATTATGCAAAAATTTGTGCAAGATGGGTCCCTCGCGTATCTCAATGAGCTGGCGGCGAAGGACTATGCAGCAGGAATACAGAAACTTGTCACACGTTATGACAAATGCCTTAATTTGCTTGGAGATTATGTTGAGCAGTAGTTTAAAGTATCCTCTTTCAAATAAAATTTTTCATGTTTGTTAATATTTACTTTTGTGTCTTTATTTCACGAACGGGTACTACTTTCCGGATGACCCTCGTACATATGTACATATACATGTACGTACATACTTGCAATATGTACTTATGCACACAAATATATACATTATATATATATATATATATATATATATATATATATATATATATATATATATATATATATATATATATCTATAATTATGTGTGTATATATATATATAAAACACGGATGTAGATTTGTAGAATATAGAGACAAAGAAAGGACACTCACAATTTGTTATTTGACGTTTCGACAGCTCGGCTGCCGTCTTCAGAATGGCGTTCTCGGGGAAGAGAGGAGAGGCCGCGTACGGGGGAGAAGTGGGGGAGGGAGAGGTAAGGGACCAATAGGAAATGAACAAGGGGGTAGGAGGGAATATGTAGGCAGCCATTAGATGCATTCAGTGGGCTTGGTTTAGCCCGGGGGGTTTTAATGATTGGGCCACCCAGATATGCGCCATCTCGCGGGTTCTCATACTTATATATTATACTAGCAGATTTGGGAAGGATTTCAATCACCAAAACGGAGAAGCAGTCGTCAAAAGATTGATTGTGGGAAGCAGTGTGAGTAGGAACGGGATAATAAATAAATGTGAGAGATTTGGTGGAATATCGGTGGCTACTCGTGCGAAGGGAGAGTGCGGTCGTGTATTCGCCCACGTAGAAGGCAGGGCACAGGTTACAGGAGAGGCGATATATAATATTTTTTGAGGTACAGGTGGCGAGCGGTTGGGAATTGGTACTGAGGGAGGGGGAGGGTCTTAGAAGATGACAGCATTTGCAGCGTGGGCGGTTGCATGGTGCAGTTAGGGTGGGGGAGAGACGGGGGTGCTCGCAGTTGGCTTTGTGGACTTGAAGATGTCTCGCAAGTTCGACGGGCGTTTAAACGAAACAGAGGGACAGTGTGGGAATAAAAGTGATGTGGACTGAGTGTTGTTAATAATTGGGAAGAGGTCACGAATTAAATGTTTAATTCTGTGTGTTCCGGGGAAGAAAGCGGTGATAAGATTAAAGCATTTTGGGCGGTTTGGTTTGGGGAGGGGAGTGTATTGGGTTGACAGTTTGAGGATTTTACAATTTAGTAGTTTTTCAGGGTACCCACATTTTCTGAGAGAGTCATGTAGCTGGTCCGAGTATTTCTGTTGGGAAGGGGTGTTGCTGCAGAGACGGAAGCCACGGATTGAGAGTATACCCAATGGTCTAGAAAATCGCATAACCTTTGTTTTATTATATTGATTCTCATCCCATACCTGTCGCACTGATTTTCCAATTACCTAAGCAATGCTTGCAGCCCCTTGGCTGAATGAAAACCTAAAGCTTAGTCATCAGCAAACATAACTGATCTTACGAATTCCCCGCCCCCTTACATTCCTACCACCAGCTCATCCCATGCCTCTTTAATCATTTCCTCTGCATCCAGGTTGAACAGCTACGGTGATAATGGGCAACCCTGCCTTACGACTCTTCCTAACACAGCCCATCCGGACTCCTAGTTCCCCACTCGCACCTGAGCAGTCTGAAGCATGCACTGGTTACCGATTAGCCTCCTTTCCCTCCATTCTATTCCTATTTTCTGCAATATACTCATTATGTTTTTCCCAGTTCACTCTATCAAACGCTTTTTCGAAATCTACGAAACAGGCAAATACCTCCTGGTTGTGTTCTATATTCCTCTCGATTAATAATCTCATTACTGCAATGGCATCACGCGTACCTCTCCCCTTCCTAATCCCAAACTGATCATCCCCCAAGCAATCATTTGCCCTAATCTCTATCCTTTTGTTTATGATCCTGAGACCAACTTTAGCTGCGCGGGATATCAAACTTATCGTCCTGTAGTCCTCACATGATGTAGCCTTTACCTTTTTCGGAATCGGAACTAAAACTGATCTCACAAAGTCTTCCGGCCAGATTCCTTCCTCATAAATACTACGAATCAGCCCAGATAGCCTCTTCCTCCCAAATTTTCCCAAACATTTAAACAGTTCCGCGGGAATGTTATCCACCCCCATGGCCTTATTTAGTTTCATCTCCCTTAATGCCCTTTGTATCTCATTGTCTAGTATGCCTGGACCTAAGCTGTCTTCCTCTACGTCATTTTCTTTTCCAATGTCTAACTTTGTTGGTCTAAGTTCATACTATACAGTTCTTCTATATACTCCTTCCATTGCTTTTGGATATATCCTGCGTCAACTATTATCTTACCCGCCTTATCTCTAACTGTTAGCATAGCTCTTCCTTTCTTACTTCCCGATAAAGAATTAATTTTGCTGTACAGCGCACCGATTTCTACTTTCCTCTGTAAACTTTCCATATCCTCGTACTTTGTCTTCCACCATGCTTATTTTGCTTTATTTGTTGCCCGCCTCAATATTTTGTTTTATTCCTTGTACTTCATTTTGCTTAATTCTGTATTTACATTCTTCCATTTTCGCCACTCATCCACTTTTGTAATCATCTCATCCGTGATCCATGGATTCCTAGTCCTTTTAGCGTTAACATGGTTCCAATAGTCTCTTTTGCGACTTTAGAAAACCCTTTCTTGAAACTTTCCCATTTTTTTCGATAGTACTTTTCTATTTACCGTTCGTCATGATTTCCTCTACCGCCTGCTTGTATTCATTCCTGTTAAAACCATTCAAAGCTTCTACATTCCATCTTCTAACTCGCCGCCCCTGCCTAATCTTTTTAAAACGGACGCTACATTTCATAACAACTAAATTGTGGTCAGAGTCCGCATCCGTTTCTGGGAAGCTGTGCAAATTTATCACACCGTTCCTAAACCTGTGTCTAACCAGGATATAATCTAGCTGATATCTTTCTGAGTCACCTGGCATTTTCCATGTATACCTGCGTCTTTTGTGGTATCCAAACCTAGTGTTGGTGATGACTAACCGTTGTCTCCCGCAGGAATCAACTGCTTTCTCTCCACGGTCATTCCTCGTGCCTGAACCGTAGTCCCCGACCTCATCACCATCTCTTCCTTCGCCTACCTTCGCATTCCAATCCCCCATCACTATAAAAATGTTTCTCTGCGGGAGGACACGCGATCATGTCCTCTAACTGATCGTATATCCTATCGACCTCTTCTTCCTTATGGTTTCTCGGTGGCATGTATACCTGAATAATAACCAAGTTCGTCGGTTCTGCTTTTATCTCTATTAGTAATAATATATCGGTAACCTGCTCTATGTTTACTACGCTTCTTCCTACCTCTTCATTTAATGCTATGGCAACCCCTCGTTGGCTCTCGTCCCCGCCGCTGTAGATTATCCCATAATTATCACTTTAGTGATCCCCGCTATCCTTCCATCTCACCTCGCATAGACCTAAAATATGTTTATTTCCCCTTCCCATCTCTCGCTTAACATTCTCCTATTTCCCTATCCTCATCATTGTCGTAACATTCCACGTTCCTATTCTAACTAATGTGGTCTATTTCTCCGGCGTCTCCTGTCCTACTGCTGGTTTTCCCTTGCAAGGGTTTCGTGGGATGACGACCGCGGAAGCCTTGCCTCCCCCGCGGCTGGGCACGTCACACGGCCGGTTGGGCCGAGCCCCGTAGTTGCCAGGACTCAAAATCTCGCTATAGTCTATCATTTTTATCTTGGGATGATAATTCAGGTGGTATCCGTTGCCTTCCTCAATAGTGTTTTTAACGTGACACCATCACTTACTGGCCGCCCCTCTGGGGTCAGACGCCATTTCAGCCGCCTCACTGAGGAACAGACGCTGCGTTGACCACCTTTCGTCTGGCTCCTAACCTTCGACCTATCTGGCATGGGTGACCCTACCAGGAGCAATTATTATTACTCCCGCCAGCACAGCTCTAGGGGTCTTCGGAACGCACAGCCCTTCCACCACGTCAAGGTTGTAGTCCGGGGGATATATATATATATATATATATTATATATATATATATATATATATATATATATATATATATATGTATATATATGTGTGTGGGTCGCGGTATTCCAGTGGGTAGAGCGTTGGACTGCTGATCACAGGGTCCCGGGTTCGATTCCCGGGCAAGGCGCTCTGGGCACCTGCAGCTTTACCCAAGCTTTAGTGATTTTTCGGCTACCAGGTCTTCCTGGGAAACCATAACCGGCACAGGGAAAGGAACTGGCCCTTCTACCCTGATGTGTGAATTTTCACACGCCGTATAGGGCTTAGTACTGGGTGAACTCTGCCGTCACCTACCAAACCGACCTTCGGGTTATAACTGTGTTTATGGTTTATATATATATATATATATATATATAGCTTAAATAAATACTCACGAAAGTAGATAAAATGCTCGCCGAGATAGCCCATTCTAACAAAAACACAAAGAAACAGAAAAATGAAACTCGCACGTATTCTAACTTTTCGGAGGCAAAAGCCCCTTTATCAGGTGAGAGAAGGAACTAATATGTATGGAGTGCTACGCAACACTCAACCTTGCCACTTGGTTCTGTGTTTTGCACAAGTAGCTAATGTGATTTCCGAATGGAAGCAGAAGAATGGTCTTTTTCTTATTCTTTTCTAAAGATTTTTCTTATCTAATTACAGCGAGTAAGGTAACACAATATTTGTCGTCTCACAACAGACCTGAAGCAATAGGGAGGAAGAGTTTATCGTCATAATCATATTCACAGGCCCCCATCGGAAAATGTTAAATTGGACCAAAGACGATAAAGACCCATTGAATGACGTTAATTAAACCCAGTATGTCACGAGGAATGTTAGGAATGAAAACATGCAGATATAGTTTGGTCAACTACGAAACGGTCCCGGATAATAATGCCCCAAAATTCGTCCCCAAACCTTTTGACAGAAAAATCGTGCAATACACTTGTGTCGCCTCCAAGGCCGTCATCCCCTACGAAGTTGTACTTGCGTAGTGACCTATTTTTGGTAGGTGTACTTACTGGAGGGGCGTATAGTGCTGCGACGCAGTTTAGAAGCACCATGGTCCAATACCGAGTCGCGCGAGCTCCGAGTATGCAGGTAAGGACCGGCGACAGGATGCCCACGAATAGGCAGTCTACAGCGCATCGCCTATTGGCATTACTTCCATGGAGGAATCAAGGCTTGGACGAAACGGGGAAACAAGGGAAGGGAGAAGGGACGCCCAGGCGGGCGCCCTGGGAGCACAGCCGGGCAGGCGACGCGCTGGTCGGGCCCAGGGAAGGGAGAGTGGTTTCACGGGAACGGCCCAGCTGGGCGGTCGGTCGGACGGAGGCGGCGGCCGCCGGGGTAAGGGACCAGACCGGCGGCACAGAGAAGAGAACAAAGGCGGCTCGGGAGCCCCGTAAAACCGAAGGGTACGTCGGCGAGCAGGGAAAAAGACAACCTTCTCGGTCGACGGCTGAACGAAGAGTCCACGTGACCTAATAGCATGAGCGTGAGCGAATAGCGAACATGCTTCGAGTGTGATTGTTGATTTTATCCGGGTATAATGACGGTTATTAAGTCCGCGGACTGCTTGTTACGTAAAGGTTGTAATAAATTGGAAGGAAACCAAAGGAAAACGGGTATCCGCTGAAAATACTGTTGTGGTTTTATGTGAGATTAATGGTGTTACATATAACCATGTCTTCTTTGCCTAGGACTGATTCAGGATACGGTCATTGGAGAAGGGAATGGTGCATATTTGAGAGAACTTTATTATCAAGGGAGTCGGGTTGACCATTTGTGTAAGTGGCCAAATGCTAAACATCAAGGCTAGCACACTGCCTGGTTGGGTGGACCAATTATTTATATTTCGCGGTTGCTCTCTCAATAAATATAAATGTGAAACTTTCATAATATGAGTAATTAATGCTGAAAACATTACATTATGTCAATACTCGTCGAGTTTTAAGCAGCGACACTTTAGAGGATGAGTCCTAGTAGATAATTACTTATGAGATGTCTCTGCAGACTTATAAACGGCTTGGCAAATATAGGGAATTTACTAGTTCAGTTTGCACTGTGCCTGCGCGATAAATCCGTCGCCGTCGGATTCAGAGGCGTACCTCGGCATTCACCAACGTGCATTTCAATTCCTGCTCCCACATACAAAAAGCTTTCGCATTGGAATGTTTTTAGGGAGGGCATCATACAAGTGCCACATTAACAGCGGTTTTTTACACCAACGCCTTCATCCTTCATTCATCGCCACGTTTCCTGGAGAAGAGTAGAGAGAAGTAAGGTATGCACCGGGGATCGATTTTTCTGCCATCCCAAACCGTGCTGCGGAATGGTGGGATAAGGAAACTGAAAAAAAAGGAGTCCGTGGGAAATGTTTTTGCGTGGCAAATGAAATGGAGCCGGAGTTAAGATAATACGATGGAGTGAAATGGGCAATGCTAAGGGAAATAAGACGCGAAGGGACGGAGGAGAGAGGGGGTGGAGAAATGTGGGGGTTGGAAGGGGAGGGAGCGGGAACAGGGCAATCTGGAGCCGTCTCCTCGGCGGAGGAAGAGGATTCGTGGTGGCCGGAAGGAGCAAAATAGTCACCACCCCAAAGTAGAGGGATATTGGAGGGGCTGGCCGGGAGATAGCGGGGCGCCTGGGGGGGGGGGAAGGGGGGGAAGACGAAGCATGGGCCAAGAGCAGGTTTGATGAGCCTGATTGGGGATTGGAGGGGGAGGAGTGGGAGGACCTCGTGAGTAAGTGATGAGATGGGAGTCAGGAATGAAAGAATTTCCTTGTGGGAGGGCGGAGACAGTTTCCGCGATGGGTCATGGGGGGAGGGGAGGGGCGAGACTCAAATATTAGAAACGCCGTAATTAGCCCCTTCCAGGCTACTCGGCACTCAGGGAAGTTGTTTACCGATTTTTTCACCAGCCATGGAAAAAAGACGACCAAGTTGTAAGGGAAAAAGTAATACATAAGTTTCCTTCCTCGAGACTCTTTTCTTAATCTTCTCCCAAAGATGAAATCAGCTCAAGGCGAAAGGTGGGTTTTAAGGGAAAAAGTAAAAGGACGAGGAATGGGAGTAGACAAAAAAAGGCCTCCAAGCCGTAGGACGAGAGAAAGTAGAAGGACACAAGGAATTAGTGGTGAAAAGGATTGCGGAGGGAGAATGGGATGCGGAGAAAGAGGAAATGGGGGGACGTGGAAACGAGCGAAGAACCGCAGAGAGAGAGAGAGAGAGGGAGAGAGGGGGGAGGGGCAAGAGATTAAGTCATTAAAAGGGATGACATGCGAGAAAGGGTGACGGGAAGGAATGGAGGAGGAGAAGGGTGAGAGAGAGACGCGGACCGGGACGAGGGGCGGCCGGCGGACGCGGAGCCTGAGGACGGAGGAGGGTGAAATGGGAGTGAAAGACGAAGGGTAAAAGAGGATTAAAAGAAAATAGAGGGAAATATTAGGACTTAAAAATAAAGGGTTCGGGCGGAAGGAAAAGAGGAGGAGAGAACTGTCCCTGGGAAGTGGGCGTGTCACTCTCCCGAGCAGAGCGGGGAGCCAAATATTCTCTTTAAGAAGGGCGAGATGGGAAAAGAGAGAGAAGAAGAGTCTTTTACTTAACCCCCATCGCCCTTCCCTTTCTCCGTGCCCTGCCTCACTTGCCCTCTGCGTCTTCCTCCGAAAAACAGTTCTCCATCGCTACCCTCCCGCCGCTTCCAATCTCGCTCCCTCTCCGCGCTATTGCGCAGGGAAACGTGAGATTCTGTGAGGTCAATTTTATGAATGTAAATACTCTTTGAATTGATAAGAATGTATTACGTATATCTGATGCAGAATGGATTTTGTATGGTGGAGAACATTGGTAAGTAAACTCACCGAAAGTGAAACTAAATTAGGAAAACGGATTAAATTAAGAATGGAGAGCTGCGAGAAGCATTATTGGCATTTCATTCAGAAAAACACAATATTAGTGCGGAGAAAGAATAGCAAATACTGAATGGCCGCTGTTATAAACCTTTGCTTTTGAGGGAAAAATGAGTTATTAAAAAGGTATGCAATATTTTTGGCAAAACTTGGTATATATTACTAATATGTTAATAGATCAGGCTCTCAGTATTTCGCTATTGTTTACACAGTATTTGATCTAAAACCAAAGAGATTTTTAACTGAAAAACTGATTAGTATTTTCTGAATTATGAAGTACATTCTTTTAATGCTAACATTAGAAGAATGAACTACGTAATTAGCTATGCAGCGAAAACCATAACTTCGCCATTCCTGGAATATAGTAGTGATTGTGGGTTTAATGAACAGAACCAAATGCCAACCACTTTAACCCGCGGGGTACTCTTCCTAATGAAAACTGCTACAAGTACCAGCATTGAAGTAATGTGGCTTGAGTACCATCCAATGGCTTGCCTCCTTTAAGGATGTTCCCCGAAACTACTTTATTTTTATTAGTTCTAGCTGTTGAAACGATCTTTATAAAATCTTAAAGTAAAACATGAGTAATGGCATGTACTCGAAGCATTTAATTTACCCTAATGAGAAAAACAATTATTAATATACCGGAGTAATAAAACTTACCAGAATATTTATTTGTATCAATACGCCCTATATGTGTGCGTGTGTGCGTGTGTGCGTGCGTGTGTGCGTGCGTGCGTGCGTGTGTGCGTGTGTGCGTGTGTGCGTGTGTGCGTGTGTGCGTGTGTGCGTGTGTGTGTGTGTGTGTTTGTGTGTGTGTGTGTGTATAAATATGTGCAAATATATACACATATATCTAAATGTATATTATTATTATCAGGTAACCTAGCGGTTAAGGTAGGTACTTCGATGGACACATCTACCAAATAAATATTTTGTTACACCTCAAACAACACCATCCTAAAACCTACTCTCCATCAGGTCCTACTCTTCATCTCTGGGTACCTTCTTACTCCCTTCATCCCGTCCAACATCCCTATCCTGCTCCTGCCCTTTCCTCGTTTGCCTAACATTCTACCCTCTATTAGAGTCTTCAACATCCCACTACCGATCAATACGCCCTTCATCTACTTTTCCTGCCTCCATAGGATTTATCCTAACTGAGCCTTTATTCGCCCACCATACCAAGTACTTCCTGAATTGTTTTCTTCTCCGCCCATTCACCTTCTCAATTCTTCTCCATGCCCACATTTCTAAAGACTCCATTCTACGTCTATCCTCCTGCTTCAATTACCACGTTTCCTAGACGAACATAGCTAAGCTCCATATCAATTTTTTTACGAGTCTTTTCTTAATATCCTTACTCAACGTCCCTCTCATCAAGTCCCTTCTCCATGTAAAAGTCTCCTTCCAAAGTGAAATTCTTCTCCCTACATCTCTGCTACGTGTTGGTCCAAAACACTTCCGAAATACATAAACTGTTCTATTTGCTCTAGTTTTTGTCCTTCTATTTTAATGTTTAGCTTAGCTTTTTTCTTCCTAGAAAATGGCATAGCCTTTGTTTTACGAAGATCGGTTCTCATCCCATCTCTGTCGCACTGAATTTACAATTCACTCAGCATTGCTTGCAGCCCCTTGGCTGACTGACAAACTAAAGCTTGGTCATCAGCAAACCTAAATGATTTTACGAATTCCCCGTCGACTTTCATTCCTACCTCCAGTTCTTCCAATGTCTCTTTCACCATTTCTTCCACATATAGTTTGATCAGCAACGGTGATAATGGGCAACCCTACCTTACACCTATTCCTAACACTGCCCATCCGAACTCCCCGTTCCCAACTTGCACCTGAGCAGTCTGAGATATGTGCATGTTGCGGATTAGCCTCCTGTCACTCCAATCTACACAATCAACTCCTATTTTCTTCAATAGACTCATTAGTATTGCCAATTCAATCTATCAAGCATTTTTTCAAAATCTACGAAACAGGCGAACACCTCCTGGTTGTGTTCTATATTCCTCTCGATTAATAATCTCATTACTGCAATGGCCTCACGCGTACCTCTCCCCTTCCTAAACCCGAACTGGTCATTCCCTAAATAATCATTTGCCCTACTTTCTATCCCTTTCCTTATGATTCTTAGAACAACTTTAGCTGCGTGGGATATCAAACTTATTGTCCTGTAGTCCTCACATGACGTAGCCTTTACCTTTCTCGGAATAGGAACTAAAACCGATATCACAAAGTCTTCCCGCCAGATTCCTTCCTCATAGTTATCACGAATCACGAGTTTTCCTCGGTTACTATTACGATTCCAAAGTTTACCGATCTCTTTGAGAGCGTTAAGAGGGAGCTGGTCTGCCCATGAAGCCTTCGTCTGCACCATTCCAGGAATGCCAAGTCACGGAATTACTTTCAGGCGAGATTGCTCGGCCCGCTAACGGTCGCACGGCAAGTTAATAAAACAATGTTTAAAAATACAGGACAGTTAAAAACATTCCATGTGAGAAATATATTAGTAGCATAACAACGCATGCCACATATGGAGTATAGCATAAAAGTGATAATTAGTTAAAATAAAAACTTTGTTCCAATTTTCCACAGTTAAAACTTTATTTCGACCATGGTTTCGATACACTGTATCAATACCTGATGATGATATTGTATCGAAACCATGGTCGAAATAAAGTTTTAATTGTGAAAAATTGCAGCAAAGTTTTTATTATGTCTCGATTCCACAACATCACGCCTGACTCTTCACTTTTCGTGATAATTAGTTATTACACGCAGTAGTATTGCATGTAAAGGTAGCAGGTATTTATCTTTCATTGTGGACAACAAAGATGCGTATATAATCCCAGGAAATACATTATAAATTAAGAGAACACGTAATAATCATGAATGCATCAAACATGAATTCCACCAGACCTAATTCCAATTTATCTTAAATTTATTAGCTCAGAAAAATTCTCCCTGTATTCACAACAATTATTATTTCTCTTAAATTTGTGGGTAGAATTTTTTTGCATCCCTTAACTTTTTGACATTCTTTCCCTACGGTGTACGCTGTTTTGTCCCAAAATTTGTTTCCCGTATTTAGGATGAACAATGACTCAAATTAAAATTGGATAAAATATGATATTCCGAAATCCTGGTTTTTTCACAGTTGATGTAAACAAGAGAATTTGAATGAAAATGGTCAGCATTAGGTACAGAAAAATAACAATTTATATGTACGTTTTTACAGAATATGGCATACCATACCGTAACACATATTCTGTTGCGTAATTTTTGAATGAATAATTTCCAGCAATACAGAATACTCCCCAGAAGCACGACCTTTAGGTAGGAGGGCGAAAAGTCCTCATAATTTGATATCAACTTTAGGGCAAGAACTTTTTTATAATAAATGAAACGTACATGATTCTTTTCAAGATTTTCTTCGGAAAAAAATATAGATTTAACATTTTAATTCGTTGCTCACTTCTGCTATTTGCTTCACTTAGCACTGCATTCCAGTCCCAAATGATTATCAGCTATTTTACTCCGATAATCGAATCGCTTTGTATCAGTGTTCGTAAACACTATCTACTTCTTCCTCTCTATGCCTGCGTGTCAGCATGTACACCACGGTTGCAACTAGATTTACTGAGTCTGCTCACGTCTGACAACATTCCGTCTTTGGCTTGTATCACGCTCCCCAACATTCACCCCATCACTCCTTCCACCTCGGCTTTCCTTTGACGTGGACTTCTCCGTCTTTCACCTTATATTTCCTTCCCTAACCTCGTCCTCATGTTCCAAGTCCCTCTTTTCTTGGTGGTATCCCTTCCCTCTGTTCTTTTCCGCTGATATCCAACCATAAGAGTTTCCTGTGATGACGACCGCAGAGGACTTTCCTTCCCCCGCTGCAGGGCACTACGGTCGGGGTAAAGTAATGGTGGAAGTTACCGTTCATTAGATCATTCGACGAGAGAGATCATAGCTGGACTGGCCAACCCACTGGAGCCAGACTCCTTTGCAACCGCCTCCTCGAGAAAAATACGCTGTTCGGATGACTTTTCGCCTGGCTCATACCCTTCGAACTGCCTGTGTTAAGTGACCCCAGTAGCGACATTACCACCGCCAGTACAACCCTGTGGGTCATAGGAACATGGCAGTCCTTCAGGTAGCCAATGGGGAAGTATTTTTTTGTATATACATGCATTTATTCTTTGTTTAAAAGGATGAGAAAGGGAGAGAGAGTTGGAAAATTGATTTTAATTTAAGCAGGATGATTGGAGGCTTTTGAAATTCGGGTGTGGACAAGGATGAAGAAGGTAAAGTGGACAGATAGAAAAACAGACGAGAAAGTCCTGGATATGGCGAAAGGAAGGATAGGGCATCGTTGGGAAATACCATTAGAAGACAGGAAAGATGGATGCAAAGCATATTGATTGGCAGTGGGATTTTGAAGACTGTGATAGAGGGGAGAATATTAGAAAAACGAGGAAGGGGCAGAAATAGGGGAGAGGGATGTTGGACGGTATGAATGGAGTCAGGAAGTACACAGAGATGGGCTTGAGAGGGACTTGTTATAGAGCAAGGTATCGGGTTGTGTTTTGTTAGGAGACACACGATAAATATTTGTGTCCGTCCAAAACATCGATGGTCTTTGACCGGAAAATAGCCAATATCACTTCCATTTTTAAAAAAGACGACAGAGAAGATACGAGTAACTATAGGCTATAATTTACCTATAAAGGCCAACGCGGTTTCCGAAAGGGTAGATTTTGTGAAACCCAACTGGCATATTTGTTCTTGATATTTTAGTGCAGGGTGAAAATAAGGGCAATGCTTTATTTCTAGATTTTTACAGGACATGCGACACAGTCCCTCATTGGAATATGCTCCAAAATTTGGGAAGCTACGACATTGATAAATGGGTAATAGACGGGATTAATCAATATTTATCAGGCCGAGAGCAAAGGGACGTATAGAGGGAGTATTATTGGACACAGTAAGTGTTACATCGGGTGTCCCACAAAGAAGTGTCACCGGTCCGCTTTGTTCCTTTTAGACAAAAATGACAGTCTCAGATTTTCGTAAACTTCGTTTATTTGCTGAGGATGCCGTGATTCGTAAAAAAGGAAATATTTAATCATGAAGATGGAATATTATTAACTAACGGCTCAAATGAAATCCAAAAGAGGTGCGAGACTTGGGAGCTAAAATCAAAGTTGCGATATGTTTTTGGAGGAAAATTACTTCACCAGTTAAAACACACTACACATGGACCAACATAAAAGACACAGAATCGGTAAAATAATTGGGTGTAACGATAACTACGGATAAGCCCTGGGGAAAACATATTTGAAATTTGCGGAATAGCTAATAAAAAGGTAAAGTTGATAAAAACAATACTTGGGAACCTTAATGAAAGGGTCAAGGAGCTTTGTTATTTCACGTTAGTTAGGTGCCACCCAGAGTATGCTGCAAGTGTATGGGATCCTCATGAAGTAGGCTTAATTTTGGAACTAGATCGAGTGCAACGAAGAGAAGCTAGGTTTCTAAAATGTTTGTATGAACAAGGTAGCAGTGACACAACACTGGTGGAAGAATTAGGATAGATAGGCTTAAATACAGATCAAAATTACTAAGTACATTTGAGGCAGGTTAGTTATCTGAGGATGCTAATGACATATCACCGACTCGTACTATAGTGAATCAGATCACCAACGTGAAATCAGTGAGAATTATAAGAGAACCGATAAATTTAAAATGTCGTCTTTTCCTCGAACCATTAGAGATCAGAATATATATATCAGCAATTTTGTGTGAGATATTTAGCATTAAAAGTGCATATATTTTGTCTATATCCTACATGTCATTATTTTTTCTTATCAATAGAATCATATTTTTTTATATTTCTCTCGCATGATTTGAATGTACGTTTTCTGATATTCAATACCGTAGCATGAAAGTACTTTCATTCGTGTGATTTGCATTTTTTGAGTGCATAATCAACTCAACATTGTGTAGATGTAACATGATTTGGATTGTGCATGGTTGGTGACCTAACACCCCCCGCCACACGCCTCTGCAGCGGCTTGCGGGGTATTGTGCAAATTTAGATGTAGAAAACCTACCATAACCGGTTGATTACCTAGGATAATTTATCCAACTAGGCAATTCTAATATGACTCTCTTTCGTTGTAAATCGAGGGCACGGGGTGACGACACCGCAATGTCCGCTAAAATCAGAGATCATTTCGTGCTCCAGAGCGGATCGCCTTCGTTGGCTTTGAACATATTTGATGCTTCAAGTACCGAATCGAAAGATAACCCAAATCCATAGGAGAAATTGCACCGGAGTATAATACGGGCAGTAATAAACGAATAACAAATGTCTCTATATCCGAACGCACAATGCGTAGATGCAATCAATGACCCTTCAACAAACGTTCATCGCAACTCATCTATTGTGGCACTGTTTTCGGAGAGAGAGAGAGATTCAATTATCGGTCCCCATTCACTTAACCATAAATATCCTCTGCGCGTATTAAACGCCGCTTTGTTTTTCTTTAAAATGTGTGATTGAAGATTAAGACCGTGATGCCAATGCCTCGCCAACGATTGACCCATGTTGAACGGATGTGCTGTTTTAGAGAATCTTCCAAATTCTTTTCTTTATCGCAAACCTATCAGAAAATCGGCAGAGTAGGTAACAAGCTTGACATGAAATTTTCATTTATTCGCCGATGGTATGAATCTGATCCAGCAAGGGTTGCGAGTGTCAAAGGGTCGATAATTTCACTTATTCATAATGCAAGCGCACGTGACCTAGCCACGATTGGGCAGTTGACGTGTCAAAGAAAGAAGGAGTGAAGGATTCCTTCATTCTTCCCGTTCCTCCTCCATCCTCCAGCGCGGCAAAAAGCGAACACTTTGACCTCAAGAAAGACAGAGTCAAGGATAATTTATGCTTGGTTTTTATGGAGTAAACTTTTGTAATGGTGCTGGAAATAGTCATTTTCAATTTTTACCGGAATTTCCACCATACAGTTTTTTGTCCATTATGAGAAATTCAAGTTAAACCTTAAAATAGAAGGGCAATACCTGGAGCGGGCGGAGCAGGTTATGTATCTTGGAAGTGGTTTGGACAAAAATGGTCAAAGTAACGTTGCAGGAAAAGAATTGCGCTAGGTGAAGAAGTTTTCAGAAGGAGGAGGGAGTTGATGACAGGGACATTGATAAAAGATTTTGAGGAAAGACTCGTATAAACTATGAGATGACTCATAGTTATGTACGACAAGGTAACATGGTCATTGGAGCGGGAGGATTGACGCAGATTGGAGGTTTTTGAAATGAGGGTGTGGAGAAGGATGAAGCAAGTGAAGTAAACAGAAGGGATAACAAATGAGGAAGTGGTAGGTATGGTGGCTGAGGAGAGGGGATTGCTCGGAGAAATCATAAGGATACAGACAAAATAGTCAGAGGGATGTTGAAGACTGTGATAGAGGGGAGAATGTTGAGCAAACGAGGAAGGGGCAGGGATAGGATAGGGAAGTTGGACGGGATGTAGGGAGGGAGGTAACATGCGGCGATGAAGGGGTGCATACTGCAGAGAGAGTAGTTGTGTTGAGTTTTGTTGGGAGATACCAGATATTTACGTGGCGGTCGTGTTCATTCGAAACCTCCTGACTGGTAGATTACCTATAATGATTATGAGAAACTTGAAGCACTCTCATCTTTTATGCGAGTACTGTAATTAGGTCAAATTTCTCAGAGAGTAAGAAAAGGGTAGATTATTATCACTCTACAGATATTATTACACAATTGAAATAAAATATGAAACTTGTTATTGACCCCAAAAAAACTAACCTAGTGATCCTACCAGGAATTTTCAGAGTCACGGTTTTCATAATTTTTTGATGACCTATCTATTTGAGAAATTTGCTGATTTCCAGCAAAACGATAAATAATTCTGTCTTGACTCGTAGCCTTATCGTTTATCTTACCTTATTTTTTACTATTTTGTACAAATTTTATCTGCTAATATTGTCCAGTCACTGATGAACGTGAATTACTTTAAGGACTAAAGGATACATGTATCCATCGCTCCGGAACAGGCCACTCGCTCTTGATTCGCCCAAGTTCACCTCGCTCTCTTCTAAACCTGTGCATTTTTTAAGCTTCCAGACTTGGCCGAGGACGTTTACCGTAACTCGCCGGAAGTTTCTTTTCCTCTAGACATACCGCCTTCCTTGTAAGACGGTTTAAGTAGCCGTTTGCTCTGCTAATACGTTAAGCGCTATTGAAAAAAAATCTGATGGCTCTGGGTGAGGCCGAGTTCCGGAATGTCTTATTTTCGGGATAGTTCCATCAATGCATCGCGTTGTTTGCAATTATCATATAATCTCCGAATTCACCGCGATCGTGAGGCGGGATAGCATCAAGTAACTGAAGTAAAAATACCAACGCATCATATCACTAAATTTTCTTTCATTTCAGCTAGTTTCGACGCGTCGGCATATGCATCGAAACTAGTTGCACCAAATAAAAATTGATAATCAATTGAAAAATATCGTACTTCAGTGATAACGGATTTCCATCAAGTTAGGCCTGAAAAACTCAAATAATATATATATATATATATATATATATATATATATATATATATATATATATATGTATTGTACTATTCGGCACTTCCGTGTTACGTCTACGAAAGCATATATATATATATATATATATATATATATATATATATATGTATTGTACTGTATATATGTATGTATTGTGGAAGGGCTTGTGCGTTCCGATGACCCCTAGAGCTGTGCTGGCGGGAGTAATAAAAATTGCTCCTGGTAGGGTCACCCATGCCAGATAGGTCGAAGGTTAGGAGCCAGACGAAAGGTAGTCCACGAAGCGTCTGTTCCTCAGTGAGGCGGCTGCAATGGCGTCTGACCCCAGTGGGGCGACCAGTAAGTGATGGTGTCACGTTAAAAACACTATTGAGGAAGGCAACGGGAAACCACCTCAATTATCATTCCCAAGAAAAATATGATGGACAATAGAGATACTTTGAGTCCTGGCAACCATGGGGCTCGGCCCAATCGGCCGTGTGTCGTGCCCGGCAGCGGGGGAGGCAAGGCTTCCGCGGTCGTCATCCCACGAAACCCTTGCAAGGGAAAACCAGCAGTAGGACAGGAGACGCCGGAGAAATAGACCACATTAGTTAGAATAGGAACGTGGAATGTTACGACAATGATGAGGATAGGGAAATAGGAGAATGTTAAGCGAGAGGTGGAAAGGGGAAAGGTAGATATTTTAGGTCTATGCGAGGTGAGACGGAAGGATAGCGGGGATTACTGCAGTGGTCAGTATAGAATAATATACAGCGGCGGGGACGAGAGCCAGCGAGGGCTTGCCATATTAGTAAATTTAGAGGCAGGAAGAAGCGTAGTCAACATAGAGCAAGTAACGGATAGATTATTACTAGTAGAGATAAAAGCAGAACCGACGAACTTGGTTATTATTCAGGTATACATGCCACCGAGCAATCATAAGGAAGAAGAGGTCGATAGGATATACGATCAGTTAGAGGACATGATCGCGTGTCCTCCCGCAGAGAAACATTTGATAGTGATGGGGGATTGGAATGCGAAGGTAGGCGAAGGAAGAGATGGGGATGAGGTGGGGGACTAAGGTTTGGGAACGAGGAATGACAAGGGCTTAGTCATCACCACCACTTGGTTTAGACCCCACAAAACACGAAGGTATACATAGAAAATACCAGGTGACTAAGAAAGTTATCAGCTAGCTTATATTCCGGTAGGACACAGGTTTAGGAACAGTGTAATGAATTCCCCTAGCTTCCTGGGAGCGTATGCTGACTCTGACCACATTTTGGTTGTTATGAAATGTAGCGTCCGTTTCAAAAAGATAAGGCAGGGGCGGCGGGTGAGAAAATGGAATGTAGACGCATTAAATGGGTTGAAAAGGAAAGAGAACCAGCAGGCTGTAAAGGGAATCAAGGAGAATGGTAAAGAGCTACGTACTTTCGAAGAAGAATGGGAAAGTATCAAGGAAGGGTTGCCAAAAGCCGCAAAAGTCACTAATTGAACCGTTATCGCCAAAAGGACTAGGAAACCATGGATCACGGATGAGATGATAAAAGAGATGGATGTGCGGAGAAAATGGAAGAATGTTAATACAGATTTAGGCAAAATTAAGTACAAAGAATTGAACAATATATTGAGGCGGGGAACAAATAAAGCAAGAGAACCTTGGTGGAAGACATAGGGTGAGGATATGAATAGTTTGCAGAGTAAGGGTGAAATTGGTGCGCTATGCAGCAACGTTAAATCTTTATCTGGAAGTAAGAAAGGAAGACATATGCTAACAGTTAAAGATAAGACGAGTAAGAAAAAATGTATGGTAAAGAACTTAGACCAAACAAGTTAGACATAGAATAGGAACATGACGTAGAGGAAGATAGCTTAGGTCCAGGTATTCTAAACGATGAGATAGAAAGGGTAATAAGGGAGATGGAACTTAAAAAGGCCATGGGGGTGGATAATATTCCCGAGGAACTATTTAAATGTTTAGAATAGTGTGGGTTGAAGAGGCTGTATGGGCTGATTCGTAGTATCTATGAGGAAGAAATCTGGCCAAAAGACTTAGTGAGATCAGTTTTAGTTCCTATTCCGAAAAAGGTAAAGGCTACATCATGTGAGGACTACAGTATGGTAAGTTTGATATCCCACGCAGCTAAAGTTGTTCTAAGAATCATAAACAAAAGGATAGAGAGTAGGGCAAATGATTACATAGGTCATGATCAGTTTGGGTTTAGGAAGGGGAAAGGTGCGCTGGATGCCATTGCAGTAATGAGATTATTAAGCGAGAGGAATATAGAACACAACCAGGAGGTATTCGCCTGTTTCGTAGATTTCGAAAAAGCTGTTGATAGAGTGAACTGGGAAAAAAATAATGAGTATATTGCAGAAAATAGGAATATATATGAGGGAATGGAGGGTAATCCGCAACCTGTACATGTATCATACTGCTTAGGTGCGAGTGGGGAACGGGGAGTCCGGATGGGCAATGTTAGGAAGAGGCGCAAGGCAGGGTTGTCTATTATCACCGTTGCTGATCAACCTATGTGTGGAAAAAATGGTTAAAGAGACATTGGTAGAACTGGAGGAAGAAATGAATGTCGATGGGGAATTGGTAAAATCTCAATTTAGGTTGGCTTATTGTCAAGCTTTAATTGGTCAATCAGCCAATGGGTTGCAAGCATTGCTGAGTGAATTGGAAATTCAGTGCGACAAGAATAAGATGAGAATCAATATTAATAAAACAATGGTATGCGATTATCTAGAATAAAAACGGGTAAGCTAAATATTAAAATAGGGGGGAAAAACTAGAGCAGGTAGAACAGTTTACGTATCTTGGAAGTGTTTTGGACCAACACGGGCAAAGTAGCAGGGACGTAAGGCGAAGAAATGCGAGGGAGAATGTTAGGCAAACGAGGAAAGGGAAGGAACAGGATAGGGATGTTGGACGGGATGAAGGGAGGAAGAAGGTACTCCGAGCTGAAGAGGGACGTGAATTAGGTGTTTTGCTAGAAGTCACAAAATATTTTTATGGTAGATGTGTCCATCTAAAAACATACCTTAACCGATCATCTTGTTTAATATTTTTTAATATCCAAACTTCACTTGTTTTGCAAAATAATGGCGCCTGAAGTACAGTTTAAGTTTATGTAATTCAAATTGAAGATAAAAATTTATAATTGAGCAAAATCTCCTTCATGACCGAAAGCACATAGGATAGTACAGAGCTGTAAAGAATGCATGGCGAAAGCGAACATGCTTTGAGTGTGATTGATGATTTTATCCGGGTATAATGACGGTTATTAAGTACGCGGACTGATTTTTACGTAAAGGTTGTAATACATTGGAAGGAAACCAAAGGAAAACGTGTATCCGCTGACAATGCTGCTATGGTTTAAAGTGTTTTTTATGGCGTTATAATATTATTCATAGGATGCCTTTTTATGGTACTTTGGGTTGTAATTAGTAAGGAGAGGAAAGAGAATTAGTTGGTCGTTAGTTTCCATCCAAAAACCTTACTTAACCGGTGTGTTACCTCTACCAATATTATTTTTAGTTGCACGTATTACTTGATAATTTTATGTCCTGAGAGTGAATATTATAGGCCCGATGATTGCATTTCCATCGCTCTCATGGCCAATTTTCAGTGTTACGATGCCGAGTGAAATAGACTAATTTTCATCATGCCACTAAGGAAAACATTTTGCCCCCAGAAGCCACCAGGCCACACACGCTCACCTATCTAATCATAGATAGAACATTCTGGGACAGGCAACTCTTTCTGGGCCAATCAATGTATGTATGCTATCCTGGTTGAAACTACATATTCAACTAAAATTAAATTAATCCTAGCATAGGTGGAGAAGTTAATTGATCCGAATTTCATTTGCTGCCATTAATATTTGCTTTCATCGGCATTTTTGAAAGAACTACTTTTTACTTCAATGCCAAAACATTCTTTAATAAAATACTTCACTTGCACCATGAAATGAAATAAATTCGAAAGTTTTCGTTCCAAATCGGTTTAGCGACCGATTTCATGGACCCAGAAAGTCCGGCACGCAACTTAAATCGAAAGAGGGCCGAGAAGGGATCCGAAGCTGTCGTCCACCAAAGCTAGGGCAATTAATGCTCTTGTGAGGCAAATGGAGAAACGGCGAGGGGAGGTTGGGGGAGGGTCAGGTGATATGCATTCGCGGGGGACTCCTGGAGGTTGAGAGGGAGGTTCAAAGGGCGAGGGCTAGAGCGAGGGAGTAGAGCGATCGACTTCCCCTTCCCCCTCGGCCAGGGAGTCGGGCCAAGTTTTCAATTAATATGCTAATATGAACTGGATTATTCGGTCGAGGTTAATAATCGAAGAGTTTTGATGAGCCAGGGTGCTTAAATGGGAGCAGGACGTCGGAGGACATGCAGATGGAAGGAATGAGAGCCGGAGTTTGGAGCCTCTGGGTGAATTGGTGCCGAAGGGAACACCTCTAGTGAGCTTCAACAGGACTGGGTAAGGAGTACCCAAAGGAGTCGTTTCGGAAATTAGAATGTCATGTTATTCACTGAAAACGTCTCAATATCTTCAGCCTGGTGCTTTTAAATATCCAAATTCCAAATTGTAAATACATTTGCATTTTATGTCTACATCAGCCAGTTACTAGACTTCCGACGCCAGAAGCCTCTCTCACATGGTGACAGTACTTCGTTTGTCAACGAAAGTTCCAAGTTTATAATGCCGGTGTGATGTCAGTAGTTCTAGTCTCTACGTTCTTTCCAAAACTGTCTTTCAGAAAGGAAACCTGACTCTTCTCCGAGGTGAGTAATTCTCCACAAAATTGAGTCATATTTGTTCAGACCGGAATAATTCTGACCGGAAAACTTTCGACTCCTTCCACATTATATCAATCAATGAGAATGTGTGTTTGTTGTCATGTATCATGGTCGCTTAGCAGAGGTAGGTTTAAACATTTTTTCAGCATTATCTATGAGGTCGTCAGGAGAATAAGCATTTGGCTAAGGTTGATAAAAGGTTAAAACCAATGTAACGCGGGATGAAACCAATCTCGTATGGGGATGCATGACTTTCCAACATGATTGAAGATTTGGAATGGCTGATATGAATAAGAACGACTGATATGAATTACTCGAAATAAAATTTAAATTATTACAAACAGAAGAAAGACACGCCTCGGAATTCGAATGCATGCAAGTCAGATTATTTGTCCAACAAAACCCATCCACACACAAGACTAATTATTCACTGGAAATAAGTGAATTGAGCACTTTTTCAAGTGCTTAGATGATTTTCGCATAAAGGCTCCTTTTTCCCTTCCACTTTGTGATAATAACTCCTCAGATAACTGAAACCATTAAACATTAGTGTACATATAAAGCGCCTAAATGTGCCTAAAAGCCTAATGTTCAATGGTGGAATCTAAATTCTCAATTGTATATTTCTGCAGTAGCATTGGCTTTTAACGGTATACATTAACCGGGTTTCTTATTTGAATCCAGACTGAGATGAAGTTGGTGCTAAGAATATGTATCCATATATATGGGTGGTTGTATGGAGGAAAAATAAATACAAGAAGAAAGAAAAGAGGAAAAAGCGGCGGTAGCTTGAAATATTCTTGGTAAGAGTTAAGGTGAAGTGGGGTGAGAAGACTGGGGCGGATCGATGGAGGCGAGGGAAAAGAATCAGAGATTTAAGAGTCCGTGAAGACGGAGGAGGTTGGAAGCGGAGGAGCGGCATCACGGGTGAGACGAGGGATGGGGAGGTGGCGTCGGGCGGGGTGGGGTGGGGTCGGGGTGGGGGGCTGAGAGAGGGGACGAGGGATAACAGGTGAATATGAAGAGGCAAATGGAATTCGATAAGGGGAGGGGAGATAGGAGGGCTGGCGAAAGAATTCTCAGGCGCAAGATTAGGATTACAAAAGAGAGAGTAATATGATATTGGGTGTCAAATCTAAGGGGTTGGGGTGAAAAAAAGCTGAAATATGCGGGGTCGTATGATATATCCAAGAGCTTTAGGTGAAAAGGACGGAAGGCAGTAGGGATGGGTGGGCAATCTGGAGGGGTGGTCGGCCGTTTGTCGATGGGTGGAAAATTTGACAGATCGAATAATCCCGATTGTTTCCTTGAGTTTTGAATTTTCTTCCTTAAGGACAAGAAAAAACATTACTTTCCCGATGAAAAGAAGGAATTACATTTTTTCTTAAAATTTGCTTTGTCGTGAGTGGGAAACATCGCGAATCTCGGTTTTGAATTTCACAACAAGGATTTGACAGCTTAAAATATAAATTTGGCTTCGGTAATATTACCGAAGTAAAATTTATATTTAGAGAATTGTGTGTTCCCTCAAAACATTCCTCTTGAGTTTAAAATTAAACTGTAGAGGAATTTCACGCGGGTAAAGCATTCTTACGCAAGGTTACAGGAATTAACCGATAAAGAGTTTCCACCATTTCTACAAATACATGAAAATATTTTTGATCTCATATTTGAAAGTACCTGTACCATTAACGCTCAGTAGTAATAATAATACGAATGAAAAAATATTTATGGAAATTAATCGCTGATACCGATTTAATCGGCGAAGGCGTAGTTTCGGAAACGGGTCGGTGGTGGCGTCGCTGCGGGAGTGAATGCCGATTACCTTGGTAGAGATTGCGGCGCCTTTGAACAGAGGAATTTATTATTTTGCTTACCTCGGCTCGTCAAAAGAGACAGAATCGTATAGGTTTTCAAACTTATTTTAAGTTAATACGATGAAAAATATTCTAAGCGTTAAATTAATTTTTAATTGAAGAAACTTAGAAATATTATATGGATCTTTATTTAATGCTATTATATAATCTTGTTCCTTTGAAACTCCCGAAATTTCGGAGCTTGCGTGGTCGACTCGATAGCTTAATTGGCTAAAGCACTCGACCAATTCGACTCCCGGACGAGTCTCGGGGCAGCTGCAGCTCCACCAAAGCTATGCGATTTTTCGGGTACCAAGTCTTCCTGGGAAACCATAACCGGCACAGGGAAAGGAACTGGCCCCCCTACCCTGATGTGTGAATTTCACAAGCCATCGGGCTTAGTACTGGGTGGACTCCACCATCACCCACCAAACCGACCTTCGGGTTGATTACTGCGTTTATGGCAATATATATAACACGTGAGCTAATCCCATATCTCATTGAATTTTGCAAAACGTAGATATCGAGGGTTAAGGATAGATGTTTTAGAGTTAGGATAGTGGTTAGTCACATTGTTGCTTGCTGTGTCCTGGCTTCCGTGTTGTAGGATGGCTTTCGTGCTGCATCCTGGGGTGCAGTTTTATGTTGGTTTGCGGTATATGTGTTTGCATGAGTGTTGGATGAAGGGATTTTTGCATGAGTGTGTGCGCTGCTGTGGGTGTAATTTTCAATGTTGTTGTTTCGCATGTGGTATTGTTCTGTCGCAGCTCTCCGAATCCGCGACAACAAGGGTTGAGGGTATTAATTAAATAACAAGAGCGGTCTTCGGTACGGGTATTTTTATGTGCGTAACAGAAGGTTTGACAGTATGGCGGTACACAGCTCATGAGACAATGCCGCGAGAGAGTAGGAAGTGAAGGGAAGACTTGGGTAGGTACTTACAGGAGGACAAGAGGATTGACCGGGCTGAAGGGTGACAAGAGGCGTCGTCGGCGTCGAGTCGTCGGAAGGAACCGGCCGGGGGATGGGATGTAGACCGGTAACTCGAGCGAGCTGGTCTGAAGGTATCGGTGAGGAAGGGACCGAACCCTTACGTAGCGAGGCTGGTCCGGGGAAGCGGGGATAGGGAGCGGGCGTGGACCGAATTCCGAGCGGAGCACGGCTGGTCCGAGGTTATGGGCGATCAGGATCACACTGGCGGGCCACCCCTCTGCCGAGGATGGTCACCCTTTTATCTGAGCTCAGGGTACAAAGGGTAGTCTCTCTTGTGACGCACGGCAGGGCCGGGGGAATCACTCGTGACTCCGCTCCTGACTCACAACGTTCTCCCGATATCAGTCCCCGGACTGATTAGCCGGTGGTCGCGGCGGTGGTTTCCAAGAGTTTGATTGTGCTGACGCATAACCCTTGCAACACCACCCTCGCGGTAAAAGAAAAAGGCTCCGCGGGTTTAGAATCTTAACTCAGCTTGTCACAAGAGAAAACTCCCAAATAGTACCCTGTCTCAGCGACAGCTCATGACCACACATAAAATACATATACAACACCTTATACCGGAAAAATGACAGGAATATATATACACATGTGTTAACCCTCGAGTATGAACAATACCTCCACCACTAGCTATATATGACATATAGAAAAAAAACAGATATATATCTACGTATATAATTTTAGTAGTCTGTCTGTCTCTGACACACATAAGTTTTTTTAATCACTATCCTAGAGATTATCATCATTCTGGCATTACTTACCCACAGTTTTACACATTTTGCGCATCAGGGAGTTGGGGAAACAATGGCTCGTTCCTTGAAATGTTGTATATTTGGAGTTGTGGTGTTACAGTGGCCGGGAGGCGCTCAAGTCTGTCTGTAGGGCTGGCTTCACTTTTATCTTCTTTCTCACGGCAGAATCGCCAGAGACGTGGAATCACTACACAACACAACACAATGATTGCACTCGCTACAGTCACTCCAGAATAATTAATAAATTGAATGTTAGAGCTTAAGGGTGATAACATTTTCACATTTCTTGCCATATCGGTTAGGGAAATGGTCGGGACATTGTGCGTATTTAGTTTTTCTACTGAGGTGAATGCTTCGGCCAAACCATCTGCCGCCTTTAGAGTAACAGGCTCACTACTTCTTAAGTCGATATTCATATCCGGCAGAGGATCTACGTACACATCCCGGTCAAAAGAAAAACTAGTTTCGTACACAACGGACGTGGCTCCCAGAAAAACATGATCAGTGCTAGCTGAACACCCTGGAGGCAAGGTGAGGCTTCCTTGACCGAAGATGGTTATTCGCGAAATTCTCATGGTGCAAGCAATAACCAATGTAATATTTTTACTGACACTATAATGCCAGATCCCCGGATACTGACTTTTCAAGAAAACTGCGTAATTAGATTTAGTAAGGAGGATCTCGCAATTCTCCCTTATTAGCTTACTTTGATTCCGAAATACCGCAATATTGCACGAGCTGGATAAACTGGTGTGAATAGGATAGGAATATGGACAGATATCTATGCCATTCCGGAAGCAATGTCGCCAGTACTCATCTGGGAGCAATACGTATTCCTTGCCATTTGCAGAGACCCCGAGGTAAGTCGAGTCGGGTCGAAGGATGACCGCTCGCTTATGGTTCGAGTCAATCGAAGGGAAGGCGTGCGCCTTATACACCTGGAAAACCGACCCTCGCCGATATAACGGAAATGCCACCAATAATGTGAGGCTCTTCCCTTGTCTTACGATGCGTACGTGGGCGGATTTGTAGACCGAGAGAAGGTCGCTCCCGTACTGGGCGAATTCCGTATCTGGCCGCAGCTTAGAGCGAGCATTTCTAATGATCTCTCTGAGTTGGTCAAGGGGTAGGGTGGAAGGAGTCAGTTTGTTAAGCTCGGCCAACATTACTGTATTGCGTATGTAATTGAGATCGCTTAAGAGCCCCGATATGTGACGCGAAATAGCCGAAAAAACTAGATGAAGGATATGAAATAAATTATCTTGATAGCGGCTCTCGGAGAGAGAGTGGGTAACCGAAGCGCTTGTTGTGTAAATTTTATTTTGCAGAAGGCGTAGGATTTTCTCAGTTTGGGAAAGCATTTCATCGTGCCTCTTTAGGGTGCTACTTACATTTGCCAAAAAGGTGAATCTAGCATTGTTTAAATTTTGGGTGTTTTCTGCGACTCGAGATATTTGTTACTGGAGCTCAACTATTTGATCGTCCGTGGCCGTTCCCGCTAAATAGTGCAGACCATATCCCAACAGATTTCACATGCCTCTTGTCGCTTTTTTGGAATCCCTATTGGTAATAAGAGTGTGATAACCGAGTTGAAGCATTCGCTAAGCCAGTGGTCGGACGGGAATCCGGGAGTACCGGATCGGAATCAAATTTCCGCAGCAGCCTTGGGTCAATATTCCGCCCCGGGGTGGGCGGCCGCTCCATCTCCTCGGAGTCGATTTCTCTCGTGTAGATATATGCCTCGTCCTGGCTCCCTCTGCATGGCACTGGTTGAGGCGTACTCCGGGATGTCCTCAGGTCTATCTCGCAGCCCGGAGTGGGTGGTCGTTCGAGAGTCTTGGGGACGTCCCAGTCGAACTTTGAAGTCGGGATAGACGGCCGCTCGGATGGCATTGTGGTCTGGTGACGGTTCAAGTTGCCAGGAGTGGTAAACTGTAGTGGCTCCAGGGACGGTGACTGGTGGTGTGGGTGCTGTCCTCTTGCTGCCATTCTGGAATATTCTTTGGCTATAACCGTGGTACTCTTCCGGGAAGGGCCCGTAGGTTATAATCATGGGTTTTGGGGATAGGTGGGGGCGGGCTTGCGTTGGAAGGGTTAGAGGGTGGTGTTTCCAGTGAAGGCTCCGTTGGTGTCGTTTTTTCGGCCGGGTTGGGTGAACCTCCGGCATCGTTGTTTAGAAGCACTGGGGGTAAGGGGAACTGCTCTTCGCCGACGAAAAAGTCTGGCGGGAAATTAGGTTCGGGGTCGGGTGGCAAGGGTAGTAGGTTCCTGAGATGAGCTGTGACCAGGCGGTTATTTTGGGTATTCTGAAGGTCGAAGGTAACCGGACTTCTAATTTTGATTACTTTATAGGGTCCTATCCAGCGGGACACTAGTTTCCGCGCCTGACCTTGTCGGAGATTCATGTTACGCAGGAGGACTAATTGCCCGGTGGCCATGGTAGGAAGTGTTAAGCCTCGATTGTATTTCATGTGTTCCCTTCTTGTATTCTCTCTGTTAAATTCAGCCGCCTGTGCGTGCGCTAATTGCAATCTATGTTGAATAACATTCTCATAAGGAGGATCTTCGGCATATGATTTTTTAACAGGCGTTAAAATCGAGTCCCATGGCATCTCTAACTCTCGCCCGTGCATGAGGTATGCGGGAGTGAATCCCGTGATTCTATGCTTGCTGTTTCGGTACACAAATAAAGCAAAGCCAAGCTGCTCGTCCCAATCTGAATGGTCCTGTGACACATAATACGAGATAACATTAGCAAATGATTGATGGGCACGTTCCAGGCGTCCGTTGGCCCCAGGATTATGAGGAGAGGTGAAAATAGATTTGATTTGAAGTTTTTTGCATATGTTTCTCATGAGTTCAGATGTAAAGTTAGCTCCCCTGTCCGTTAATATTTGTTTAGGCACTCCATGTCGGCAAATAAACTTTTCTACAAAAATTTCCGCGATCGTCTGAGCCGACTGATTGGGTATCGCGAAAGCTTCAGGGTATCGCGTAAAGAAATCTTGACAAGTTAGAATGTATCTGTTGCCTCGAGCTGACGTAGTTAGAGGCCCCACTATGTCCAAGGCAACCTTCTCTAATGGGTAAGAGGCTTCCGTCACTGGTTGAATGGGGATTTTTTGCGGTTGCATCTTTCGTTTTTTACATGCCAGACATTGCTTTATATACTTTACTATATCCGTATAACATCCATCCCAATTGAAGTATCACTGCACGATTTCTAAGGTTTTATCGATTCCGAGGTGCCCGCCGAGCGGATTGTCGTGGCATTGTTTTAAAATGTAAGCTCGCATGCTCCTGGGGGCACAAATGGTAAATCGGGTTCCCGGTTCCTCCGTGTGAACTTTGTAAAGAACGTCATTCTCATCATAAAACAAATTCGGATAGTGCTTCCTCGCCTGCTCGTGCAAGAGTTTCAGATCTGGGCAAATTAATTGTTCCCTTGAAATTTTATCCTTATCCCACGCGGGTTGATGGGATTCTACCAACGTATTTACTGTACTGTTACTAGGCGTTAACCTAGAAAGGGCATCTACATGGGTTATGCTCTTGCCTGGCTTGTGGATAATTTCAAACGCGTACTCACTCAGTTCCATTATCCATCTTGCCATTCTCGGCTTCGGTTCTGAGAGAGTTAACAGCCATTTTAGAGGCTTATGATCGGTGTGAAGGATGAATTGTCTCCCTAGCAAATAAATGCGAAACTTCTTCACCATCTCTACTACGGCTAAACATTCAAGTTCTGTGGCAGAATAAGATTTTTCGGCTTTATGCAACTGTCTACTTGCACATGCAATAGGATGTTCGCCATCCTCAAAAATTTGGGAGAGTATCCCACCGATGGCTTGTTGGGAAGCGTCCGTCGCAAGGAGGAAAGGTTTGGAAAATTCGGGAAATTTAAGAATAGGTTGGGTCGTAAGACACAACCTCAAGTGTTCGAATGCGTGTTGTTGATCCTCACCCCAGAAAAACACTGCATCTTTTTTCAACAATGGAGTGAGAGCACTGGACTTTTTTGCGAAATTTGGAATGAATTTCCTGTAATATCCGACTAATCCTAGAAAGGATTGTAATTCTGGCACGCTCGTTGGGGGCGAAAAATGCTTTATGACTCCTACTTTGTCTTCATCGGGCTGTAATCCATCTGCGGTAATTAAATGGCCCAAAAATTTGACTTTTTCTTGAAAGAATTGGCATTTCTGGGGTTTGAGTCTTAGGTTTGCTGTCCTTAGCCGACGAAATACTTCCCGAAGACCTGCCACATGTCCTTCAGGAGTGGAATCGTAACGGAGGATATCATCTAGAAAGCATACGCAACCACGGTATATCAATCCGTCCAGAATTGTGGTCATTAACCGCATGAAAGTAGACGGAGCGTTCGTCAACCCAAAGCCATTCTATTACATTCAAAATGTCCATCTGGTGTGCTAAAGGCTGTGTATTCCTTGCTCTTGTCGTCTACCTCGACCTGCCAATAGCCGCTGCAAAGATCCATGGCAGAAAAATATTTCGCGCCCCCTAGCTGGTCAAACGTTTCTTCTATATTTGGCATCGGAAATACTTCCTTTTTTGTGACATTGTTCAATGCGCGGTAATCTATACACGGGCGGTATTGTGTCGGGATTCCGTCTCTACCCTTTTTTTTAACCAAAATAATTGGTGCCGACCAGGGGCTCGTCGAAGGTGATATCACTCCTTGCTGTAACATGTCTTTAATTGCATTGTCTAATACGGATCTCTGTGAATGAGGGACACGATATGGTTTGGCGTGGAAAGGCCTATGTCTATGGTGTGTTTTACTACGCTGGTGCAGCCCAGGGGAACGCCGCCGTGCACAAAAATATCTCTGAATTCTTCTAATAGGTCACGTAACGGCTCTCGGGCGTCTTCTGGTACGTTATTTAGGCTGAATTGAACCATGAATTCCCCTTTTTCTATATCGTTCGGCCATATTTCTGCCTCCTCTGCGACAATTATTTCGTTCACGTAGGAGGCCTTTTCTACGTGCACCCCGGCTGTCGAAAATTCCAAACCCTTCGGAAAGATTTTCTCGCTTTTGTGCATGTTACCCAGTAATATCGGAAGTGTTCCATCGTCCATTACTTTTGCCACTACCGGAATTACGATTACGTCTGTTATGTCCGGTACTTGAAAATTATCTAAGAAAACCTCCTTTCCGGCTAAATTAGTATTCCTTGATGTTGTTAGAACGTATGATAACGGAGGAATCTTTAATTTTTCCTCTATACGGACCACTTCTGATCCCCTTTCCTCTTGGGTCAAAAAGTAAACAGGCTCCACAATTAGTGGTACTGTGCAGTCTTTGTCTATCTCCTCATCGCTCGTTCTCCCAAAGCTAATCTCCCTTGAACCAAAATCGGGCCTAGAGTTATTTTTATCATTGAAAGAGACTACGGTCTGCCCCAAGTCATCGTCATTGCCCAAAAATTCAAAACGTTTCGCAACTGACGGCACGGCCCAATCATCGCCTGTCTCTCTCTCGTCGCATTTTCCCTCTACTCTTCTTGAGGTGTGAGATTCTCCTGAAGAATATGTTGATCTCTTATTTAATTGGTCATTTCCAGGCTCATTGTCACCAAAGGAGATAAGATCTACGTCGGCTGCCGCGGAAGGTCTGGATTCTAATTTTACTTCGTGGTTTTCATTGACCTTCATGGTCTCGTGCGTTAAGGATATGCTACTACCATATTTTTTCATAAAATCTAGCCCGATGATTCCCTCGTACGGAGTTACACCGAGATCTGCTATTAATGTGTCGTGAGGATACTGGATTCTGTCCATAACAAATTTTACGCAACTTTGGCCGATTATTGATAGTGCGTGACCGGAAGCACTCCTTACTGGGCGATCGTAGGGTGATATTTCCAACTCGCCAAACGGGAATACCTTCTGATGAATTATTGTGACGGCAGCACCGGTATCCACGAGGAACCAATAGCTTTTGCCCAGTAGCTCCACTCGAACCATGATCCCGCTCGAGGGAGAAATGGCCAAAATTAATTCGTCCCCGACCCCTGGGTCGGGGCCGATCCATTTCCCTGACTGGAATTATTGGATTTAGTAGGGCATTCTAGAGGGCGGTGACCCGATTGCTTGCAAAGACCGCAACATAACAGAGGACAATTCCTGGAGGGATGGCCAGTTTCTCCACAGTTGAAGCAGTTTCTTTGGTTTGATCTACAATAACGAGCTATGTGGCTCACTCGTCCACAGGAGTAGCATTTTCTGTCCGCGTTTGTGACATCGCTACCGCGAGACCATCCTGTGCTGGGAGCGGTGATGGGAGCAGGAGGCTTGCTGGTAGCGGAGCACCGTAGGGAATTGATTTGGTTGGGGCAAGAACAACGACTCGGTTCCCTAAATTCTGTCTGAGATGAATTTTTAAGTGTCATCGAAGAGAACCATGGCGGCGCTGCATTATCTTGCGGAATTTGGAGAGAATTGATCATAGATTTACTGGCATAATTCCTAACGTTAGATTCCTCACTTAGTGCAAATTCTTCTGCTTCCAAGATACACTTAGGATATCGTACCAACACAAAATGTCCTATTTCTTCCCGTAATCCCAGCAAAAATTGCGACAAAAGCCGATTTTCTATCATTGCTCGTGTTCCTTCCAAATTAGGATCCTTGAGTGTTCCCTGCAATTGGCGAGCTATTTTCCTAAGCCTTGTGGCATAGGCCGACACGCCCTCGAGAGGCTGCTGCACGCAGTTGGTGAATGTACGCTCCAATAAAAGAGGTGATACCCGAGACGAAAACCTTCGCGTAAGATAAGTTGAGAAATTTTCGAAATTATCAAGGACATGGGGATTGGCGGCAACAAAATCTGCGGCAGATCCATTGAGACGCAAACGAGCGATGCAAAGTGTCTGAGATTCACTCCACGAACTAAGATGACTAGTGAGTTTTACGCATTCCAAAAATTTTTCCACGGAAACATCGTCTTCTCCGCTAAAACAAGGCACGAAGTAAACGTGCGCACCTAAGGCTGGCGGGTGAGGAGTGACTCTTGCCTCGTTACAAGAGCCATTTGCGGATGGAGTTATTGTATTTACGCAAGTCCTTTCAATTAAAGTTTGATTTACTCGGGGGGACGCTTCCACAGGAGACATAGACGGGAATGGGGGAAAACTGCTCAGCCAGGCCATGGCAAGAAATTATATAACGTATAGCACAAAATAAATAATAAAGAGATAACCAATCAAGGCTTCACACAATAGGTTAAGGCAAGATATGAATACTTTGAACAAGTGCTATTGACCGCTCTCGATTAAAGGATTTAATGGCTGTTCAAATGAAAAGGTTTCGGAGCTAAACTTACACCGTCAACCCCACACCTGTCACCAGTTGATGTCGCAGCGCTCCGAATCCGCGACAACAAGGGTTGAGGGTATTAATTAAATAACAAGAGCGGTCTTCGGTACGGGTATTTTTATGTGCGTAACAGAAGGTTTGACAGTATGGCGGTACACAGCTCATGAGACAATGCCGCGAGAGAGTAGGAAGTGAAGGGAAGACTTGGGTAGGTACTTACAGGAGGACAAGAGGATTGACCGGGCTGAAGGGTGACCAGAGGCGTCGTCGGCGTCGAGTCGTCGGAAGGAACCGGCCGGGGGATGGGATGTAGACCGGTAACTCGAGCGAGCTGGTCTGAAGGTATCGGTGAGGAAGGGACCGAACCCTTACGTAGCGAGGCTGGTCCGGGGAAGCGGGGATAGGGAGCGGGCGTGGACCGAATTCCGAGCGGAGCACGGCTGGTCCGAGGTTATGGGCGATCAGGATCACACTGGCGGGCCACCCCTCTGCCGAGGATGGTCACCCTTTTATCGGAGCTCAGGGTACAAAGGGTAGTCTCTCTTGTGACGCACGGCAGGGCCGGGGGAATCACTCGTGACTCCGCTCCTGACTCACAACGTTCTCCCGATATCAGTCCCCGGACTGATTAGCCGGTGGTCGCGGCGGTGGTTTCCAAGAGTTTGATTGTGCTGACGCATAACCCTTGCAACAGTTCCTTTTTACCGTTGGTAACCTAACACCCCCCGCCACACGCCCTTGCGGCGGCTTGCGGTATTTTATGTAGATGTAGATAGATTTAGATGAGATGTGAGACGGAATTGGCAAACGTGTGGAATATTGGACCTAAGTCGGATCTGACTAATTAAAAATCCACAATATAGAAAAAAGCTAAGTAGAAAGAAAGGCGAAATATAATCAAGAGCGAAACAGTGAAAATAAATGCAAAGTTCATCCAATTGATGCTTAGTCGCCGTGAGTAAAAAAGGTTTGCAAAGGCCGGAACGGCCTGTAGTGGTTTTTTTCGCCCGCAAGAAACTATCGTAAGTCCGTATGTTAAGCAGGCAAGCGACCCAGCCACCGAAACTTGAGCCGTCAACCCCCCTCAGCGATTTATCGCTGGTTTCATATGGAGGCAATGCACTGGACGGGCGAGTCCTCTCTCATCCCTCCTCAGAACTGGATATTGTGACTGATTTGAAAAGCACTAGGCCCAGATGCACTATCATTCTAATCATGTAGAGAAATAACTCTTACGGTTTTTATGTAGATTTCTTCTTGCAGATACTTTGATTTTCCTCAATTCAAAGTCGCTTATCGTCAGGGAGGGTAAGTGCTCCCTTCTCCTCCGTTTCCAGGTCACCTTAAGTTCCGAATGGGCAAACAACGTCGTTAGATATAACAAAAGAAGAGCTCATTTGACTGTGAGAAGATGCAAAGCTCTGCAACCGATCATGCCTTACACCCAACGACACCTTGAAAATGTTACCTAAATAATATCGCGGCAGTCATAGAGTTACTGAAACTACCTGTCATCGAAATGATGGAAAACACTTTTGTGATTGACTGAAGGGGTGACAGTCGCCCTCAGTAAGTCGAGCCATCATTCGGGTGGAGTGGTGGGTACTTGTCGGTAGATATTCATTCACCTGGAGAACTACCCAATTTTAAAATTTAATTTAAACCATTCTCGCAGTTTTATTACATAATCCATGAGTCTATATTCCTCCGACTTCTTTTCCAATTGTACTCTATTTGTAACTCTTTTCAGCCAATCCGCATGATTGTCGGCGCGATTATCTGTAAAACATGAATATACAGGGTTCGTCCGGAAAATAAGTGTACTGAGCTCAGGAAAAAAAATTTATTACACTTTTACATATCTTAAGCTAATATTCCTCAAAATAGGACCCTTGTGAGTCGATACACTTGTTCCAGCGGCGTTCCCATTCCTGGAAAGCTCCCGCGAAGGCATCATCGGGAACCTCTCGAAGACTCGTCGTCGACCTCTTCTCTGCCCTCCACGAACATCTTGTGCCACCGAAAGATCATGTTTATGGACATGGCTGACTCCCCGTAAGCCTGGTTAATCATAACGACAGTTTCGGTAGACGATTTCCCAAGCTTTACCGCAAATTTGATGGAATAACGCTGCTCCAAAAACTTCGGCATCGCCGCGCTTCGACGTGGGTCGAGCGTGGAGGTTCGCGTTAACAGAGCTCCTCACTACACCACAGCTCAGAGCCGACTGCCTTTTTCAGCGTCGCTTGCCAACATACCTTCCTTCAATCGCAGCCCGTCAGAGCGGTGCTGGGCGCGCCTGGAGCGGCGCGCCCAGCCCAGGAGTTAGTACACTTATTTTCCGGACGAACCCTGTAAAATAAGTATCAATATTACCACTTTCTCAAATGTTACCATTGAAAATTGATGTAGTTTCATTCGTAACGGTTTGCCAAGAAGGTTTGATGAAGATTTTGAAGGTTTAGTCCGAATGGCAAGCAACCACTGGTAGCAAGTGTCCGTTTCCAATGGAATCTGCCTGCTTGTCCAAAACGGAGACACTTCAACCAATCAGGTCACGCTGTACAATAGAACGAAGGGCCAGCTGCATTTTTTTTGTGTGCGAGTGGTTTATGCTGGAGTTCTGTGTATAAAGAGTGGCTCGCCTACAATCTCAATGCGTGTGTTATTTGCGCGCCGCGGCGCGTAGATGAAATTGCTGGCGTCGTGTTAAAATATGCCGCATACCCCTCGCTGGAATACGCCGTGCCATAATGTTCTTTTAAAATACACGTTCCACAAATTATCCTGACTTAATTGACTGTTTGTCGTTGGGCAAATTACAAACTAAGTCGAGAAAAACTGCGTGTATATTTAATCCCTCGCGGTTCACAATTAAACATTATGACACTTAAGATTTTATTAGAAATTAAGATTGAGTTAACGACGCATTGACTGATCGAAATATTAACTCCTGCCCTGAATAGCATCGTTACTTCATCAAAAATAGCTAAAGGCAGTAAAAAAAAGACTTTGATATGATGACCCGTAGCTTTTGAAAATATTTCTGATTCTTTATCCTCCCGACTCTTAACATTATATCACACGAGTTCTTTCCACTGATTTGTTTTCAATATTTTTATCACCACCTGAACCAGTGTTTTCTCGTGTATATTAATTCCTATCCAAAAAAAGGTATGCCATTTAGGTTTGCATCTCACTCTCATCAGCTCGCCTTCAACCTAATATTGAGGTTTTCAGGAAACATCGGGATGTTGTTTCGCATATAAATGCCTCCGAACATTTTTTCACCTCTCTGAGTGCCTCCATCGCAGCAAATTCAATATTTAATTCGGACAAGTTTGAAGCCAACCCAAAAAATAATTTAAAAAAATGTGAGTGCCATATCAAGAACACCTCCAAAAAAAAGGGACAGAAGTTCCACGAGAAGGTTCGTCACTTATTCCCCTCCCATGCCTTTCCGTTTCCCCTCGTCCCCACCTGCTCCGGAGGATGCTGGGAGATGGCATCACTGGCGGAGCGACACCTCGTTCCGCTCTCCTTCGCTCCCCTTACACTCGGAAAGTTCATCTGCTACACAAATTGGATTATTCCATCTTAACCGCATCGGGAGGAGATGTCATCAAGCTCTTTTTATTCGTGAGGAAAAAATCGAGTTAATGGCGGGGTAAAGTCGTTGGTGGAGGAGACAGGAATTAATGGAAGCCAGAGGAGATAAGAGAACAGAAAACGGAGAGGCGCCTGATGCTGTGGGTCAGCGGAAGATAACAGTGTTCGAGATGAGAGAGTGAGTGGAGGCTTGGAAATCCCCCGGGAGGGAATTAGCGGGGCAGTGGAAAATATAACGGGAAACGTCAATAAGCAAGGTCTCCATTGGTTGAGTCTGGTCTAAAAGAATAATTAGATTTGGTAAATATTTATTAGACCTTTACAATGTTTGTTAATTTCATTCCATTGAATTTCAGTCATCATATAAATTAAATGAATAATTGTGCTATCGTATTGGAATTTAATTATTATTTTTATGACCTTTCAACCGGATTAGGGTAGGTTTCGAAAGTACCAAGATATTACACCCTACCGTTCTCCTCAATCAGCATAATGAAACAATCCATGAACCCCTGCACTACATATTGCATTGACTAATTCGAAAGCTCGGAATACTTCCTCCGTCTCTTAATTTCCTTCAAAATGTCATTTCCTTTCATCCCTCCAAACACATTCTATACCAATTGAGTAATTTATCATTAATTTGAGTATTGTAAATGTGTGACGAGGGGTTAGTTGGTAGAGGAGACTACATATTCTCAATCCAAGCCCCTAAATTAAGACGAATTTCTGTCTATCTTTCTATTATTTCATTCAGCATTATATTTAACCCGGTAACTCGTGCTTTCAAATGTCCTGACTTCTTTGATCATCCCAACACTCGTCTCCATTTCTCAACCACTGGTTCGCTGGTTATCTGCTCAGTCCATTTTATTGCATCCATTCTTCTCCCGAACGACATCCCCCGTGCCGCTAAAACCAAATTTTAGATCCGCACAATATTAAATGCCATATGTAAGTTTTCACTAGACTTCCCTTACATTCCTGCCTAAGGGGCCCATCATCGACCACTTCATCTTTTTAACGCTCCCATACCCAACGTACTTTTTCCTTTAATGTTCTTAACACTCGGTCCGCCCTTCGCCAAAACACTTGCCACAAAGACAGTAATCAAACCTAAGGTCGGTTTGGTAGGTGATAATTGAGTTCACCCAGTACGAAGCCCTATATGGCGAGTGAAATTCAGACATTAACAGGGTAATAAGGGGGCCAGTGCCTTTTTTCTGCGCCGCTTATGGTTTCCCAGGAAGATCTGGTACCCGAAAAGCACACAGCTGGTATTGAGCTGATAATGCCCAGAGAGGCTTGCCCGGGAATCAAACCTGGGCCCTCCGGTCAAAGCGCTATCCCAGGACTACCGCGACCCAGCCAAAATACTTATTAAACCTTACCATTTTTTCTAGTTTATATATATCTGCATTTGAGTATTTAGTTTTGATAGTTAACATTTGATACATAATGATCTCATTACCCTCGTTTACTATGATTGGTTTTCTTCCCATTACTATCAAACTGGCTGCGCTAAGTCATCACTGTGATCTATAACTAGCAGGGTAAAGAGTATTTGATCATTTGCATCTATGGTTTGTAGATTTTCTCACCTACTTTCATCTATTTTCTAGCTTTCATGCCCTTCTTTTAGGCTACATACTATTTCCTCAGCATATTCAGGGAATTGTATTTAGATCACTACCTTAGCAAATACAGGGAAACCTGTATTAATCAACCCGAAGGTCGGTTTAGAAGGTGATGGTAGAGTTCACCCAGTACTAAGCCCTATACGGCGTGTGAAATTCACACATCAGGGTAGGGGGGGCAGTCCCTTTCCCTATGCCGGTTATGGTTTCTCAGGAGGACCTGGTACGAGAGGAACACAAAGATTGGGTCGAGCTGCAGGTACCCAGAGTGCCTTGCCCGGTAATTGAACCTGGGCCCCCCGGTCAGTAGTCGCTCTACGCTCTACCCCTGGACTACCGCGACCCACACACACACACACACATATGCATTTCTTCCCTCCTCCTCCTTAAAATTGCCTCGCTTCTTTTGCCCTTCAAGTTGTTTCCCTCATTGAAGTTCTTGCTCATCCTTTTTCCAAATTATGTATTTATATTCTTTGATTTTCCTCTCTCGTTTATGTTCTGAATAATATATTCTGAAATACGCGACTTTTTACAATGTTCCCTTAATTCTTCTCATAGTTTCTTTTGCGGTCATTACAATTTGACGTTTCTTATCATAAACCGCCACGCTGGTCTCAGTCCTACGTGTTCCCGCTGCCTCTTTCAGCCATTTTTTCGTCCCGGTCAATGCTTCAACATGTCTTTTCCTGCCGCTCCGTCTCTGTTTTAACCTCTTGAACCTCAGGCTAATTTTGACTACCAATACGTAATTATCTCAATCCGCAGAAACTCCCGGCAAACTCTGCTTATTAATATCCTATTACTTAACCTGTCCCAAGCCATAGTATGGCCGATCCAATATCCCCCTGAATTTCGGTGATTTTCCACTCAAGCACACGTCTATATTTTCATTTAATCCAAATGTTTGGCATGATGAAACTATGTCTCCCGCAGAGCTCTATCGCTTTTCGCCCGCGGAGATTCCTTTTTACTAAACTGTAATCCAGCATTACTCTCCCTTCCCTCACCTCTGCCTTCCAAACCCCTTTCACCAGCAAATTTTTACTTTCAGTGGCACACGCATTTATTTCCTCTAAATGATCGTAAACCTTATCTATTCATACCTTCCAATGTTTCTTGGTGGCAAGCAGACTTGGGAAATAACAAATTTCGTTGGTTCGGATTTGACCATTACTAACAATATTCTATCAATCAACTGCTCTATGTTCACTACACTTCTTCCAACTTTTTGGCACAGTATAGTATAGATATACCTCTTCAGGTCCATCAAATTGGCCCCTCCTTCCATCTCACCTCGAACAGCTCTGTGTAATATCAATATTTAGTCTCTCCACGGCATTGTCCTGCAATCCAAATCCTTATCCCAACCACTTACGTCAAGGCCAAGTCACTAACGTACCCAGCCAAGCTAGCGGTGTCCTGTAGTTTTTAAGATTCAACCTCCATACATTTGTTTATCATTGTTTCGCGGGATAAATGACGGAATTGGTTTCCCATGGCCTCCCTGGACAGGGTTTTTAACGTGAAACCACCGCTCGATCGCCTCCTCAGAGGGATTATATCCCTTTGCAGCTGTACTTTGCCCTTTTTCTGATGGAAACACAATGAAGCACACCTATCTTTCGTCAAGGTCATGCCATTCTCTTTGTCTGTCATAGGAGACCCTACCTAGATCAATTAGCATTTATTGATGCCACTAGTACATCAATAGGGATCATCAAAACGCATTTCTACCGCAACGAAGTTTTAGTCAAGTGGGAGAGAAATATTGCATGTACATCAAACTTTTATATATATTTACATTTATGTCGGCTGACAAGTGAATAGTAATAACATTGTAAGTACCGCTGATTTTTATTTTAAAAAGGACCATTTTCGTCGAATATCGTCAGGCCTTTATTTCTATTCAATAGATTCACTCCTCAATTCATAGATAAGGAATGGGTCTGGTACCTAATAAACAACTCAACACTACACATCACGTACAAATTTCCTTGGGGCAAACGTATCGGTCAAGCAAACTGCCAAGAAATGATTTGATGCATGAATTATGATTTCAGCATACGTTAGTAAGCCAGCGCACAAGTAGAACATGTAAATGAGCACAAAGCTGTCAGTCGAAATCTAAAACACCTGACTTATAAAAGCCTAACATGAAACCGTGGGGAAAGAGCTTACTGATGACAGAGAGACTACTGATCTTCCCTGCTGCATTCCTAGTGCAAACAACGTGGAGGGAGTCTGAAGAGGGGTGGGTACAAGGAAGTGGAATGGAGTGAGCAGTGGTAAGAAAGGTCACGAGGTTGGGTGTGGCTGATGAAGAGGGATGATGAGGTACGGGGGAAAGAGGTCGTACCCACTGAAGTGCGAAGCAATCCTCGACAAACTCCCAAGTCTTGAGGGGGGAGGGCGGAGGAACGGGAAATGGCTCAGAGGAAGTTGGGTTGGAAGCGGGGAGGGGGGAAAGGCACAGATGTTCGTCAATTAAACTTTGGCCCTTTCAAATTGAGGTTTGCGAACTGTAATTCGATCCGCAAGGCTATGGTAGCACTTACGCTCAGGAGAGGACACCACTCGACGTCCAACACCTGCTTGCCCCTTCATCCAACGCTGTCCCCCGACTCATGTGGCCCTTTCAAGTCAGGGAGCCGACTTGACTTCCTTTTTTCGCGCCATCTTTGCAACGGCCGTCTTTCGCGAGAGGTAAATCGGAGTCGGTAGTTGGTTGGAAATCTATAAGAAGGAAAGGTTTGGGTCATAGTTGCATTGTAACATTTCACCTGAAAAATGATATTAACGGTAATAATCTAGTTGTCCATAAATTCGAGGGCTATTCATCTAAGAACTACGTGAAAAACTTCCGTAAGAATATTCATTAGTTTACAATGACAATCAATTGCCGGTTAAATTGAGTGATACAATAAGTAAAATAATTATTGACCTAAATGGAAATGTGTATTCTTAAATTTCATTTTTCAAATATTTTTGAAATTATATTTCAACTTTGAAAAAAGAAAGGATACAGAAAGAGAAGATTAAATGATTTTATAAAAGTGTTTAAAGTAAAAAAATCCAATGCTTGCATCTTTTACAAGAATCAATTTTCAATTGCATAAACCTATACTTGTATATTATACATAATGATATATAATGTTAGAATACTATGTTTTAATTTCTAATAGAATCGTCATGAATATCTTTGAAATTGTTGAATTAACCTTGAGCTTAAATTCTATAATATTTTAAGGGGGATATGAAAACTATTTTCCAATGCATTACGATATATTAAGTGTGCCCTGAAGAATTGCAGAAAATGAGGAAATGATTTTATTTCTGAAGGAGATTGTTTTAGCTGAACGCAAATTCATTAGGGTAGCAAAAGGAGGGAAATACAAATAAGAAGGAGGTTATATTGAATTATATTTCAAGCTGCATGAGTTAAGAATGTTCGCAGTAAAATATATTTAAGTAAACGTGGAAACGACAATCGGAAATAAAATTTAAGAAAAAACTTGGTTCTCTTCAAAAGGGTCGTGTCGGAGGGAACCGAAACATTTTCTTAATTGGAAAGCTTTGGAAACACTGAAGAATCCTCCAGCCTATCCACTCCCATTCAGTTTGCCCATCTTTAAACTCTTCCCCGTTCAACTCTATTTTCCTTTGCTCAACTACAAGGGGTGCGATGCATATCCATTCCTTCGTCCACACTAACATAGGGCCTATCCCATCTCCATTCCATTTCCCTTTTCCCAGAGAATCCCAATTATTTGACCAGTTCTCTCCTTACTTTCATGTCCTTATATTCGTCTCTTGGACAGGGAATTTAATCGAGAACTAAATCGATCATTTATACTTCCAGTTCAAGCGAGGTTCGTAGCCAAGCTGAAATCTATTGACAAAATTGCAGGACGTTTCTCGATTATTTTTATTTGAACAAAGAACATGTTGCACTTTAGTTATGGATCAAATAATGGATGTATAAATGGGTGGAAATATAGAAGGCAATAGTAAGCAGTAAAATACCAGTTAACTTATTCGTTGCTTCTATCCTTAATTTTTTCTGCTGCACAGCCATTATTAAATTTGAAACAAGCAACTAGGAGCTGGTAAAGTGTTTATTACTTATGTCAGTCATTGATTCTAGGCAAAGGGTTCCGATTTCGCACCCTTTCTACAAACTTTCATGGGTAGACTGTTTGAGAGGGTATTTTTTAGGGAGATATTGACACAACAATTTGTAATTTAATCCATTTCACGTCCAAAATCATTTCGATAGATTTATTGAAATAGACTATATTTCTTACGTTAGGTCCTTATATAAAATAAATGCTCAATACATTACGTTGTAGTAATGAACCGATACCAATTTTGAAATATGGCATCAGTGACATGAATTGAACAGGGTCTTTTGTCGGTCCAACACTTTAAAATGCAAAATTTCGGCAACACATTGCCGAAACGCAACGCATTTATCAGCTGGATCTGAATCAGGTCACTCAAAGCTGAAGTGAAGTGAAGCTCAGAGTCAAGTAAGGCTTTCAGAATGGAAATCTCTGCTGCTGTGCAAATTAGTCTGGGTTGAAATGCCCAATTACTAGAGCGGGGTGAAAATATATTCAGGCGTTCTGTTCTGTAGCATCTCTGCAGATTTCACGGGGATGGATGTGGTTCTTATATTCTCTGCAGCAAATGAGGGAGCGACTCTAGAAAACTGCATATGGAATCGAGCCACATGCAAGTCGCCAACGCAAGGAAGAAACAAAAATCACGACTGTTTGTGGCGCTTACGATTCGACGTTGGGTGAGGGTCAAAGTTCAGCCCATTTTCACTCACTTCCGGCAATCATTTCGTTCAGTTTACGTCACTAGAGTTCTTAACTCAATCTTCATGTCAAATTGCCCTTCAGAAGAAAACAAATAATTTCAGAAATGCTGTCCATCAAATGATACTTTTTGCCATAGCTCACTGTTATTCTATTAATTTATTATTTTATTCAATATGGAAACAAATGATTTTGTTATTTTTTGAGCGACTGCTCTCCATCTTATCAGGTTAGAAAGGAAAATTCCAGTCGCAATATATATATCAAGTAATTTGTTAAGTACAGAGAAAATGACTATTTATCAAGATTATTCCATCTGGACAAAACAGTAGGATTACACCACCTACCATTTTCAATGTTCCCTAAGTGCTTGTCAAGTTGGGACATTATATCTGCATGTTGAAATTCATAGTGAAAGGAGCCGTTCGGTGAAAACGTGACCTAACCACAGACGTAGTAGCTAAACAGACCAGTGATGTAAACATTTATATTGATTTCATAAAAAATTAATGAACGATAAATAGAGATTCAAAGAGAAAACGTTAAGAAATGTTCTTTTATCTGACTAAAATTGCACCATGTGCGTAAAAAAGTCATATAAATTGATTATGATCAAGCCAATAAAGTGTTAAAATGTTCACTACACGTTGCTATTCAATTAAACCGCACTTGTGTAAATGAGGAGAGTAATTTTAAAATTATCACCAAGCAGTCTACTAATACATAACATTAAGTTGCAGGAATTCAATATTTATATTTCTATTTATTATTATTAGGTAATCTACCGGTTAAGGTAGGTTTTTGGATGGACACAGCTACTAAATAAAACATTTTGGGACTCCTAACAAACCAAAAAAAATCCAGAATCCTACTCTATATCAGGTCCCTCTTCATCTCTGAGTACTTTCCTCATCCCTTCATCCCGTCCAACATCCCTATCCTCTTCGTTCCCTTTCCTCTTTTGCCCAACATTCTCCCCTCAATTACAGTCTTCATCATCCCACTACCGGTCAATACACCCTTTATCCACTTCCACTGCCTCCATAGGATTTCTCCCAAAAAACCCCTCTCTTCGCCAACCGTACCGAGTACTTCCTCATTTGTTTTCTTGTCGATCTATTTCACCTTCTCCATTTTTCTCCACACCCACATTTCAAAAGCCTCCAGTCTACGTCTATCCTCCTGTTTCAATGACCACGTTTCCGCGCCGCACATAGCTACGCTCCATATCAAAGTTTTTACGAGTCTTTTCTTAATATCCTTACCCAGCGTCCCTATCAACAACTCCTTCCTCTGTTTGAAAGCCTCTTTGCCTGGAGCAATTCTTCTCCTTACGTCCCTGCTACTTTGACCGTCTCGGTCGAAAACACTTCCAAGATACGTAAACTGTTCTACCTGCTCTAGTTTTAGCCAGCCTATTTTAATGTTTAGCTTAGCCTTTTGCTTTCTATAAAATCGCAGAACCTTTGTTTTATGAATATTGATTCTCATCCCATACCTGTCTTACTGAATTTCCAATTCACTTAGCAATGCTTGCAACCCATTGGCTGATTGACAAATTAAAGCTTGACCATAAGCCAAGCTAATTAATTTAACTAATTCCCCGTCGACTTTAATTCCTACCTCCAGTCCTTCAAATGTCTCTTTAGCCATTTTTTACACATATAGGTTGATCAGCAACGGTGATAATGGGCAACCCTTACTTACACCTCTTCCTAACACTGCCCATCCGGACTCCCCGTTTCCCACCCGCACCTGAGCAGTATGAGATATGTACAGGTTGAGGATTAGCCTCCTGTAACGTTGTACAGGAGGCTAATCGTACCGTTGTACGAGAAAAACGAGGAGGTATTTGCCTGTTTCTTAGATTTCTAAAAAGTGTTTGGTAGAGTAAATTGGGGAAAACTAATGATTATATTGAAGAAAATAGGAATAGATAGGAGGCACAGGGGGCTAATCCAAACCCTGTATATGCCTCATTATGCTGAGCTCCGGGTGGGAAACGGGGAGTCCAGATGGGCAGTGTTAGGAAGAGGTGTAAGGTAGGGTCGCCCATTATCACCGTTGCATTTATATTTGTACGTAGAGGAAATGATTAAAGAGGCATGGGGAGAACTGGAGGTAAGAATGGAAGTGGCCGGGGAATTCGTAAAATCAGGTAGGTTTGCTGATGACCAAGCTTTACATTGTCAGCCAGCCAAGAGGTTGCAAGCACTGCTGAGTGAATTGGAAATTCAGTGCGACAGCTATGGGATGAGAATCAATATTCATAAAACAAAAGTTATGCGATTTTCTAGAAATAAAACGGCAAATCTAAACATTAAAATAGGAGGGTAAAAACTAGAGCAGGTATAACAGTTTACGTATCTAGGAAGTGTTTTTGACCAACACGGTCAAAGTAGTAGGGACGTAAGGAGGAGAATTGCTCCAGGCAAAGAGGCTTTCACAAGGAGGAGGAAGTTGGGACAGGAACTTTGATTAGGGATGTTAAGAAAAGACCCGTAAAAACTTTGATATGGAGCGTAGCTATGTACGGCGCGGAAACGCGGTCATTGAAGTAGGAGGATAAACGTGGACTGGAGGCTTTTGAAATGTGGGTGCCGCGATGAATGGGGAAGGTGAAATAGATCGACAAGAAAACAAATGAGGAAGTACAGGTACTTGGTATGGTTAGCGAAGAGAGGGGTTTGTTGGGAGAAATCCTTTGGAGGCAGGAAAAGTGGTTGAAGGGGGTGTTGACCGGCAGTGGGATGTTGAATACTGTAATTGAGGGGAGAGTGTTAGGCAAACGAGGAAAGGGAAGGAACAGGATGTTGGACGGGATAAAGGGAGGAAGAAAGTACTCAGAGATAAAAAGGGGCCTGATATAGAGTAGGTGACTGGATTTTGTGTTTTGTTAAGAGTCCCATAATGTTTATTTGTTAGCTGTGTCCATCCATTTACCTACTTTAACCGGTAGATTACCTAATAATAATATACATAATTATATGTATTATCAATTGGCTTCATTAAATTATCATATGCTTCCATCTGATTTGGGTTCCACAGGGGTACATTCGTTTCAACTGATTGGTCTAATTCACGGCGATCATATTTGCGTTTACGTTCCAATTCTCTATCAAACGCGTCGTTCATTCCACGATCTGGAGTTGCCATTCCTAACTTCACTAATAAACTGCCCCTCATGAAGTAACACAGATCTTCAATCAACAGCGAAGTCTGGAAATTTTTCTCCTCATTTACCGCAATATCGAAATTTATTGAACTTATACGAATTCTATGTAAAATATCTTCTGACATGATATCCTTGCATTTGCTCCACGGGTCACGTGAATTGGATGGGAAGCATCTTGAATGGATGATAGCAAATAATTTGCGTTTCTGAATTGGAGATGCAGTAAAAGTTGCTTATCGTTATCTTAAGATAATCGTTTTCGAGCAAATTGAGCTCTTGACATGTTGCACGAAATTTTGGGCACACTATACCATTAACAGTTCGTAATAATCGAACGATGTTGGCCCTCGAAAAATCACCAGTAACAAAAACAAAACAGCGTTCCGTGTTCTGCGGATGAACTGTATAAATTTGGCAGAGAGCATCATCAGGCAGCACATCTGGGGGACCAGGAACCCCGTCACCCCCCCCCCCCGACGCCCGAAATTTCCTCGATGAAACGACACGATACAATATTTTACGATTAAATATTATTATACGGTATTTTAATGTTTATCTGCTATTCTGGGGTGAGACGAATCCAGAAAACAAAATATAATTAAAATCGACGATACGATATTTTATGATGGTATATTTCACGAAACGATATTTTACGATACGATACCTTCAAGATATTTGATTGGTTATTCTACTATTCTAGGCTGAGACGAATCCAAAAGACCAAAAATAATAGAAATCGACGATACGATACATTTACGATATTTAAAGGTTATTCTGCTATTCTGGAATTTGTCGTATATTAAAAAAAAAACCTAACATCATGAAAATCGGTCCAGCCGTTCTCGAGTTATAAATGGTGAAACTAACACGATTTTCGACTTTCTTTTACATACATATATATATATATATATATATATATATATATATATGCATATGGGTCGTGGTAGTCCAGGGGGTTGAGCGTTGGGCTGCCGACTGGAGAGTCTGTCTGTCAAACTGCCAACTTCTAAGACCTTGTAAGCTTATTTCCCTGCAGTGCTTAAACCTAATTATACTGCGCATCAATGCCACCCTTCCTCTACAAACTTTCCATATCCTCGCACTGCGTCTTCAACATCCTTCTTTTGCTTTATTTGTTACTCGCCTCAATTTATCTAACTCTTTGTGATTTCTCCTGCATAATTCTGTGTGGTACATTCTTCCATTTCCTCCTCTCTATCTATTTATCTAATTACCTCATCCGTGATCCATGATTTCCTTGTCCTTTTCCTATTAACAGTTTCCATACACATTCTTTTGCAGCTTTTGGTAAATTTCCATTTTCCATCGATAGTACTCAGCTCCCTTCCGTCACATATGATTTCTCTCTCTAGCCATCTGATACTCCTTCCTTGCCGATCCAGTTAATGCTTCTACATGCCATCGCCTAACCCAGAACCCATACCTTATATTTCTGAATGAGACGCTACACTTCATATCAACTAAATGGTGATCAGATTCCACATCCTCTCTCGGAAAACTGTGCGAATATATCACGCTGTTCCTTAATCTTTGCCTTACCATAATATGTGTAATTTCTAACTGATACATTTATTAGTCAATTGGTAATTTCCATTCATATCTACGGCCTCTGTAGTGTCTGTTGATTAGGTTAGGCATGGAAAAAATATAAAACATAGTATCGGTAAGACGTCAAGCAGCGGCCTTGAAGGCTGGAGTCTCTAGGATTATTTAGATAACGGGATATTGTAGCAATATAATTAACTACGGAAGAAAGGGTTTTAATAAAGTCAATGGATATTTAACGTTAAGTTGGTTAAATCATTTCTGAAATAAGAACTTCAAAATTCTAAAATGCCATAATGTTTTCAAAGAGCTAGGATCAATAAAATTGATGATTTCCGGTGGTGTCCTCGCACCCCCACACCCCTTTGTACTTGCGGCCGCTGGCGGGATGCTGTGTCTCTGGATTACGTAAAATTTTAATTTTTAACAAGTTTTGGAAAAAAAATTCCTATTCGATAACTCTTGGAATGCTCTACAAGAATGTCGGTTATAAGAGAGTCTCGCGTTGGGTGATAATTACTTCCGGCACTAATTTTTGCACACATTTAATAAACAAGGAGGCGAACATATATATTACTTTCGCAGATGATGACGTTTATTAAGCACAAAAATATTTTTAATATTGACATGTTGGTGCATATTTTTTGGCTTAACCACTGTCGTTCTTGCTTCAATTAGTTGTTACCTGAATTCCTTCGGATATTTTTCACATCACACTCCATAAAGCGAGTTCCATCGGGCAATATTGGATAATGTGAAAACTTGAAGAAATTTTTAAAAATTATTGTTTAATGTTAGCCTGATGAGGCCAAAAATATACTAAATTGAAGAATTCATGGCCAATTTCAAAGGTCCGCCTTCAATTTGCTTGTCTAATAAAGTCAAGGAAGTGATAAAATGGTGAGTAACAGGGCCGTTAAGTTACTGCGATCAGAGCCTCGAGTTCAAACCTTCGACTGAAGATGAATTTGAGCAATCCATACCAAAAGTTTAATTCGAGCAATTCTCCGCTCACATAGTGGATAGTTTGACAAAATGAATATTGACAGAGGCAAGGAATCTTCCTCCATCTACGCAAAATAAATGCATTTCTCAATCCCTAGGGATTAGTTTGGGTGAACTCTTCCCTTACATAACAAACTCAAATACGAGTTAAAGATTGAGGTACCTATGTACATTGTATTTCAACTCATTCCATCTAATTAGCTAAACGCTAATTCCACCGAATGCAAAAAGTTAAAGAATTCATTAACCGAAGGAGACCTAAAAATCTCTGAGAGTTAGGTTTGACTTTCACTTCATTTCCAAGTCAACTTTAATTACCAAGAGAAGAAAAACGAATGTTTACCATTCGCTAAAAAGTTTCAAAAGCATCATTTTGCTTTTTATTTTTAAAACCTCAGGTTGGATGAACAATGAGCAGTAGAATCCAGTAAATTTAAAAATATCCCTCGAGTGATATAACTTTTATTTAAAATGGAAGATGTGGAGCTATTGGCTGTTAAAGTAATAATCTCAAGGAAGAAGATCCTAAGGCCAATAAAAATAATTAGGAAGAACTCCTATACCGGTATTTCGGTCACCAGGTGACCATCAACAGGGAGAAAATCAAATGGGGCACTTGAACTAAGAAGAGGATTGTGCACCAGGCACTGTCCAAAGTCAAGTGGGTGTTCAGGTCGGGGGGTGAGGTATATATAACTGGAGGGGCAAGGGGGGAGGGGTTAAGTGATGGTCCGTAGGTGGGGGGGAGTTTGTTGAGGTCACGTGGGAAGGAGTGGGGGAAGAGTGGTGGCTATTAGGAGGGGGCTGTCTGTTTCTGAAATGACTAACAAAGTTGAAAAGTGAACTGTTGATGATGCCTGGTTCATTGTTCATAAGTTTATTCTTGTTTAAGTGTATGTGTAAGCTCTCACAGGCATCGAGTTTATAGTGTTGTATCGGTTTTAATAATGTTAAGTCGTTGGGAGTGATGGAGTGTTCCGTTTCAAAAGCATCAACAGGGAGAAAATCAAATGGGGCACTTGAACTAAGAAGAGGATTGTGCACCAGGCACTGTCCAAAGTCAAGCTTAAGTCAAGCAAAAATTTCATCTTAAACCTTTCCTCCAAACATTTCACTGATGAAGAAAACAACATTTTGAACAAAGGCCTAAAACATTGCCTCCCATACAAATATCCCCCCACCGAAGATTTAGTTGTGGACATAGAATCGCACATTAAACACCTTAAAGATACTGAGAAACAATTCGTAAGACATGCCTGCCAATTACAGTTGGAACGCAACAGCACCAAACTTAACACTAGACCGCATTACGACCCGTTAGAACGCGCACTCATAAAGGAACTTAGAAATAAAGACTGTTATTACATTAAGGCCGACAAAGGTAACACCACAGTTATACTCGACAAAGCTGATTACATTGAACGCACCGAAAACACAATAGCAGAAGGCCCCTACATTAAAATACATAAGAACCCACTTAATAAAATGATTACAGACACAAAAACCGCACTCAATCACTGTACTACAATCATTGACAAAAAATCACGTTTCACCTTAAAGACGGAAAACCCTATGGTGCCTAAACTCTACACTTTACCCAAAATACACAAAGCCGGTAAGAAAATGAGACCTATCATTTCAGCTTTGAATTCCCCCACCTAAAAATTGGCTAAATGGCTCACCAAACAGTACAAACAATTAGGGTCCGAAGAAACCTTCGGGGTCAAGAATAGCAAAAATTTCATCGACACCATAAAACACCTACGCATCCAGCCCCATGAGATTCTTGTCTCTTTTGACGTGGAACAACTCTTCCCGAGCGTACCCATTGATATTGCCCTTGAAAACATCGCAGATTGGCTACACACAAAAGACATAACACCCATTGAAATTAAAGAATACGTTACTCTTACTAAAACTTGCATGGACATAACATACTTTCAATTCAGCCAAAAATTTTACAAACAAACGCAAGGCACAGCTATGGGAAATCCTCTTTCCTGCTTTGTCGCTAACATCTTCCTACATTACTTTGAAAAAGACTGTAGACACACGTTTGACTATTTCCCCAACACTTGGCTTAGATACGTAGACGACATTTTTGCCATTTTTGACACCAGCAAGTGTGACATAAATGACTTTTTGGACCGGCTGAACAAAAAACATGATTCCATAAAATTCACCTTTGAAGTCGAACAACATAACTCACTGACTTTCTTGGACATACTAGTAATTAAAAACCATGAGGGCTTAGAGTTTGACATTTTTAGAAAACAGACCCACACCGACAACTACATCAAAGCAGATTCACACCACCCCTTTCAACAAAAAATGGCAGCTTTTAATTTTCTCATACACAGACTACTGACGACACCACTCAACAAACAACGCTATTTCAAAGAGTTGGAAAACATCAAACAAATAGCCATTAACAACGGATACACACCCCAGATTATAGACAAATTAGTTAGAAACAAAAAAAAAGAAAACTTGCCAATAAACATACTACACTCCTACCACAACGGAAAGATAACAATAATAAATTTATCGCATTACCTTTCTTCCCCACATTAACCCGAGGCCTTGATAAGGTCTTTAAACGAATTGGCACCAAGGTCACTTACTCGAACCGTAACACTGTTCTTACGTGTTTAGGGAACCCGAAAGACATAACACCACAGTTAGACAAATCAGGTATTTATGAAATTACTTGCTCACACTGCCAACTCTCCTACATTGGACAGACCAAACGTAATCCCAAAATCAGATTCAAGGAACACATAGGACACTTTAAGAACGGACGTTTCGATAGATCAGCGGTCGCCAAACACATTTTTGAAACGGAACACTCCATCACTCCCAACGACTTAACATTATTAAAACCGATACAACACTATAAACTCGATGCCTGTGAGAGCTTACACATACACTTAAACAAGAATAAACTTATGAACAATGAACCAGGCATCATCAACAGTTCACTTTTCAACTTTGTTAGTCATTTCAGAAACAGACAGCCCCCTCCTAATAGCCACCACTCTTCCCCCACTCCTTCCCACGTGACCTCAACAAACTCCCCCCCACCTACGGACCATCACTTAACCCCTCCCCCCTTGCCCCTCCAGTTATATATACCTCACCCCCCGACCTGAACACCCACTTGACTTTGGACAGTGCCTGGTGCACAATCCTCTTCTTAGTTCAAGTGCCCCATTTGATTTTCTCCCTGTTGATGGTCACCTGGTGACCGAAATACCGGTATAGGAGTTCTTCCTAATTATTTTTATTGGCCTTAGGATCTTCTTCCTTGAGATTATAACTTTTATTTGTTAAGAAATGAAATTATGATTTGCTGATACATCCAGATAAATACCCCGCCATTTACCAAAAGGGTTTGCAGAGGGAGGTGCAATCACCAGGTGGGATGGGTAATGGATAAGGGCGACGAAGGGAAAAGGGAATAATATTCACCATAAATCTTGAAAAACTTACAAATATATATATATATATATATATATATACATTTTAGCAAATATATATATATATATATATATATATATATATATATATATACATACATACATATATACATTTTAGCAAATATATATATATATATATATATATATATATATATATATATATATATATATATATATCTATATATATATATTTGCTAAAATGCAATAAGACCATTATATAGATAAAATTGGTCCATTTGTTGTTAGGTAAAAAGTTGACTGGCATGAAAAAAGTATCCGACATGATTACATCCGATCTTTGATTCGCTCATCTCCCGCGGGATCCAGAGGAATTGTGGTGAACGGGGACCAGAACGAGACAGTCGGTAGGCAGGAGAAACTACGCTGTTCGCTCCTTGCGAAGGAAGAGAAAGGTAGCACTGGGGGTCAAAAATTAGTTCCTGTTTCGGAACGCGGGGGGGCAGCACCGGAAAATTGCCACCATGCGATGGAGGAGATGGAAGGAGAGGAGGGGGAGTCGTGTTTGGCAGAGGTGGGCTCAGGGCCGGTTGGTGAAGTTCCCTTGGTGCAAGGAGGACCACCCAGGGGGGGGAGGGCAAGGGAGCCGAGAGGTCGAAAGACTGAGACGGTAAGTTGGAGGGAGACACCGAGAAGGGTCCTCCCGTGAACAGACTTAAGTCCAGTCCCTCGAATCCCAATGCTTTCGGGAGAGAATCATATATTTTATATTCAGGTGCCAGAGATGAGCGATGATTACAATCTGACTATGCCTTTCCCGTGATCGAGTCATTGCTATTAGGAATTTCAATCGTTTTGCCCGGACCTCAGCTATCTTTTCTCTTCGGCATGTTCCTTTTCTGTGTCGAACTTTGTTGGAAAGAAAGTAAAACCCAAAGCCGTACACTTAGTAAGTGTACGGCTTTGGGTTTTACTTTCTTTCCATGCACTCGGCCGTAGTACGTTCTTTATCTATTTATTTTACGAACTTTGTTGGCCTATGTTCCTTACTATACAGTTCCTCTATCTATTCCTTCCATCTCTCTTTGATCATTCCTGTGTCAACTATTATCTTACCCCCCTTGTCTAAAACTGTTAGCATAGTTCTTCCTTTCTTACTTCCCGAAAAGGTTTTCACTTTGCTGTACAGCGCACCAATTTCACCCTTCCTCTGCCAACTTTCCACATACTCATATCGCGCCTTCCAACATGCTTCCCTTGCCCTATTTGTTGCCCGCCTAAATTTACTGTTTAACTCTTTGTACTTCATTTTGCCTAACTCTGTGTTTACATTCTTCCATTTTCTCCTCTCATCCATCTCTGTAATCATCTCATCCGTTATCCATGGTTCCCCAGTCCTTTTAGCGTTAACGGTTCCAATAGTCTCTTTTCCGGCTTTAGACCACCCTTTCTTGATATTTTCCAATTTTCTTCAATAATACTTGGCTCTTTACCATCCTCCATGATTTCCTCTACCGCCTGTTTGTATTCCTTCCTTTTCAACCTATTTAACGCTCCTACATTCCATTTCTAATCCGCCGACCCTGCCTTATCTTTTTGAAACGGAAGATATTTTTCATAAAAACTAAATTTTGATCAGAGTCTGCATTCGCTCCCGCGAAGCTGTACGAATTTATCACACTGTTCCTAAACCTATGTCTAAGCAGGATATAATCTAGCTGATGCCTTTCTGAGCCACCTGGCATTTTCCATGTATATCTGCGTCTTTTATGGTGTCTAAATCAAGTCTGGGTGATGACAAACCCCAGTCTCCTGCAGAACTCAACTGCTTTCTCCCCGCGGTCATTCTTCGTGCCTAAACCGTAGTCCCCAACCTCATCACCATCTCTTCCTTCACCTACTGTTTCATGCCAATCCCCCATCACTATCAAATGTTTCCCTGCAAGAACAAACATGATTATGCCCTCTAACTGATCGTATACACTATCGACTTTTTTTTCCTTATGGTTGCTCGGTGGCATGTATACCTTAATAATAACCAAGTTCGGATTCGTGTTCAGCACTACCTGTAATAATCTATCCGTTACCCGCTCTATGTTGACTACGCATCTTCCTACTTCTTCATTTAATACTATGGCAACCCCTCGTTGGATCTCGTCCCCACCGCTGTATATTACTCTATACTTATCACTCCAGTAATCCCCGCTATCTTTCCATATCACATCGCATAGACCTAAAATATCTATTTTTCCCCTTTCCATCTCTCGCTTAACATTCTCCAATTTCCCTGTCCTCATCATTGTCCTAACATTCCACGTTCCTATTCTAACTACTTTGGTCTTCTTCTTTTGCGTCTTCTGTTCTGCTGCTGCTGGTTTTCCCTTGCAAGGGTTTCGTGGGATGAGGACCGCGGAAGCCTTGCCTCCCCCGCTGCCGGGCACGACACACGGCCGATTGGGCCGAGCCCCGTTTTTGCAAGGACTCAAAATATCTCTATTGTCCATCATATATTTCTTGGGAATGATAATTGAGGTGGTTTCCCGTTTCCTTCCTCAATAGTGTTTTTAACGTGACACCATCACTTACTGGCCGCCCCACTGGGGTCAGACGCCATTGCAGCCGCCTCCCTGAGGAACAGACGCTGCGTGGACTACCTTTCGTCTGGCTCCTAACCTTCGACCTTTCTGGCATGGGGTTCTACCAGGATAAATTATTATTACTCCCGCCAGCATAGCTCTAGGGTCATCGGAACGCACAAGCCCTTCCACGGCTTCAAGGTGGTAGTCCGGAGAGGGCAACGTATATATATATATATATATATATATATATATATATATATATATATATATATATATATATATATACATGCATATTTTTAAGTGTAATTGGCCTATGCCAATCTTAGATTACTGATTACCCCTAGCACTACATACTAATATACTCAGACACCCTTGCTGACGTGACACCTTGAACAAGGTATGAGACAAAAAAGACCGGGTTATTTTATTATGTGCAAACCGTTCAACGAATCGAAACGAGACACAGTGCGCCATCTAGCGACACATCGGACGACTACATCGAGAGGTGTTGCGTTTGTTTACGGCGTTGTTAGGTTAGCTGTTGACCAAGCTGTAGTTTGTCAGTCAGCCTAGGGGTTGCATGCATTGCTGAATTGAGCTCATTGAATGCCTTGGAAATTCAGTGGCGATAGATATGAGATGAGAATCTACATCTTCATAATACCCCGCTACCCTCCGCAAGGGCGTATGGCGGGGGTAAAACACCTGCCGTAAAATAGAATAAAAACAAATGCACAAATAACGAGTACATCTAATTAACACCAACAGAGACGTATATATCCTTGCCCTTACCCCTTAACTTTCACACAAGCAAATACGTATGCTAGCAACTAATATACACATGCCGATGCATCCGAGAATATATCTTATGTATTCGCAGCGTTTTTCTTGTCCTCACACGTAAATCGAATGTAATCACTATTTCGTAGATGACTTAGATTTATTAGTATTTTGATTTCTGATGGCCCGTGGAAAGAACGAATATTTTATCTATCCGCACAGGAGTCTTTCCTCAACCTTATCTTTGTGGTCTATCACATTCATAAAAGTGGAGCCATTATAATTCCTTTAGTGTCATTGATAAACTCGTTTGTTCTAAACCCTTCTAAAAATCACTGTCTCGCTTGTTCTCTTCGCAGCTCAAGCGACACCCAGCCTCATTCCCTTAAAAGGCCTTTCACACTCGTCTTCTTATTGTAAAAAGTTTGGCCGAATCTGGCATATCTTCTTAGCATCTAAATATTTCAGTAACATTTTCTCCCAAGGATCAAAATTATTTCCGGCGTATTCCAAATGAACCCAAACTAGAAAGAAATTAAATCTCTCTTTAACTTTCTCCCTAAATTTCCCCACCACCCGTTTAATGAAGCCGACTTTCTTTAAAGCGGATCCACATATTGTCCTGATATGTGCTCCACATAAAAGCCATGGTGTTACAGCTATTCCCAAATATTTAACTTTATCTGCCATTGGTAGCACTGAACCCTCTATTTCATAATTAATGTCCTGCCTATCATTTCCTTTGTGACAAAATTTCATAATTGCGCATTTGCCTAGGCTAAGTACTAATCCCCATCGTACCAATCCGATATTTTGATTTAGTCTCTAGAGAGTAGTCCGTTATGCACTGGGGTCCTTATTTCTCTGTATATCGCCGTGTCATGTGCAAATAATCTGAGATTGCCACTAACTCATGAGCTTAACTCATTTATGTATATTAAGAATAAAAGCGGCCCAATTACACGTACCTCCCTGGGGGATGCCCGTCTACCTCCGTTGAGCACGACCCATCGATCACCACTGCTGTTTGCGATATGACTAGAAGTCCCTAACCGTAAGTACCTAATATATGCCTAATAAAGAACCTAAGTACCGTAAATGAAGTGAAAGGTTGCATGCATAAAAGCAGAAGTACTTAGTAGGGAAGTATTTCTTATTAGCAGCGTAGGAAAAGGCCTGCATGTTATGAGGCTGTCACAAATTACAAAGCGGAGCCAGAAAGGGCTCAATTAATCGCTCTCTGATTATTACTAAAGGTCGCCATTCATTCCTCCCGACAGAGCTACTGCTCCTCTCACGAAAACTAATGCTTAGCTGCACGTCAATCTCCAGCATTAATGATAGGAAATAAAATATGTGCTGCTGTTTAATTCACTCATGATACAACTTATGTCGGTACTTCGTGGCAACGCAGATAATCAGAAATCAGACTGCCTTCCACTTTCATGTGCACGCTTATGGGAGAAGTCAGCATTGCGAAACAATAGTTGACAGATTGATTACGGTTTCCAATCGAATTTGAGCGAAAGCCTCAATCATTACATCACTTTGGAAAGTAAATTAAATCATCAAGGATTAAATATTTTTATGGTATCATGTCACAAAACAATGTTGAATTAATATTATCTGGCGAATAATTGAATTTAAGTTTCTCATGCCTGTAATTTCTTTATACTGCCGTGATATATCATGTAATCAATATAATTCTCTGAGAATCGTTTAAAACGCTCATTGCTCGTATATCTTTAATGGTAGTTTATATATTTGCCAGTGTTTCAGTTAAATAGGGTTTTTCATGAACCCATGCGTCTTTGTGGATGTGAAATGGTATACTTGTGTTTCTTTTACATGTAGTTATATTCTGTTACACGGGATGTGTCATAACACCCCCCGCCACATATCCTTGCGGCGGTTTTTGGGGTATTGTGTAGATGCAAATGTGCAATGGGTTCAGTAAAATACCAAAAAAAGGATTCATCCAAACAATTTTGAATAAATGTAACTGCCTATAGTATATATTATATTCCAGTAGCATACCCACGATGTAAACCTTGGAGATCATGCAAAAGGCATTTCAAAACAAAGGAAATAACCGTTCGACTGCAGTAAAAATATTATTTTGAACGGTACGTATTTCAATTTTTGAACCCTCGACTGTGTAAATGAATTTGATATTATTGTTACCTCCGATCGCATTCGGTGAATAAATAACAAAACTGTAGTCACGTCTTTTATTGTGATTAGTGCAAAGCTTCCCCATTAAGGCCACCATTTTGCTGCACCTTGACGTCAAAACTATGTAACTTCAGTATGATTCACAAAAGTGGAGCTGGGTGACAAAAAAACAGTCTGCGGTCCAAACTCCCTTTAACCCACTCACATTTGTTTATCGCGATTCGCTTCCGATGGGGGAGGCCAAAGTGGGGGGGAGAGAGCAAGATGGTAAACGAGTTCTTATGCAATTGTAGACCCCCGTCATTAAGGTCCCCCCTTTCCTTTTATCTCTCTCTAAGTCCGACCTTAAGAGTGCCAGCGGCGTCTAACCCGTTTTTTCCTCTCTCGCTCCCGCTTTAAGCTCCGCGGGGCACACCCACCGGAACGTTTCATTCCTTTCTCCGCCTCCCCAGTGAGCTGCAGCCCCCTCGAGAACTTTCGAGTCCCGGGAGCGGAGGCCCCTGCTGAAAGGGAGTGCAAAAAGTGAATACAAGACCACTGCTCTAAATTTACCCCCCGCCCCCCCTTTATCTTTCGCACAATTTATCTCCCCATCTGCAACTTATCACCTGATGCCTTCTGTTTGCTCCGCCAGGGGATCTCCTGGCCCCGTTTAAGCCCTTCGATGTGTGCTGTCGTCTTTTTTATGTGTCCTTCGGTCCACTCGTTCCTTCCTTCCCTCCGCCCCTTCAGCATCGGGTCACTTGATTTAATTCCGCTTAAATTTTATCGTATTCCGACTCGCTATCTTCTACATTTTTTCTCGCCGGCCCTCCATGAGTGTCGCCGTCACGTCTGCCGAGCCGTCCTCCTCACCGGGACCGCCTGCGTTTTTATCCTCTTTTCTTGTGATTCCATGAAGAGAGGTTCCCAGAGATGTATCTATCTCCGTGCTCCCTGATCTAGATATCAATAGAAGTGCCCTCAGCATTAAATCTTAGCTCGAGCCTACTGCTGATAGACGAACCTCAACGAGCGACTCAATTCCTAAAAGGAAACCGACCTCTCTATTTTAACCATGTTCGCTTCCTTTGCTTAACTCACTGGCAGCGCATTCAGACACATTGAGATAGATCATCACTCAAAATTAAAGTCCATTCCCAAGCTTGGAGAGGTGACCCTTGGCTCTTCAATTGGGAATATGTGATGAAAAACTCGTCTCATTGTAGCCAAATTACTTTTCGAATAGAATTTTGTGAAACTTGTCGGCAATAAAGAATAAACTCCCAAGCCACAAACTGGGGGAAAAGAGTTGAAGCAGTCAATTTTAATTAAACAAGATACACTAAATGCCATTTTAATGACACTCTAGTAGTTTTCAAATAATATTAACAATTTCAATGCATTCGAAAGGATTTCTATGGTAGTTTTCACCAATTCATGTGGTTGCTTTCTGTTTTACGGTTGTTGAGCTAGCGCCCGTAAACCCCGCCACTACCCTTTGGGAGGGCTTTGCAGGGTATTTTGCAGATGTAGTATTAAACAGAATTAACGAAGTAAGTTAGCTTGACCAAATGTTTAGCTTTTAATAAAACCTGAGGTAATTAAATACAACCTTTTTGGAATCGTATCGCTGGGACAACTTTTATGTTTTTCCCTCAATTCATTCAAAAGTCATTTCCTAGAAATACTCCACACTACTTTTAAGAAGGCTTACAGATCTTCAATAGTCTCTGCAAAAACTGGAAAATTAATGGAGAATATTAGTCCTCTCCAATGAACCTAGTCTCTATAATTTTTCTAGAGGTGTTGATAAATCGCTAAGGGTGCTTCTTTGATGATTTAGTTCGGCACACGTGCGCATTTGAAGCGAGCAGATTAGCTCGATCATGCTTCGTTATATCGTACGATGTTTCAGCTGAGCCATTATTTCTTTCCCTCGGCTTCGACGCCATCGAGCCCATATTAATCGTTGTGCAAATGTTCAAGGTGAGACACATTACCTTGGTTAAATCGTTTACCTGGCTATAAACTATCCTTAATTCTCGAATGCCAAATTTTGGCGAAACCTTACAATTTGTAACGCCATAAAATGTGTATACTCACCTTCAGCTGAGCCTAATCTGCACTCATTTCCTATTTCAGGTCTAGATTTTCAGTTTCCAATGTTTAATCTCTCATTTAATCTGCCGGCTAAACATTCTCAATGTTCAATAAAAGTATTAGCATTTAAAAAAGATTTAAGACTATGACTGGGCAGGTTGCTTAATTTTTTCATGAGGAGTATCTTTAAACATTGTTATCGATTCATAGATAGTTGATAATTATTCTTTGAAACCAAATATATCAGGATATTAAAATAACTTCACATTTCCTTTTAAATCTTACTGGCACCACAGCTTTACACAAATAAATAATTTGCCAAATGGAGTATCTTCAGGCGTGACGTGTTGGAATTGGAACATTATAAAGAACAGACATTAGCGATTTCCCACGAGATAAGATTTATCGCGGGACCGTGTTGCGATGCATTGAATCATTTTTTATGTAATACATCTAAATCCGAACGTACATAAATTTTAGCAAGTGGAACATTGTTACTATTCATTCTTTATTTTAAAAATTACCTTCACCAGTCTTTTGATTTCACTTTTTTGCAATCTTCAACTATTGATAGGCGCATTATTACAATTTTCACAAATATTTCTTGTATATTGATTTCCGTAGCACACGATCCCAATTATAAAAAGTTGAAAATTTTGCAGAGAATTTTAGGGCACGTTCTAAACTAATAAATGTGTTCGGGCTTATTGCAGTGTATTAAAAATGGACTTTGCAATGATGCTCATGGATCTATGGGTGTGAATTGATATGCTGTTTGTTCGCTTTCCATGAATTCTAATTCTGTATCGCGGCGGTGTCCCAATATCCCCGGCCACATACCCTTGTGTCGGCTGGTTGGGTGTTTTTCAGACGTTCGCAGGTTACCGCTGTGTCATCAGTTAGAGAACTTTATACATTGTGAGCGTTATTTACATAAAAGCACTTGAAAAATTCACACTTTTTCAAGCATACTTAACCCTGAATTTAAATAATGAGCCCGATGTCCCCCCACTTTTTGAGATGGCAGTGCCATTATTGGTTAATACTTCATAATTTAATTAAAAACAACTGATACATGTGCAAAAACGTGTATGGAGACTTAATTGTTCGAAGATCTTTGTTCTTTTGATGTTTCACACTGTCGATTAAATCACATTCTATTTAATTCTTTAGGTTAAAGTGTTTAACTTTAACAAAAAATGGAATTACAATTCTTCTTGCATGTATCATTTGCTTTTAAATTATACTTGGGATAAACGTCTACTTGTGGAAATTATTGGAAAGCAAAATATTATAGGAAATACGTATCTCTTATAGCACCCTTTGAGAAGCGGTAACCAATTCCACTAATATTCGAGCACTTGACTCCCGGCCTCCTTAGCACGGCGCACCTCGGCACGAGGTGGGCTCATCAAAACTTCGTCATCTTCGAGTTGAACCGTTGCTGGATGTCGTCCATTTCCAAATCTTATTAAAATATTATTTCTTATAGCACGTTCATTCTTCATATTCTTTCAACTTGATGTCAGCTGAGTTCCAGATGTACCTCGCAATGGTGAAATGAGAGGCAGCTGAGTTGAAAAAAATTAAAATATGCACAGCGTATGAGGGAACAGGAGCGTACACAGTGGAGAGGCGCGAAATCGGAATCTTCGAGGGTGTCCCTGGAAGAAAGAAAATTTGAGCAGACAGATTCTACCGCCCTCTTCTCCTGCTACCAGATCCAAAATGTCTCCATCTTTAATAAAAATCCTTAAGATATGAGCCCACACTTGTGTCATGGGCTCAGTTCCTTATGAGGAACTCGATCAAAAAAGTCTTCAAAATTGATATAAATAGAGAAGGAAAATTTCCAAGGAATTTTTAAAATTATTACCCCCGAGAAGCGCGATTACATCGAAATTAATGGTTAGTGGATTCAGCGTTCTCCTTTCCTGGAAAAGGTTTAAGAAAAGCTACAGTGCATTAATAATATAGGGGACTATATCCATTTACAGTCATAAACATCGCTTAAGGCTTAACTAAGTATCAGATATATAGTTTACACATTTCGTTATCAAACATGTGACTGAGAGGTTATGTGGCAGGAGAGGATTTCGTTAACCGACGCAACTAAAGCAATTTTGGATACAGGCAATTGAAACCAGATGGCAATCAATGGGCGAATTGAGACTGATGCATGCTGGTATACGTAGAACGGCTTGCTTTCGGGGGAGCGTATTACCTTAAGAGGGGAGTAGACACTTCTAAGAAATATCAATGCTTGTGAATTTAGACGAATAGGAGGAAGGTCGTTCCAGCAAAAATCAAAGCACTGCGGACCTTCCCTCAAAGCATTTCGATATAACGGACTGACGGAGCGGTAAAAGGGAAAATCCGGCGTCATCCTTGAAGGAGAGAAATATTTAAATTTGCTGCGTTCGTGACCATTTAATTAGCTGGAATGTAATTTTCAGTAATCAATAGGATGTTCGCTTTACATAACAAAGCATAAAAAAGAGTTGTGATCAATGTTTGAAGCGGTCACTGCGGAACGAATAGCGCCTAAATTATGAAATAGAGGGTTCATTGCTACAAACTATTATTAAGCCTGCTTGATCATATCGAGGGCCTCAGTTGCCGACTTTCCGAGTTTCGCACAAAACTCAACGGAATAACGTTGCTCTAAATTCAGATTCATTTTGTTTTTCGACGCGGGCAAAAAACTTACTTCACTAAAAACGGTATCTTCACTCAATGACTGAGGTTGGTGTCGGTCTGTTGCTAAGAGCCCCCCCCCCCCACCTTACCCTGCCAGGCAGACCCCCTCCACCAGAGAAAATCGCGCCAGAGAAAATCTGTCCTACAACTTTTGGGTGCGACCCTGTAGGAAAGGAAGATCTATGCTAACAGTTAGAGATAAGGCAGGTAAGGCAATAGTTGACACAGGAAAGATCCAAAAGAGAGATGGAAGGAGTATATAAAGAACTGTATAGTAAAGAACTTCAACCAACCAAGCAAGACATTGAAAAAAAATATGACGTAGAGGAATATTCCTTAGGTCCAGGCATACTAGATGAAGAGGTAGAAAGGGCATTAAGGGAGATGAAACTAAATAAAGCCGTGGGAGTGGATAACATCCCCGCGGGACTATTGAAATGTGTAGGAAAATGTGGGAAGGAGAGGCTATATGGGCTGATTCGTAGTATTTATGAGAAAGGAATCTGGCCGGAAGACTTTATGAGATCAGTGTTAGTTCCTATTCCGAAAAAGGTAAGGGCCACGTCCTGTGAGGACTACAGGACCGTAAGTTTGATATCCCACGCAGCTAAAGTTTTTCTCAGGATCATAAACAAAAGGATAGAGAGTAGGGCAAAAGATTACTTGGGGGATGACCAGTTTGGGATTAGGAAGGGGAGAGGTACGCGTGATGCCATTGCAGTAATGAGATTATTAATCGAAAGGAATATAGAACACAACCAGGAGGTTTCGTAGATTTCGAAAAAGCGTTTGATAGAGTGAACTGGGAAAAACTAATGAGTATATAGCAGAACATAGGAATATATATGAGGAAAAGGAGGGTAATCCGCAACCTTTACATGTCTCAGACTTCTCAGGTGCGGGTGGGGAACGGGGAGTCAGGAAGGGCAGTGTTAGGAAAGGGTGTAAGGCAGGGTTGGTCATTATCACAGTTGCCGTTTAACCTGTATGCACAGGAAATGATTAAAGAGGCATGGGAAGAACTGGAGGTACCAATGAATGTAGGCGGGGAATTCGTAAAACCAATTAGGTTTGCTGATGACCAAGCTTTAATTTGTCAGTCAGCCAAGGGGTTGCAAGCATTGCTGAGTGAATTGGAAATTCAGTGCGACAGGTGTGGGACGAAAATCAATATTGATAAAACAAAGTAAATGCGATTTTCTTGAAAGAAAAAGGCTAAGCTAAACAATAAAATAGGAGCGCAAAACGTAGAGCAGGTAGAACAGTTTACGTATCTCGGTAGTGTTTTGGACCAACACGGTCAAAGTAGTAGGGACGTAAGGAGAAGAATTGCGTTAGGCAAAGAGGCTTTCACAAGGAGTAGGGAGTTGATGACGGGGACGTTGAGTAAGGATGTTAAGAAAAGACTCGTAAAAACTTTGATATGGAGCGTAGCTATGTACGGCGCGGAAACGTGGTCATTGAAGCAGGAGGATAGACGTAGACTGGAGGCTTTTGAAATGTGGTTGCCGAGAAGAATGGGGAAGGTGACATGGACAGAGAAGAAAACAAATGAGGAAGTACTTGGTATGGTGGGCGAAAAGAGGGTTTTGTTGGGAGCAATCCTATGGAGGCAGGAAAAGCGGATGAAGAGGGTATTGACCGGCAGCGGGTTGTTGAAGACTGTAATTGATGGGAGAATGTTAGGCAAACGAGGAAAGGGGAGGAACAGGATAGGGATGTTGGACGGGATGAATGGAGGAAGAGAGTACTCAGAGCTGAATAGGGACCTGATGTAGAGTAGGGTGTAGTTTTTTTCTAGGGGCCAGAAATTATTTTAATTAGTATTTATGTCCATCCAAAAAACCTACATTAACCGATAGATTACCTAATAATAATAATTTATAGTATTTATTAATGAATGTAGGTGCATATCTAGCAGAAACACAGGGAGCATTGTTGGTTAACACAGGGAATTCATTATTTAGCTCCCTGAATATTTGATTTTAGTAAATTTATGCATCACATTCTTCCCAAGATGTTCATTTTATCTTTTCATTTACCTATGAGAGCCGAACATCAAGTACACCAAATACGCCAACGCTTAATTTACCTTAACAATTTAAACCCTGGATCCACTTGAAAACGTTCGATAAACATTAATATTTTACAGAGATTTATTTGAAAATTTTGTCATCCGACACTTGACTCAGATCGATGATGATTATTGCGTAACGATACAATCGAAAATGGCGATGTTGTTGCTGAAGATGAGGCGCTGGCGAGGATATGCGAAATCATCGGAAAATATTAGTTCACCGCCTGTAAATTAGAAGTAACCCCTTGCAAATTAATGCCAGGTCACACCCACAGAGACGTACATGTTCATGCCACAACCATTCTGGCCCATAACACATATGCAAACACATATGGCGTACTAGCAAATTAACATGCGCATATAACTATGAATATAACTTAAGTCTACGCGGCGTTTAATCTTTTCATCACTTGTAATACCAAACTCTTTACTATTTCTGAAATGACTATTTACGATTTTATGAGAGATCCTTGGAAATGCAGCACATCTTAGCAAAGGCACTCATTTGAGCATAAAATATATTTCTACTAAGACATATTGGGCTAAGACATTGAGGCTATTTTTTTCTCAACTACGCAGTGCCAAATACTGTTATGGAGTTAAAATTTAATAAAAGCATTCAAATGTGATAACAAGGTAGAGTACATAATACCAACCGGATCCTCTAAAAATGTTCGCTGATTGACTTTTTATCAACACTGTACTCCTTCCCATAGGAAGCTGCAATTAAGTTATATTATTTTGCAATAATGTCCCAAAATTCAGGAAGGTAGTCAGGAAAATTAATACCATTTTGAGTGATTTGCGTTTGAAATCACGGTGTTTGAGGCAAAATGTCATTAAATTGAATGGGTCAATCGATATTTTCATTTCGATCAAGTGAAACTGGTGAAATTGAAACGTATTATTTTCATAAAAATAAATATGCAAAATTGTGAGGAGCATTGGGAATATGAAATATCACGTAAACGCTAAACTGATTTCCAAAAAGGATGAACTACAGTTTATGTGTAGTTATTCCAAGTGAGATGTAAGTATCTCATTAAAATTGGCAAAATGGTTTCTTCCAAGTGGCGCAAGAGGGGGAAGACAGGGGGGGCATGAAGGGATTCGAGATTTTCAAGCGCCATTCACGGGAGAAGAACACGGAAACTCGACCCGAGGTGAGAAATTTCGGAAAAAGGGAGGAAGAAATGCGAAACAAGGGAGGAATTGAAAAGAAAGAATAAGAAGGTGGGGATGGAGGAGCGAAAAGAAAAGCCCAAGACTGAATATAAACGTCCAGCAACGGGATCGTTAGCGAAGTTCTCCCGACTCTTGCTTCCGACAAATGGAGAGGGTGTCTGAGAGGGAGGAAGTTAACACAAGCCACCGGCCGTGGATACATCTCCCAAAAGGTGAAACTGCGCTAAGCACGCCTTTCACCCGCCTCACCCTTCCTCCCTCCCTCGACCTTTCTCAGAAGCTGCGATTATATCCATCTTCACCCCTTATTATAAACAATTATCCTCCCTCCCCTCCTTTCCCTCTCCACTCCCCATAAGCCATATAATTATTCCCCACTTAATTGCCGCCCCATTCCTATCATCCCCTGTTGCAATGCACTTAGTTCTTCAGAGGGTCCCTTTCAATTACCGAGGTAGTTTGGTCCAATGAGAAAGGAGAGGAGGAGAAACATGGAGGGATGCGATGGTAATTCAGGAGGGAATGGGAGCCAAATCCAGATTGTTTCATGAAGGAATACACCCCTGCGATTGCACTCACAGCAGCTCGGCCAATGACAAGAAATGCCTGGGCCAAACATCATGATATCTTTGTGGCTGGTGTTATTAATGAAATACTCGATGCATCAGCTCAGAATTGAATGCACACCCTAGCTCTATTCTGCCGTTTCTATTTAGCCTATCCAATTTTAGGCTAATGCTCATGAAAATATCATATCACGAAAATATCACGTTAGCGTAGAGAACAATGGGAAGATGCCTCTCTCTAACCCTTATGCCTGAGTAATATCAGCAGGCTTTCCTCGCATATTCGTGTGTAATAACGTCCGGAAGATGGCATAAGCCATTATTTTTTCACACCTTTTTTCAATGTAAAAAATGTTTTTGAAGGCCAGTTCACTTCCCTTTGTCCATATATAAGTGTAGTTGATGTTCTTTAGAATAATTGCTCCTGCACGCTATATTTAATCAAAGTCTTCCAAATGCTTCATCGATTTAGCTTGTCGTATGGCTTCTCCATTTGAACAAATTTAAAATAAACGGTCTAAAGCAAGCCCCCTCATCTCCTCAGAACTTCCTCATTTAGAAGAAATACATGATTTGTTCAAACCACTTCAGACACCTTTCTGCGCTCCCCTCTAATGTTGTCTTTCGCAATCTTTAAATCAGCACTTAGCCCTAAGCTTTCCGCGGTATGCTTAAAAGACTATATCCATCTAAATTCTCATTTTAGTTAACACAAAAGGTGAAAAAATAGTCCAGATCCATGATGTCGCAAAATCGTGTTCATGATGAAATCGAAAAAGTTACTCAGTATGTTGCCATGGAGTTCTACATCTACATTATGCATACAGGGAGTTGTATTCTCGTGTTCGGTGTGTTCGATCTGGCCTGGAGATTTAATGTAGAAGATCGAAAATTTAAAAAAATTTAACGAGAAAATTGAAGATTTTTATCAATAAATGTATTTAGATGATTAATAATCAATTCAATCGAGGCTTCTTTCCTGGGCGCATGTTGTACTCATTGTTTCTCCATAGTGTCGCAAAATATACCAACCTACTTAAAATGTTAATAACCTCATGCTGAAGATTCCTGTCGAGTAGATATGGGGCACTTTTCGGCGGATCAAGGGAAATAACTTCGGATTTCGCCTCAAATACGTAAGTACTCATTTTATATTGCTATTTGTTTGTTCCAAAGAGTGATGGATGAATGATCTTATGCCTCTAACAAATTGCATCCAATAGATAGCATAGAACAGAAATGTAAGGATGCCATTTTTGTGGTTTTGTATCATGCGAGCTACAAAAGTTTTCCATGCAAATTTACAATATTAGAAAGGTGTTATGTTTAGGTCCATTTACTCGATCAAATTTTTCTACTTTGCGCCCAATTCATCGCCTAAATCTCAAGAACGGGGAGAAAAAATTTAAGTGATGTTGTGGCGACACAGTGACGATTATCATCCTCTCTCTGGCCCTCAACCTGAGGGGACCTGCCTACTGAGTGCTCCTGATAACCGGTTTGACCCACCAGAGACTACCTGCCTGCCAGCTTGATTCTTGGTGCTTTTGGTTTTAGTGAAGTGCAGTGTAGTGTCAACGCATACGTTGCTTCGTTTATATAGTTTTCGTTTTGTGTGTGGTTTGTTAACCGTAGTGTGTGGTAGTAGTAATTTATTTTAGTGGATTGTGGTGGTTTTTGTCCTTCGGCTCTGATTGGTGATCGGTGAGTTGTTTCCTTTTTTTACTATCTTTTTTTTGGTCCTCTGAAAACCAGACCTTTCTCAAGCATCGTTTTTTCCACTTAGGCTTCATATTCAATCCCAAATCGTAACTTATTGTTTGAGCTAAATTTAGCTAACACCTTTTAGAAATTTTAGCATAGTGTATGCAGGTTAGCTTTTGTTGGGAACTCGGCAGTTAATTTAGGATGGCTTCATCCAGGTCCCCAGTTGCCATGCTCGAAGGCACTGGCGAATGCGCGGCTTGAAGGGCCCGTATCGTCATGCTGGAGAGGATGGTGCGGGAGCTTCGATCGGAGATCGCCGGCCGGAGGGCTCCCCTCAAGAGAGATGGTACTCAGGGTGGGAATACGAAAACCCACCACGCCCATAGGGGTGCACGGATTCGTCCAAATGCTACACGTGGCTGGGCGATTAGAGACCTTGCTCGTGTCCCATCTCTCAACGAGGGAGTGTCTCACGTCCGTAGGTCGGACGATTGGAGGGGAGTCTCTCGGGGCAAGGGGAAGGTAACGCTGCGGCGAGGAATGGCCTCTGCGGAGGCAGATAACATCCCCGTCTCCAACAGGTACCAGGTTCTGTCGGATGACAGCACCACCGTACCTGCAGCCCCTATCCCTACTCCGAGAGCACTGCCTAGGGTAAGGCATCAGCGGTCGGGAAGGGAGGGAACCGTTATATTAAGCAGTTCCAATGTCCGGCGTAAAATGAATCCGCTGCGCCGCAGAGTCCAACAGGAGGGAGTTGTTGGATTCTTGTCGTCCTGGTGTATACCAGGCGGCGGGGTACCCCAGACGACGCTGGCGGTGAAGGCGGCCGTCAATAATACGGGCTGCTCCAAGCTACGCATTGTGGCTCATGTCGGGACAAACGACGCCTCGGAACGTGGTTCTGAAGAGATCCTGCGCTCCTTTAAGGAGATGCACTCGGAGGTGAAACGAGTCGAGGTAGAGTTGAAGGTCCCAATTAAATTAAGTATATGTAGTATTGTGCCGCGTATAGACCGCGGAAGGCTCGTTTGGAGCCGAATTGAGGGTTTAAATCAGAGATTGCTGGGATTTTGCCGGGGAATCGGAGCGGACTTCGTTGATCTGAGGCCTGTCCTCTCGTCGTGTCGGGTACCCCTCAATCGCTCCGGGGTCCATTATACTGCCGAGGTATCGCAGTTGGTAGCGCGTAGGTTACACGAACACGTTTCGAGGGTTTGGCATAGCTGATAGGCAAGAGCGTTGGTCATATATTGGGAAAAATAAAGTAGAATCCAGCGCTCTTGGTCAATTCTGATCAGTTAATGCCTCTCAAATCCCCAAAAAAATTGAACAAACAAACACTTGCGTTAAAAAAACATATAACCCACGTAAATTAAATAAAATTGGTGCCTCTACATACATAACAGATAGCAATGCGAATGAATGTAATTCTTTCGTCTCTGTTAACCACGAATCGTCTCAAAACAGTTTTGTTAGCGTACATAAAACCGAAAAGTAATTGGCCAAATTAAAATTATACCATTAAACTGTCGTAGCATTAGAAACAAAATATCGGTTATTGGACATATTTTTGTCAGTACAAACGCAGACATAGTAGTTGGAACGGAAAGTTGGCTCACGGGAGATATAGCAAGGAATGAGATTTTTCCCAACGGTTTCACAATTTACAGAAGGAACAGATCAAATAGATTGGGTGGGGGAGTATTCATTGCGGTAAAGTCACATCTTAGTAGCCAACGATATGAATGAGACGTAGATGACATAGAAAGCGTTTGGTGTAACATTTAGGACAGCAATGGCAGACGCCTATTCGTGTGTTCATTTTATAGACCCCCTGATTCTAACACAGATGTCCTACACAAGCTCGACGAACAAATATCCACTATCAGCAGCAGACAAAGCAACAGTATTACTATAATCGCTGGTGACACAAATCTACCGTCAATTGACTGGGACAACTACTGCGTAGGAAAATCTGCCAAAAACAGAGATTCATGCCAAGAACTCCTTCATATATTCACAAAACACTCCTTCGAACAAATTGTTAAATCACTAACACGGGGCCAAAGCATACTAGACATCTTGGCGACTTCCATGCCCGAAATCATTACTAACATTGAAATAATAGACGGAATCAGTAACCATAAGGCTATTCTTGTAGAGTTAAAAACTAAGTTCGTCAAAATAAACAAAGAAAAGCGTAAAATATACCTATACAACAAGGCAAATTTTATCGGACTACGAGAATATTTAAAAAGAAAATTACCAGAATACGAAATAAAAACACTGACAACCAATACAGAGAACACTTGGAACTATTTCTTAAATATTTTACCCGAAGGAATGAAGAATTACATCCCGTCCAAACTCAAATGCGACAGTAAGGAACCTAGATGGTACAACGGGGAAGTCAGATCGGCATCAAGAAGGCAAAGAAAGCTACAGTCAAATTTCAAAAAGAGTTTAAATAGTGACGATATAGTTTATATGAATACCGCCAAACAGCAACTAAAAGAATGCCGTAGTAAGACGAAAAGTATTATGCGCACAGCACTACACTCTTTTAAATCTAAAATGCTTAGCGAATATCTTGAGGACAATCCAAAGTCATTCTGGACCTACGTTAGGGAAATACAGGGTAAACGTCCCACTGTTCACTCTTTGAAGAAGGAAAATGGAGAAATCATTACAGATAGCGTGAAAAAGGCAAATATTTTAAGCCATTTTTCCAGAGCGTCTACAATAAAAACGCAAACGTATATCCACGCCCACCCGGGGAACACATGAGCGATCTTACACTGACCAAGCAGGGAATAGTAAATCTGCTCCGTAGTATCAAAGCACACAAGGCACCTGGTCCGGAAGAAATACCTGCTAGAATATTAAAGGAATTAGCTGAAGACATTGCCCGATTTTTACATATTGTTTTTCTAAAATCGATAGAGGAAGGCTGAGTACCTCGCGACTGGAAGCAAGCCCATGTAACTCCCATCTATAAAGGCGGCGATAGGGATAAACCAACCAATTACCGACCCATTTCTTTAACATCGATCTCTTGTAAAATATTGGAACACATTATTGTCACTAACATTATGAGATTTCTTGATAGTAGGAAAATACTAATCCACGACCAGCACGGATTTAGGAAAAACAGACTTTGCGAAACACAACTTGGTCTCTTCATTCACGACATACTTAGATCGGGAGAAAACAACACACTAGTCGATGCAGTATTCCTGAATTTCAAAAAAAGCCTTCGACACAGTCCCACACAATAAACTGTTACATAAACTTAAATAATATGGAATTAATGAGAAAATTATTAATTGGATTAGAGACTTCTACTAGTACGCCTTTCATGGGGAGCACATATCAGGACAATATGCGGATCAGCTTTAAAGAAACTTGGCTTCATGAAACGGGTGGTGGGGAAATGTAATAAAAAAGTTAAAAAGAGGTGTTATTTTGCTCTAGTTATACCTCTTTTGGTATATGCCGCAAGTATTTGGGATCCTTGGGTGAAAATTTGGCAAAAAGAATTAGATAAAGTCCAGAGAAAATCCGTTAGATTCGTTAAAAATTGTTATGATAAGAACACAAGTGTGACAGGTCTCTTAGGGGATTTAGGCTGGGAACCACTTGAAGTGCGGAGAGAACAAGCAAGGCTTAAACTTTTAGAAAGGTTCAGAACAAACGAGTTTAACTATGACACCGAAGGGATTGTAATGGCTCCTCACTACTTAGGTAGTTCAGACCACAAAGATAAAATAAGGGAGATAGATTCCAGGACAGATAGGTACAAATACTCATTCTTTCCCCGAACAATCAGAAATCATAATAGTAAGAAATCAAAAAAGTCACTTTAGAAATATTAAAAACATTGAATTTACAAGTGGGAGCAAAATTAAAAATTGCAAAGCTGTTAGGTATACTTTCAGGTGCATGTGTATGTAAGATGTAGTTTGAGTTTTTGCTTGTGTGTGGGGTGTAAATGTTCTTGCATGAATGTATGGCATGAATGTATGAATTTGTGGTTTTTGCATGCGGTTTTTTTGTCTTTTCTAAATTACGGGTGGTGTCCTAACACCCCCCGCCACACGCCCTTGTGGCGGCTAGCGGGGTATTAAGTAGATGTAGATTACTTTGTTTTAAAATATTTGACCGAAATCAAAGAGATATTTTCATGCATATTCACATTGCTAAAATTTTAGAACGCAATTATCGCAAATGAATACAATTGCTCAACGAACAAGTCTCGTCGCTGACGTGTTGTGCCCTTGCAAGCTCTCTCTCTCTCTCGAAATTCTGCCCCGGTCCTCACACCGCGTACCCTCGGACACCTATGTGCCACTTAGCCACGACCGCTCGTCACCAGGGTAGCGTATATGCGAAGGAATCAGAGCAGTGATGACCTCGACACCCACCCAACCCCTTCCCCCGGACCCAAATACGCTGACGCCCTCAATTTGGGGAAGACCAGACTGCCACCGCCGTCTCTCCTGCATAGGGGCACGGTTATGTCCGACGGGAGTCCCTTGCTTAACGCATGGCGAGGCTTTAAGGGACGGGGCCGACTGCCCGGACGCCGTCAATGCAAGCGAGCGACTGGAGTTGCTGCACGGGAAAATGCGATGCGTTAACATTTTCGCTGCCCCAATGGATGCTGACCCCGATGTCCTCGGGCGATAGAGCTCCCGAACCCTCTTTAGGTTCCGCGCTCCCCAGCGATATTCTGCAGATTAGAGGGCGGGTGAAGCGGACGCAAACCCGCTCCAAACGTTCATACTGCGACAACATGCGACAAAGGCCATCATGCACTGCGAGGCGGAGTGCGGATGCCTATTTGACAGGGATGGCGGAGGAATAGTGTGATGGGATGAGATATTATGTCAGAAAATATTCACGGAACCTGGAGATGGATTCGAGCCCCTATTTCTGGTGAATTGGCGAAATAAAAAAATAGATGAGCTCTCTAGCGAGGGATAGATCCCAGCCAAAGGATTCTCTCACTTAATCCATAGGTGGACGCGGCCGCACAGATTTCCTGAAAAGGGGAAATGAGGGGCGCAGAGCGGGAGGGTGGTCACCCAATAAGATATAAAACGGAGTTGACGGAAAAGGAAGATTACACGTTTTTCGTTTAACCGTGAATGATTTTATTTGCGCTATTGGCAGAGCTTTCAGCGTTACTCTTAATAACGAATAACGCTCTTAGGTTCGGTAAACTTTGGAAACCAATGTACCAAAGCATGATGTAAAACGGGAATTTCCATTGAGGCCTCATTTATACTGTAACTGTCAACACTGTTACCAGTTTGCACACAATATACATTCATAAGTATGCTATCCGCGCTGTTTCGAGCCAGAATGCATTTCCATACCGAATACTGAAGTACTCTTAATATTAAATAGCTTTTCAAATTCAATAATGGGAAATATTTTTCAAGATTTTATGACAGAATTTAAAATCAATGAATATGCATTTTACTTCTCATTTACAACATAACTGCATTTAAAAAGACTTCGTGTAATCACCCATTAACAGGGGGTACAGCCTGTTTAGCACAAAACTTATGCCATGAATTAAAAGAGCTTCGCATCTATTTTTGCATAATATCTCGCAAGTCACAACAAGGGTACGTGGCAGGGAATGTTAAGACACCAGTTTTGTTCACAACATTATTTGTTCGTACACTGATTTGAATATGAATAAGACTATTAAACATATACACACTTTCTCAAACATTTATGGAGGCGTTATGAAAAAATTGGTGCATTTTATTATGCATTTATGAAAATAAAATCTTTAACTTGATATTATCGGGCGTTTGGATTATACTTGGCATCTTTTAGTAGTCATATATGAAGTTAGCTCAAATGCAGTTGAAGTCACTTCAGGTGTTCTCCAGGGAAGTGTCATCGGGCCTCTTTTACTCCTACTTTACTTAAACGGCATTCACTCCGTAGTCACCAGTAGGTAGGATACATTTATTTGCCAACGATGCAGTGGTTTACCTTGGTATCCGTAATCCCGAGGACAAAGCACTTTATCAGTTGACCTTGATGCTATACAACCCTGCGGTGACACTTGGAAATAAAATATTACTTTAAAAAAGCGCGTAGTGATGAATTTATGGAAAAAGAGAACCTCAGAGAAAGCTGAAAACTTTCTGAAATGTGAGTGCCTTTTTACGTAGTATTTATTTGTGTTCTATTGTGCGGTCCAAATGTTTATTTTTAACATGTATACGGGTATGCGAGTGTGTGTGTGTGTATATATATATATATATATATATATATATATATATATATATATATATATATATATATATATATATATATATATATATATATATATATATATATATATATATATATTTTTTTTTTTTTTTTTTTTTAAGGTAATCTACCGGTTAAGGTAGGTTTTTCGATGGACACAACTACCAAACAAATATTTTGTGACTACTAACAAAACACAACCCTAAATTCTACTCTACACCAGGTCCCTCTTCATCTCTGAGTACTTTCTTCCGCCCATCATCCCGTCCAACATCCCTATCCTGTTCCTTCCCTTTCCTCTTTTGCCTAACATTCTACCCTCTATCACAGTCTTCAACATCCCACTGCCGGTCAACACCCCCTTCATCCACATTTCCTGCCTCCATAGGATTGCTCCAAACAAACCCCTCTCTTCACCCACCATACCAAGTACTTCCTCATTTGTTTTCTTCTCTGTCCATTTCACCTTCTCCATTCTTCTCCACACCCACATTTCAAAAGCCTCCAGTCTACGTCTATCCTCCTGCTTCAATGACCACGTTTCCGCGCCGTACATAGCTACGCTCCATATCAAAGTTTTTACGAGTCTTTTCTTAACATCCTTACTCAAAGTCCCCGTCATCAACTCCCTCCTCCTCGTGAAAGCCTCTTTGCCTAGCGCAATTCTTCTCCTTACGTCCCTACTACTTTGACCGTGTTGGTCCAAAACACTACCGAGATACGTTAACTGCTCTACCTGCTCTAGTTTTTCCCCTCCTATTTTAATGTTAAGCTTGCCCTTTTTCTTTCTAGAAAATCGCATAACCTTTGTTTTGTTAATGTTGATTCTCATCCCATACCTGTCGCACTGAATTTCCAATTCACTCAGCATAGCTTGCAGCCCCTTGGCTGACTGACAAACTAAAGCTTGGTCATCAGCAAACCTAACTGATTTTACGAATTCCCCGCCCACTTTCATTCCTACCTCTAGTTCTTCCCATGCCTCTTTGATCATTTCCTCTGCATACAGGTTGAACAGCAACGGTGATAATGGGCAACCCTGCCTTACACCCCTTCCTAACACTGCCCATGGTGACTCCCCGTTTCCCACCCGCACCTGAGCAGTCTGAGACATGTACAGGTTGCGGATTAGCCTCCTTTCCCTGCAATCTATTCCTATTCTCTGCAATATACTCATTAGTTTTTCCCAATTCACTCTATCAAACGCTTTGTCGAAATCTACGAAACAGGCAAATACCTCCTGGTTGTGTTCTATATTCCTCTCGATTAATAATCTCATTACTGCAATGGCATCACGCGTACCTCTCCACTTCCTAAACCCAAACTGATCATCCCCTAAGTAATCATTTGCCCTACTCTCTATCCTTTTGTTTAGGATCCTGAGAACAACTTTAGCTGCGTGGGATATCAAACTAATTGTCCTACAGTATAGTCCTCACATAACGCGGCCTTTACCTTTTTCGGAATAGGAACTAAAACTGATCTCACAAAGTCTTCCGGCCAGATTCCCTCCTCATAAATGCTACGGATCAGCCCATATAGCCTCTTTCTCCCACATTTTCCTAAGCATTTTAAAAGTTCCACGGGAATGTTATCTACCCCCACGGCCTTATTTAGTTTCATCTCCCTTAATGCCCTTTCTATCTCATTGTCTAGTATGCCTGGACCTAAGCTGTCTTCCTCTACGTCATTTTCTTTTTCAATGTCTAACTGTGTTGGTTGAGTTCTTTACTATACAGTTCTTCTATATACTCCTTCCATCTCTCTTGGATCTTTCCTGCGTCAACTATTACCTTACCCGCCTTATCTCTAACTATTGGCATAGCTCTTCCTTTCTTACTTCCCGATAACGATTTAACTTTGCTGTACAGCGCACCGATTTCACCCTTCCTCTGGAGACTTTCCATATCCTCGCACTGCGTCTTCCACCATGCGTCCTTTGCCTTATTTGTTGCCCGCCTCAATTTATTGTTCAATTCTTTGTACTTCATTTTGCCTAATTCTGTATTTATATTCTTCCATTTTCGCCGCTCATCCATCTTTGTAATCATCTCATCCGTGATCCATGGTTTCCTAGTCCTTTTAGCGTTAACGGTTCCAATAGTGTCTTTTGCGGCTTTAGACAACCCTTTTTTGATCATTTCCCATTTTTCTTCGATAGTTATAAGCCCTTTACCATCCTCCATAATTTTCTCTACCGCCTGTTTGTATTCATTCCTTTTCAACCCATTTAATGCTTCTACATTCCATTTTCTAACTCGCCGCCCCTGCCTTATCTTTTTGAAACGTACGCTACATTTCATAACAACTAAATTGTGGTCTAAGTCCGCATCCGCTCCCGGAAAGCTGTGGGAATTTATCACACTATTCCTAAACCTGTGTCTAACCAGGATATAATCTAGCTGATATCTTCCTGAGTCACCTGGCATTTTCCATGTATACCTACGTCTTTTGTGGTGTCTAAACCAAGTGTTGGTGATGACTAACCCCTGTCTCCTGCAGAACTCAACTGCTTTCTCCCCGCGGTCATTCCTCGTGCCTAAACCGTAGTCGCCCACCTCATCACCATCTCTTCCTTCGCCTACCGTCGCATTCCAATCCCCCATCACTATCAAATGTTTCCCAGCAGGAACACACGCGATCATGTCCTCTAACTGATCGTATATCTTATCGACCTCTTCTTCCTTATGGTTGCCTGGTGGCATGTATACCTGAATGATAACTAATTTCGTCGGTTGTGCTTTTATCTCCACTAGTAGTATTCTATCCGTTACCTGCTCTATGTTTACTACGCTTCTTCCTACCCCTCATTTAATACTATGGCAACCCCTCGTTGGCTCTCGTCCCCACCGCTGTATATTATTCTATACTTATCACTCCAGTAATCCCCGCTATCTTTCCATCTCACCTCGCATAGACCTAAAATATCTATATTTCCCCTTTCCATCTCTCGCTTAACATTCTCCAATTTCCCTGTCCTCATCATTGTCCTAACATTCCACGTTCCTATTCTGACTAATTTCGTCTTCTTCTCCTGCGTCTTCTGTCCTGCTGCTGCTGGTTTTCCCTTGCAAGGGTATCGTGGGATGACGACCGCGGAAGCCTTGCCTCCCCCGCTGCCGGGCACGACACACGGCCGATTGGGCCGAGCCCCGTGGTTGCCAGGACTCAAATTATCTCTATTGTCCATCATATTTTTCAAGGGAATGATAATTGAGGTGGTTTCCCGTTGCCTTCCTCAATAGTGTTTTTAACGTGACACCATCACTTACTGGCCGCCCCACTGGGGTCAGACGCCATTGCAGCCGCCTCACTGAGGAACAGACGCTGCGTGGACTACCTTTCGTCTGGCTCCTAACCTTTGACCTATCTGGCATGGGTGACCCTACCAGGAGCAATAATTATTACTCCCGCCAGCACAGCTCTAGGGGTCATCGGAACGCACAAGCCCTTCCACCACGTCAAGGTTGTAGTCCGGGGAGGGATATATATATATATATATATATATATATATATATATATATATATATATATATAGGTCGGTTTAGTAGGTGAAGGTAGAGATCACCCAGTACTAAGCCTTATACGGCGTGTGAAATTCACACATCAGGGAATCTGCAATCATCCCGTCTCCCTTAATAAATTCGTCTAAACCATACGCCATTTTCTCCCCAACGAGGTTATCCTGAATCCCTCATCAGCAAAAGATTATGAAGACATGCTTCCGCTCTCAAACCTTTCTCCACCGCAGAACCCCTCCACCCACTGTCAATTTGTACCACATACCTCCCAGAGTGGCCCTGGCCTAGAGTCACTGAGCATTCGCACCTGGCCTAGAGTCACTGAGATCAATCCTAAAAAACTTCTACGCTATCTTTGAGGGCCACAAATCCACCACCAAGCTTTTTCCCAAATGTCCCTCCGTTACTTTCAAACGCCACACCAACTTATCGGATCTATTCTGCGCTACGCAGAATAGTTTCAAATATATGTGCACACCCCTTTGATATTATTGACTTATTTTATTTTGGATCTAAAATCCTCAGGAATTAGTCTAGCGTGCTGCAACCACATTTTACATGGAGATCTATGTGAATGTTCGTTGAATCTATATTCAACGAAACATCAATTAGCACTAAGTTACCGCACGAATTGGGTAAAATGTATAAAAAGATACTATCTGGGATTATTTTCCCTTAGGGTGCACACGGCCCAAATGAAACAATTTAACGCAAAATTGAGATTTTAACATTTCTAAGGGAAAGTTTTTTTTTAATATTTGCTCATTATAGAAGGAGAATTTGGATTAAGGTTATGCAAAAGATATTCTTTCTTGACAGTGACTACTATTAAATTCTGTAAATAACCTTAAATTAAAATAAATTTTACTTAGCTTATTTTGACGGTATAAATTTATCCATGCATGATTTTGGCCAATAACTGCAATTCATTAAAATCACTGAAATGTAAACTGTTTAATGATTCTGGAATTATTTCGATTACCTCTTATTTTTATATACTTCCTATGTTTAAAAGGGTTAATTTAAATAAATCACACTAAAAATCCTTTCTCCTTTAAAACTTATAATGTTAAACATTTTGCTGGTGATAATTCAGATAAAGTTGACTTCAAACGTTCACACTTAACGATGGTTTTTCGTTTCATTCGCATTTGAGGCGGAATGCTCGTTCGAATTGATGGTTCACTTTTTCTAAATCTAGTCTGAATTCTTGCCATGAAAACTTCTAATTTTTGAGGAATGTATATCAAAGAATGTTCACGGCACCAGAGAGCAGTGATTGATGGGCGTTGCGGGTTGGCGTAACCAGCAAAGTGTTCTCGAATCTCGCTCGAGAGCATGATTCAGTTGACCGTCATGGAATTTGCTTTGATATATTGGGTTTCACGGTATCTTGTGCATTATTTGGCGCAAGGCAATATGTCAAGGAATAATCGTTCCAAAAAATTTATTCCGCATGCGCGACAGAAAGCGCACCAAAGTAACGCATTCGAGTGCTCGGGTGTCAAACTCACGCGCGATTCGGAGAAACATTGACCCTGATATATAGGTTGAGTGTTGCCAGTTAGGAGTTCTATGAAATTTCTTAAGTACAAAATAATTTGGATTTCGAAGAAAATCTTTCGTATTTCAGGGGTCTTAAATATTACTGAAGTTCTTAAGTTGATTTTATAACAGTTGTAATGTCTTTGTTTGATATAATAACATGCATAACGATGACAATTATTATTATGCAATTTTTCTGGCCATTACCTTAGTAAATGAGTTGTTAGCGAGGCATTACAATCATAGACTTAAAGGCTACAAAATATATTATGAGAATGTTGCTTAGAGAAAAAAAATGTCATGTGATATTGCAGTGTTCTCTCTCTCTATCTCAATTCACCCTATTTTAGGATAGCTACCTGAACATGAAACTCAATAGCGGATGAAATTCAATTATATTTCCCATCCAGAGCCACTTACCACCAATGCACGGGGTACTATAAATAAAATGGGTAATTTCGGGCTTTTGAATGTTTTATATGACCGCTACGTTATTGAAAAATCATCATTGTAGCCGTCTGATGGCTGCATCACCCTGAAATGTGTAAGTTGTAAAATTGCATCATGTTAGAATAAATGAGGATATTTACTTTAACGTATATATTAATACTTTTCTTTCCCTTTCAATTTCTAAACCATATTTGAGCGAAGACTAGATGGTATTGATGATTATTCGTCTCTTCCTCTGCCTATCACTCAGCCCGACTCTGTTAATCGATATCCGAGCCCTCCAAACCCTGAAACATGTTCAGGTACGGAAAACGTCGTCCATCTCCTCAGTCTACTCTCTTCCTTCCCTCATATCATTCATTTATTGCTTGCTATTAACTCAGTGGAATGGTTTCTCTAAATCCACGAGCCATACACTTACGCATGACCTGGTTGACCCCTATCAATATTTTCAATAGTGACCACTATAGATCCAGATCTAACTGGACATTGCCTTCCTAAATTCATTCTGATCTTTCCTCCTAAGTACCCAATTGTCCTATTCTTGATTTTTTTATCACTGATCCTCTTCCACGTGCGAAATTAAACTTAATTGTCTGATTGCACAGATGTACCCATTGTCCTCACATACTTTTCCCTTTTCAACGATGGAAATCAAAACTGGAATAGCAAAACCAAGCGACCTCAGTTTATGCACATCCACGCAATGCCCAGCAAGTCGACACAAGGGCGTGTGTGGCATGGGATGATACTATTCGTAGTATCCGAAAAATAGAATGCAACTACTCGCAAAACTAACAAAAACATGCAAATACACACCAACACTGATGTTTATGTATATTCATGAATAACTTATTTTCACTTTCACATATGGAAATAAATTAACAGTACACCAATATAGGCAAGCACATGTTAGCAAGATATGTACTCGGAAGGTATAAAAGAACAGATAGTGTCACAGAAATGTTAGATGTACTGAAATGGGAGAGTTTGAAAAATAGAAGAAAAACGAGTAGGTTAGGCGCGATGTATAGAATTGTTAAAAAGGACGAAGCGTGGGAAGATTTATGGAAAGGGATAGAAAAGCCTAACTTTAAGGGAAAAAACGACCATAGCCTCAAAATAAAAATAAGGACTCAAAAAACAAATAAGAAAAAATACTCTTTTTTAAATAGAACCATAATTGATTGGAACCAGCTGCCTGGAGGTTTGTTTAAGCCCTTTCCATCCAATTTTAGAAGTTTTAAGTTGAAATGTAAAGCAGCCACTGGGTAATGAACTTCATTGTAGTCATGAAATAATTGTTTGTATGTGATGAGGACGGCATATTGTATGTGATGTGGAAGTTTGTTTGTATGTGATGTGGAAGTGTCATTATGTAAAAATATTATATCTCTTCTGTTTTTATGTGTTCGTATGTAATTTTCGTTGTAGAGTTATCTTTGACCTAACCTGACCGTTGCCACCAGGAAATTTGCCTAATTGCAACGTAATTGTGTGAATAAATAAATAATAAAAATGTTCCTGCAAATACAATGGTTAGAAAGATACTTCAGATCCATGCTTTTAATGTGATAATTAGGTTCTACACAACGAAGAAAATCGGCTACATCATCCCAAAACTTAAGGACGGCATCCCCAATCTCATGCACGAAGGAGTATACTATGGGATCAAATGCCCCTGTGGAGAATCCTCTATCGTCCGAACAGAAAGAAGGTCCATTGGAAGCAGAATTAAGGAGCACCAAAGGGTAAGGGACGGATGAGAAACAGTTCCGACTCTCGACAATCGCCGAACTTGCGTGGTCGGTGCGAACGGGACACTAAATTCAGTTTGACCAAACTAAAGTGCTGGCTAAGAAAAAACGCTATTTCCCAAGACTTGTAAGAGAAGAGGAAGAATTTATTGAAAATCCAAATAATTTCAACCGTGAATACGGACGGCTACACCCTGACTACGACGTGAAAAAGGTATTTCCACAATGAGTAACAGCACTTCAGACCAGCCAGCGACCCCAGTAAATAGGCCTCTAATGGCAACGCAAATCACTTCGCCCTGAAGACGCCTCCAGGACTGGGGACGAAACTTTTGTCCATCCACTCACCTACGCGACGGTAATTTCCGGCAGCCGCATGGCACCTTACCCTTAGTCCCCCCAAACTTCTCTCCCTCGCCCCCCCACACTCTCTTTCTTTCCCGGTACCCTTCCCCTCTGCCCTTTTACTCCACATCCCCTGATCCCACCTCTTTGTTTTACCTTTGCCTATTGCCTAAAGAAATTCCTCCAACCGCAGCGAAAATTGGATCCAATGTGGAAGGACGCGTGCACCAGGAAGTACCCCTTCGATGGGGAGTTTCTTCGTCTGCCACTCCTGCCTTTGAACATATCATTTGGGCGAAAAAAGAGAGCATGATTTCTCGGGAAAGAACTCGTCAACGAGGATTTAATTTACCCCAGAATGCTAATATCCTAACCGAATTTAATTAGTTAAAAACTACTCTTTCTACCTACAATATTCACTTCTTCAAGTATTAAACAAAAACAGCAATCGAACTTATACTCGAAATATTAACTATTTTATCAAACCAGGGAATTTGGATTGGCACATTTAATTTTTTAATGTGACAGAGCAAGAAAGTCGTGAAAGATCCGAAGAACAACAAGACCAATTTTTGACAGGATGAAACGAGAAATACTTATAACGCTCGGGGGAAAATACTTAACACTCTTTGGAATAATAAAAGGTAGTTTAAAATCTACCAGTGGACTTCGGGAAAGTGCGATTATTACAATACCGGAGAATCGGAGATAAATGCGAAGAATATGGAACATTGAGTTTGATGTTTCACTCGTCGAAATAGCTTGTTAAAGTAATTAGCCGAAAAATAAAGGCAAAGAGACAAGAACGCCTAGCAGGAAACAAATCTGTATACAAGAAAAACTGGGAAGCGAGAAAATCAATACTCAGTATCGAGGTGCTGACCGAAAAAAATATACGAAGTCATTATTGGAAGTCATTATGAAATCGGAGGGATGTTTGTGATGTTGAAAATGCTTTATTATTCCCATCGTACTACGGTAGGAGATATCACGTCAATAAAAGTAGACAGATTGAAAGTGGAACAGATAGATTTAAGGTATCGTTTTTCCTACCAACAATAAGGGATCAGGAAAATAGGTATTGCCCGACCACGGTAGGTTCATATTTGGGCAAAATAAGTCTGGTGTGTAATCACCTCCTGCCACACACCTTAGTGGCGACTTCCAGGGTACTAATAAATCGAGCCTTAGTCATAAAGACGCCGCATAAGCGTTAGGATGAATGCTTTCCCTATTCCTGCCCTTTCCTCGTTTGTCTAACATTCTATTACAGTCTCTAACATTCCACTGCCGATAAATACGCCCTTCATCCGTTTTCCCTGCCTCCACAGGATTTCTCTCAACGACCCCCTCCCCTCGCCCAAACTACTCTTCCTCATATGTTCTTCTCTCGGTCCTTTTCACCAAATTTTGAAAAAATTCTTATATTACTAAAGAGACCATTTCAAAGATACATCTAGTTCAATACAAGTAATACCCATTTAAAGACTTTGACAGTTCATTCCTTGTTTGCTGACGCATATCTCATCAGTTAATAATCAATGAATTTAACATATTTACAATTTGTCCTTGTTTGATATTGCATCTATACATATTTCTTAAATATAATATTATTGATATATATTTCCTCAAATATAAACTTCTGTAGCCGAAATTTTTCATATACGTGGGTGACAAACATCCTTCAAAAGTCAGCATCCTAAACAATATTGTCACTTTGCATATTTATTTGATTCGTCTTGCTTAATAATTTACATACACAGTTATATAGATTTGGATTTTAAGAATTAGGTATGTACATATATATATATATATATATATATATATATATATATATATATATATATATGTATATATATAATTAGGTAATCTGTAATATATATATATATATATGCTTTCGTAGACATAACACGGAAGTGCCGAATAGTACAATACACAGTAACACACAATATAGAAACAAAAAAAGAACACTCACACGTGTATATATATATATATATATATATATATATATATATATATATATATATATATATATATATATATAATGGGCTGACACAACATAACACAAATAGAAAAGAATAGAAAAGTAAAAGAAATGTTGGTCAATAACCGCAAATTAACCATCAGAGAAATAGCGGAGGACTTGAACATTGCCTATGGATCCGCCCAAGACATTGTGGTTAATGATTTGGGTTTCCGTCGTGTAGCATGCCAAAAGACCTCAATTTCATGCAAAAAAGAGACCGTGTTGACGTCGCAAAAGACATGATTTGCGAGGCTGAATCCGATCCCACATTCATCAAAAGGGTCATTACTGGAGACGAGACGTGGGTTTATGAGTACGACACGCAATTCAGACATCAGGCAAGTGAATGGCGTTCACCAAATGAGCCGAGACCAAAAAAACCACGTCGTTTTCAGTCAAAAAAGAAGGCAATGCTGACGGTTTTCATGGATTACAACGGTGTAGTGCATCATGAATTTTTGCCAGAAGGCCAGACAGTAAACAAAGAGTATTATTTGGGCGTTATGAGACGTTTGCGTGAAGCAATTCGCCGAAAGAGACCAGAAATGTGGGCAGAAAACTCGTGGATTTTGCACCATGATAACGCACCGTCGCACAGTGCTATCATTATTCGTAATTTTTTGACGAAAAATGCAACAAATACCATCCAACAGCCACCGAATTCACCTGATTTGGCTCCCTGTGACTTCTTTCTGTTCAATCGAGTTAAAAAACCATTACGGGGAACGCGTTTTAGCAGCCGAGAGGAAGTAATGGAAAAATCGCAGGAAGCACTGATGGACATACCGAAAACCGAATATAAAAAATGTTTCGAGGATTGGATCAAGCGCTGGCATAAGTGTGTTGCAGTCGATGGGGATTACTTTGAAAGGGACAATATAGATTTAGATGAATAAACTTGTATTTTTAATTTTCAGAATAAATTCCGGGAAATTTTTGATCAAGGTAGTATATGTATATATATATATATATATATATATATATATATATATATATATATATATATATATATATATATATATATATTGGTATGTGTGTCCATCCAAAAACCTACTTTAACCGGTAGATTACCTAATAATATTATGTAAATATATATATATATATAAACATATATATATATATATATATATATATATCATTAAGTAATCTACCAGTTAAGGTGGATTTTTCGATGGACACAGCTACTAAATAAATATTTGTGGCTTCTAACAAAACACAAAATCCATCATCCTACTTTACATCAGGTCCCTCTTCAGCTCTGAGTACTTTCTTCCTCCCTTCATCCCGTCCAACATCCCTATCCTGTTCCTTCCCTTTCCTCGTTTGCATAACATCCTCCCCTCTATTACAGTCTTCAACATCCCACTGCCGGTCAATACCCCCTTCATCCATTTTTCCTGCCTCCATAGGATTTCTATTGATAGCCCCCTCTCTTCGCCCAACCTACTCTTCCTCATTTGTTCTCTTCTCCGTCCATTTCACCTTCTCTATTCTTCTCCAAACCTACATTTCAAAAGCCTCCAATCTTTGTTTACCCTCCTGCTTCAGTGATCACGTTTCCGCGCTGAACATAACTACACTCAATATCAAAGTTTTTACGAGCCTTTTCTTAGCGCTCTTACTGAACGTCCCTGTCACCAACTCCCTCCTTCATATCGAACCATTTTCATTTGTTTTATATATGTAATTAAACTTTGTAACTATATTCTAATCATGAATTAGATTTCTATCTTGGATTTTGTACTATTGAATTAACGAATTGGTTTAGATACTATGGTCAACTTAGCTAATTGTATTACATTGCATAATTTTTTTACTAAAACGTTCAAGTGAATTCAAGCGCTTTTTTAGATTAAATCATTTTTTAATTGAAAATGAATAGAGCTGCAAAATGCTCAGGTATGTCGCAGTGTCAAACTCAATTACGGAAGGAATACTCATTCACTTAAAGTAAATAATTTCAATGTTTGTAACAAGTGATTTCATGCATGGCCACTGGGTGACTTAATTGATCACATCATCTGTTTATGGTACAGATTAATTCAAGGCCGTCTAGATGCCCTTTTGGTAATTTTATTATGTTTTTTCTATTTATTAGGACTAAATTTACTATTAAAAAATTTACTAGCAAACATATTCTGAGAAAATTTCATGTATTTGAAAAATTTGATTAAAATCAAGTGTCCATTTTGTCATAAATGACATTGGAAAGATTATCCAAATGTTCCGTAAAAGGCTTGGTCATTAAATGAAAACAATTTCTTTTGTATTCATATTCTGATAGTTAATTAAAATATAAGAGTTCAGTGATGTATCTATCGAAATTACTGTTAAGACTTGTGCGACGTTTGCTTGATGGACGTTCCATGCTACCTCCGGAAATTTCCTCCGTGAAGCCATCCTATGCGTCGGAAATTCCCGGAAGGAGCGAAAACGTCCAATTTCTTTATCGCATTAAAACAGAAATCTTCAAAATGCGCAACCGGCTATGAGAGGAAAACGAGTGGTATTTGGCACTGCTACAGTCAGTATTTAAGCCATCTAAATCTCAAATAGGCACGCAGAGAAATTTATTACAGTAATCACAGATAACTCCACCCGAAAATCACTTCCCAAATTAATATGCCGAAGTTGTGATGATGAATACTCTTTTCTTGATATTTCTAAATCAGAAGCAACTCTTATAATAAGAAGGAATATTGTGAAAACTAAAAGGCTGTCCAAAATAATTTTCATTCAATGTGAAGCTTTAAAATGCCTTTGTGTAATGTTATTATTGTTTTTTGAAATTTATTTCCTCCAGCGTAACTTCATGAAATTTACATTTTCATATCTAAATGAAATTATTGGCTTTGTAATCCCGACGTAATTGTAAGACCTTGAGGTCTTGTACCTGATGATGACTCTGTGAGTTGAAACGCGTCGTACGTTAAATACACTGTGGAAAAGTGCAAATTGTCCTTATTTCATGTCACTTTTGAGATTGTGTGTGGAACAAAATTATTTCCAATTTAACAATGATTTCTTCAAACAAGTGGATGGATTAGCCATGGGGTTCCCGTTATCACCACTACTTGCTGACTTGTACATGAACGATTTTGAAAGTAAATTATTCAACAACCCCTCAATTTGTACCAAGAATATTCATTGTTGGTTTCGATATGTGGACGATATCTTTGCTATATGGACAGGCACTGATAGACAATTAGATAAGTCTATGAACAACCTGAATTCCCAATGCGAAAGTATCAAGTTTACTTGTGAGAAAGAACAGAATAATAAATTAAATTTTGTAGATATCATTGTGTCGAGAAAGGGACGGGACTTTGATTTTGCAATTTTTCGGAAAAGTACCACCGCATCATCCCCTTTAACTCCCGTCATCACATATCGCATAAGCTTTCCCACTTTTCATTTCCTTTTAAACAGACTCTTAGCCATCCCCCTTTCCAAAAGTATTTTTCTTTCGCCTCCTCTCCCCCCCCCCTCTCTCACCCACCCCTCCTCTCCCTCATGATTGGTATATAAGTGAACTGCGACTGATTTATTTTGTACCTGATGATGACGCTTGAGCGTTGAAACCGGTCGTACGCTAATAAAGGACATTGGAAAGTTACTTTGTATTCGTAATTTCATTAAAATGAATTTCCACAAGGTTGAGCCAGAAACAATTGAATATTTAGCTTAGCCTTTTACTTTCTAGAAAATCGCATGGCCTTTGTTTAATTAATATTGATTGTCATTCCACGAATGGCAAACTAAAGTTTGGCCATCAGCAAACCTGACTGATTTTACTAATTCCCCGCCCACTTTTATTCCTACCTCCAGTTCTTCCCATGCCTCTTTGATCATTTCCTCCACATATACATTGAACAGCAACGGTGATAATGGGCAACCCTGCCTTACACCTCTTCCTAACACTGCCCATCCTGACTCCCCGTTCCCCACTCGCACCTGAGCAGTGTGAGACATGTACAGGTTGCGGATTAGCCTCCTGTCTCTTCAACATATTCCTATTTTCTGCAATACACTTTTTGGTTTTTCTCAACTCACTCAATGAAAAGCCTTTTCGAAATCTAGGAAACAGGCAAAGACAGCCTCATTGTATTTTTTATTATTTAATAAATATTTTCAATACGTTTTTCCAATAGATTAAAATGAAATTGATGTAATAAAGTCAATATAAAGTACGACAAATAAGTTCTTTGCGTGACTGAGAAAAATACGTATAAGTTTTTATATTTTACAATAACTTACGCTCACGTAGCCTTAAATTAGGAATGGATGCATCAAAAGATAATATAGTTAAACCTTACACGTCTAGAAGGTTTTCGATAAGATCCATTTGCAATAAGTGAACTTCGAACAAATTTCATGTAACTCCTAAGGGACAAAGGACGGGGGCGAGGTTCAGATGAACGCGGCTTAATTCGCACGCCGGGATGGCATTCTTTGAGGGAAAAGGCTGATAACTCCTAAATAACTGATGAAGGCTCTGGGGATCGGGAAGAGGTGGGAGGCGATTAGAAGGGAGCGCTCTGGAAGAAGGACAAAGCGCGCTAGGACGGAGAAAGGGGAGATGAAACATGGGAGAAACCGAAGAAAGAAAAAGTGAAATAGCGGGATAAGGAGAGTGCGGGGGAGGGAGATTCCAGGAAGGGTTAACTTTAAGGGGCGGTTGGGAGATGGTCTGTGGGAATGCGGACGGGGGGGTGGGGGTTGGGGGGAAGGGAGGGATTTGTGGGCAGGGCGTGCGGTATCTGCGACTGGTTTGGGCGCGCCCTCGAGGACACGGGATGAGAGGACGACCCGGAGCCGATACGCCCATGCGCACTTAAATACACAGCCGCGGGGGATTTCTTCATCGGTCCTCCCCCTCCGTAAGTCGCTACAATGCGTACACCCTTTGGCATCCTGTCCGGCCTTCCGCCTCGGTTGACCTCCCAGGCAGCCCTCGTCCCTTCCCGTCCGCTGCACGCGCGACCCCTTCCGTCACGGCGAGGGAACCCAGACACACGGGTCCTCCTGATCTCCGCTCCTCCGGCCGGATGGGCTGACGTCGCTCCGCGTCACTGCCCCTTGACGCGCGCCAATGGGAAGCGTGCATCCCCCTTTGAGCGCAGGAGGAAAACCGAGGATCCTGACGGATTAACTTTGATCCCTACTTCGCACTTCCTCCAAAGGTCACCTGTTGCGAATTTAGCGAATTTTACGATACCCTCGATACGGGGCCAATTCAGACTGAAATAAACTTACCCCAGCATTTCTTCATAAAAATGTCGGCAGGGACTTTCTTGTTATTCCAAATTAGTTAATACCGCAAATTCTATAAATATCATTCCATAACCGTGCGTGGGTAACGCAGGTATCGTCTTCTGTGCATAAATAATATGAAGAACTCATTTAAATTTCAGTAATGAGAAATTAATATAGCTTATGTGGTATTGGTCCAATTTAAAGGCATTGCGGGTTTAACATGACGCGAAAGATGGACCATGTTCCTGTTTAAACTTCCAGTGGCAGTGACACAACCACGGGCGAGAACGAGTCCAGCAACGATCACCCTACGGTCATGACCGACACTTCAGCGCCACGAGTGATTGAAACTTGCAGTGCTGACATCAACATGAATTTTTCAGCATGAAGGTAGAAATTAAAATTAACTGGTAAAATACGAGTGAACGCTCTTCATTTATAATAATTTACTAGCCGTTGCTTAGTTCAATTAAATTAATAAAAGGAACACGGACGCAAGCCTTCATCAATTCATTATTTTGCATTTTTGCTACGACGAGTTAAGTTTTTTCTGCAGGTTTCCTTCCTGAGCCAATTTGGACGGGTCTTTTCAAATTACTCAATCAGAAAAGACGAGCATATACTCCGAATGGCATAAGTTGCTACATTAGTGGCAATCTGAACGACGCAACGATTGCTGTGGACGTTACGGTCAAGTTGAGATCTTGCGTTTGTCTTTAAACTCTATGTGAAACCTTTTATCTTCGTGTACTGCTTACAAAATCGTATTGCGCAAAATCTAATTCGGCTGCTCCCTGTAAGTTGACAATTTTTTCGACCATGCTCAGTGCGAGTGAGTTCCAAGGAGCTATTTCGCAACTTCTAACGAAGGAGCTTCGTGGAATCTAATGATGAATTGAGGCGAGCTTCTCGTATGACAAAAGGTTACAACGGCAAGAGGCAGTATTTTAAGATGAAATATCAACCGTGATAGCATATTTAAACTGAGTCGCATTTTTAAAGAAGAGTCTCCGGGTGATAATCAGAACGATCATTGGAAATGGCCGGCATGCGGATTCTCCTTACGAAACACTGAAAGGTAATCCGAAACTTTAATTAACATTGCCATAATAATGTACAGAGCGGCATGTTAGTTGGGGTCGCATCGGAGTCGCGTCGCGTCGCCTCTCTTGTCGTGTCGCGTTTCTTTCTGCCGAGTGCGCAGTCGCGACTTCTCCTCTCCCCCCCCCCTCGCAATCCCTGCGGCCCTTCCCCAAATAACGGTCTCTCCACAGTGGAAAACCCCCGGGGCCATTACGTGGCAGGCTGACCGTTCAGCCCCCTGGTAGCCATAGTAACCCATCCTCCCGCATCTCAAATAACCCCGTTTTTTTTCTTTCTCAGCATTCTTGCCCGGGGATCCCGCCCATCAGGCCCCATCAAACACTTCCATTCGCCCCAAGGCCAAGAGTCAAACCACCTATTTTACTTCTCGTTTTAGCTCTCTGGAATCTGTGTGGCATTTTGAAACCAGACCGTCATTTTTATGGAAAAACGACCATTTTACGGTAACGACCATTGCAATTAATGAATTCTGGTTTCCAGAAATAGTTTAAAACTGATTGATCTACCAAGTAACTCAAAATTCCTGACCCCAGTCGTTTTCAGTAGGTCCTCCACTCACGATGCCACCATACTCTTCACTGCATGTAAGTCACACTGTAATGCTTAATCAATGCTGGCATGGGTTTACATACGCTCGGTAGGAATCGCTAGGAGGCATCAGTTTCCCACGCAACCGTCGCTAGATATTTCTCGCAATTACTCATTTTAGACGTTTAAAGATAGAGAATTAATGGCTTAATTTTTGACCGATGGAACAAAAGACTAATTTAAGGATTATCGATAGAGTTATATAATTACATGAGGCGTTGACTGAGGAAATGTCAGGTGTTTCTATTGACCCGCGCTGAAATTGATATTTCTGTTGCTCAATTGAAAGTGATATGATATAAAATGTGAGAAGTGTTTTGGCTAATCTAAACATTAATGAGCTTTTCTTCCTCTCTTGATCAAATGCGACTGACACTATATTGTAATATTCTGCACTTTATATGTTTGGTATTAAAATCTTGGGGTCGTCAAAGCTAATAGACCTTTTTAGCTTGCCTATTTTCATAAAATTAATGAATTTATAAGCTTATTTATTCGACTAATCCAGTTGTTTTCGGGTCATATCCCTTCCTATAAATCCCAGAAAATGATAGCCTGTAATATTACAAAATGTTTTAATCCCTGACAAAATTTGCATCAAATTTCATTAGTAACATTACAAAAAATATTTGCATTAAATAATTTGACCATATTTAGTAGTACAATTTATTTATGCAGCCTCAGAGCTGTTTGCGACTATCTCACGGGCTCCTACTAATGTTAATACTGTATATTAATACAGTATTAATAAAAGGATCAATAATGTAATACATGTATATAATTCCTCAATGCACGCTCATAATAAATATATTAAATCTGATACTTTAGGAATACCATTACATTACTACTTATAATTTTAATTTTTAGAGAATTGGAATATCATCAAATGTGGTTTTTCACTTTCATTCATCGAGAGTTTGAAGTTTCGTTGTGCCAAGGTAAAGCTTGCCAAGTCATATGACCTTTTGTTAAATGTTAGTTACGCATCGAAACGAAGTGTTGAAGATTTCATTAATATATTAAGGAAGAAAAGTTATACGTTTAAGGTAATAATTTCAATAAAGTTTCAGGTTATTGATGGGTTTAGTGTTGCTACCTTTGAAATGCATGATACGTTGCATGCCGTAACTATACTTAAATAACTTCATTGGCATGTAACTTAGTGGGTTGCGATTACTCAGCCAAATAAGCAGAATATGTAGATCGATTGGGTTGAACACATTTATGATAAAAGGTATGAAGAGTACCATCTGTTTATGGCTATATTATAATGATTCGAAAAGAACATTCCAATTATCGACTCCAGCTAGATATCTTAATTACCTCGTGAATACGTTGAGAATACGCTTAATTACCTCGTGAATATTTGTGACAGCAGTGTCAGTCGTTGGAATATGATGATCATAATCACAATTGACTTAATTACTTAGCATTTTATTCGATTCAGTAAATTAAGTGGCATAATATAAAAACTTTTGTATACCTGAAACTAAGTTTGAGTTCAATGGCTTCACAGTAACCTACGATGACTTGCTCTATACTACTATTACATGTATGTCAGTAATCCGCCAGAGGTTTTAACTTACGCAATAATGCACCATGATTTTATGCCGTAAAATACTCTCTAGGAAGAATATATGTACATCTTTTTATAGAATAATATCATTACACTCTGAAATCGTTGCATTGCAATGCACATTTAGCGGATGACTCTGTTAAAAGTTACTGTTGCGGCATCTCCCGCAGTTTCTTGGAATCTATGAGAATATCATATTTAATTAATTATTTAATGATCAGACTTCATTCACACAAAAATGTTGTTCAAATAACGTAATGAAACATCAAGTATATACATTTGAAAGAAAATAATACCTTTCAGGAGAGTACTAGTTAAAATTAATTCTAAATTTTACACATATGCTTCTGAGAGTATTAAATCGTACTTAGTATCAATGTAGGTTATAAAAAGGGAAGAAATACAGAGTGAAGCACTCGACAAGGAAAGGATCATGAGGGAAATTGATATAGAGGACTGAAATTACCGAGAGTTGGCCAAGCTCTCCAAACGAACGCGAATAACAGGCTCCTTTTGATTTATTAATGGTATCATCAAAAAGAACGACCAATTTGGATACACAAAGCACCTCGGCAACTGAGATTTGAATTTGCCGAGGTGGAGGACGGGATAAATATTCGATTTATCAACCAAGTGAAACGCGCTGTAGGCACGATACGCGGCCCAAGTTCCTGCTCGATAAGATGATCGGCTGATGCAAAGTGGAACGGGAGAGAGAGATAAATAGGTTGGTTCCAGCTTTGGACCTTGGCGGATTAGTTCGTCTTGAGTGTGCGTGCGACCGCGTGTGTGCGTGTGTGTAGGAGTAATGGAGAGTGGTCCGGGAATACTAATGAGACCAGACAAGGGATGTGAGAAGTGGCTGGGGGGGGTATGGGAATGAGGAAGGATGAGGTCGGGGGTGATGGGTGGGGTATTTGCAGAGGGGTTGAACGATCAGACGAAGCAAGGCACTCGGAAAAGGAGAGGAACGAGCAAATAGCCGTCGCCAAAAGCAAGCAAATAGCCACTGAATGTATGCAAGCTTCGTTTCGGAGGTAATGTCGTAGGAAATGTCCATTTTTTCTGCATCAGAGCTAAGACAAAATGGACCATATTTGTTGATAATTACATAATCATCACAAACATAGGACAGGCCTTCTTTCTGCTTTAAACGTTAACATATATAAGAGTGGATTATTAATCTCTATTCTCTTCGACAGTGTTAGACAAATCACATTCACCCTGTAGGCAATGTGAAACGTGGGTACACACGTAAAGTAAATGAAGAAAATTCATGCTACATCTATGCACATTGAACTTTGCAGCCCAAAAACGTTACGCCAAATAACCTAAATTACGTCTCTCTTGCACCACTGCCAATTTATCATTTATGTCGAAGCAGCCACGGATCAATAAATAATAAGAATTTTAACGATGATTGAAATGGATAATAAATTAAGAGACGCAAACTCGAAAAATTATAAATGAAACATTCATTGGAGCAAACTAAAGCACACTGCAAAATAGCGACTCACAAACGTAGAATGAGACGATTAACAATGGATCGGAAAAAAATCGATATTTCGTTACCATGGAGCCAAAAATAATATGCACGCGGTCATTTTGAGCGTAGGATTTTTCCCCCCTGGACCCCTGGAAAAATTCTATCGAGGTGAAACGTTAATTCAGGAAGAAAAAAATGGCGTGACTGATACAGTTTTGTGCGTGGGAGTAACGAGATGACGCGATACCTGGACATCGGCTAGATTGTTCGGGCGCCGGGCATATGGACATGGCGCCACGAACCTAAGGTAGGCGCCATTAAGTTAGGGGCGTAAGGGAGAGAGAAAGGGAGGGCGAGGGAGAGAGAGAGGACAGGGGGCGCAGATGGCTACTCATTGCGAAGGCCGCAACGTATGCATTGGCTGCTTCCTCCTGCTTCGACCCTTCCTTTCTCCGTTCCCACCCACCGATACCTCCACCCTCCTCCCCCTTCTCATCTCCAAAATCCCTCCCCCGTCCTTCTCCACTTTGTTCCCGCGGAAAACTTTCCCCTCCCATAATTTCTGTTCGTCCAGGATATTTCCTCTCCTCCCGCTCCGCTTTGTATATCCAATTCCATTCCCGACATCCCTTCCATTTCGGCCGAACCATCCCAGCCGATTCCATCGCCAACCCCCCCCCCCCTCCCTACCTCTTCTGACTCCATCACCTAGGTCCAGGTTGCACGCCCAATGCATTCATTCACTCACTCCGTCGCCGAGCAACGTGGCTCCCTCCTCATCTCCGGAAGCTCCGCTTTAAAAAGTTCTCCATGTTACAGCATCCCTGTACTGTTTACGGACGGCGAGGCCTCTCAATCTATTTTTCATAATTTTGCGGGCACACAGAGTGGAAGCATTAAAATTAACCCAGCTGCTGCTCTAAAGCGTACTGAAGGAACGGTATTATTTTATACTCGCAACTGGAGAAATAAGATTTTAGCGCAAACATTATCATCCGAATGGACTGATAAAAGCAAACAAAGGCTGTGGGAGGGAAAGATACAATTTCTAGATGACTTTAGAGGGGAAGTGGGGGAATATGTTATCATGAGTTACAGCGAAAGAATTCAATTCAACCAGTTTAAATAGTTTTTGATCTACAAACTGAATTTAAAGGGATTTAGAATAGATTTCCTGAATATCCTGACAAATATGTTCAGGCCACACGTGTTTGCTCGTAAATCCGCATCCTTGGAAAAGCATTACCGTAAGAATACCGTCTGATTGGGATAAATGCTTTAAATAAAGGAATCATGCAAACTAATAAATCGTTTTCTTCTCTTCAATTGCGTTATTTCAAACTTTAATTACTCTCCAAATAATATTTGAGGTTACTATCAATAAGGGTACAGCGTACATGACGCGAGGAAATCAACGTCTCAATAAGATCCAAAATATGTATATTCTCAAATTGAGTAGTTTCAGGCCTGATGCGGCGGAATTCAAATCTAATAAAGAAAAGATGGTAAAAATTTTCGACCAGATAAGTTGAATAGTCCGACCAGGTTTCTTTATCAAGTTTATTGTCATGCACCGCAATTATTTTTGGGAGAAATTGGAATCAATAGTCTCTTATCAATATAATTTTGCATTTCAACCTATTGGCCGATTCTGACGCTAATATAACGGTAATTCCAATTGCATAGTCCATTTATAGATAATTAGCTGATACGACATTGAGTTTTCAAGATATACTCTCCCCCGAACAACAGTAAACCACAAAGTATGGTTTGATAGTTAAGAGTACAGCTCACTTCCTTTGTTTCTTTCCTTGTGTTGACTTTGGTTCCTAAGAAAACTCGAGAACCCAAAAAGGGACTCCGTTTGGGTGAAGCTGAGGGTGCCGAGACTCGCCATCCCGAATTGCACCCGGGCACCCCTGTCTATCGCTCTATCCACAACAGTACCGCGGCAGTACCCTTTCTCACTATCAGCACGTTAGCATATTTTATATTGTGCAATTTGAAATGTAAACTGCCAGAGGGGATTAGCATTGCTTTTGTAAAATATTTAACAAGTTCTATTTCTCAATCCATTGAACAGAGAAAATGGAAACATTATAGTTATGATAATTTGAAATTCAATGTTGTACATACGAGAGAATTTCGTAGAATTCCAAATAACGCGAACCTCCACGCTCGACCCACGTCACGGAACGCGATGCCGAAGTTTTTGGAGCAGCGTTATTCCATCAAATTTGCGGTAAAGCTTGGGAAATCGTCTACCGAAACTGTCGGTATGATTAACCAGGCTTACGGGGAGTCAGCCATGTCCAGAAACATGATCTTTCGGTGGCACAAGATGTTCGTGGAGGGCAGAGAAGAGGTCGACGACGAGTCTTCGAGAGGTTCCCGATGATGCCTTCGCGGGAGCGTTCCAGGAATGGGAACGCCGCTGGAACAAGTGTATCGACTCACAAGGGTCCTATTTTGAGGAATATTAGCTTAAGATATGTAAAAGTGTAATATATTTTTTTTCCTGAGCTCAGTACACTTATTTTCCGGACGAACCCTGTATCTTTGGCATTACGGTAATTTACAATATCTTTCTCACAAGTGTTGCGTTGACAAAAAATTAATGAAAGAAATTTGAAATTTTGTTGTGAATAACATAATATCAACGAAGAATTTGTACAATAATAATATTTAAATCAAAAATCGAGAAAGACAACCATGTCGAGCTGGCACCGATATTCCATTTTGTCACTTGAGATCGAAGCTTCTCATATTCTAAACATACATTACCAGCAGCATTATTTATGTAATGATATAATGTATTTTATTTTAATATTACCTTTCTATACTTTGTTAACTTGAATATTCTACCATATTCACGGTCCAAAGAAACTGCGGGAGATATCGCAACAGTAACTTTTAACGGAGTCATCCGCTAATGTGCATTTCAATGCATCAATTTCAGAGCGTAAAAATCATTCACCTTGACTAAGATTCGAAACTGAGAATTTGTCAAGGTATAAACAGCTTAACTGTTTAAATGTTGGCTTTAACCTCGTGGACTGTGGCGCGTCGCGCACGACTACGAATGCCTGTGACATTGTTTGTATGGTTTTTCGTCACAACATCTTGTTCCTTTAAAAGCCCCAGAGTTTTTCAAAGTTTAAGAGGACGCCTCGATAGCAGGACATAATTTAATATTTAAGAAATAATCAATCCGAGATGCGGTGGCATACTGTGCACCTCGAGAGATAAGATAGTGAAACTGTCAACCAGCCATTGAAGGACTTTTTCTCTCCTCCCGCTCGAGACAGCAGCACAAGCGGAAGTAAGTAATAACAAATTAGGGCATTATTATCATGCGAACATATTCTCATCTATTTTACTGTGGCATCCAGATACACCCTGCGATTCACTATTGTCGAGAAATAGAAGAGTTAAGATACCTCATTGGATAAGAAAGCCATGAACATTAATGAAAATTCGAAGAATTGCGGGAGATGCCACCACAGTAACTTTAAACGGAGTCATACGCTTATATGCATTTCAATGCAACAATTTCAGAGTGTAAAAATCATTCGCCTTGACCGGGATTCGAACCGGATCCCTCAATGTCCTGTCGAGTGCTCTAGCCAGTTAGCCGCAGCATCGTGTTCCTCTAGAGTTCCCAAAATTTCACAGTTAAAGAGGATGCCTCGGTAGCTGGACGTGCCCGTGTTCACCGAGTATCAAAAACTCGCCGGCGTGCGAGGCTTCGGCCGCCGGGATTTGGAGAGGGGCACTGCCGGACTCTCTCCGAAATCGAAGTTCCGATCGTGTTTTGTTTCGAGCGGCGGTTGACCGCTTAGTTCATCAAGAAGTGTGCAGTTTGACTCTCGACTTCTTCCGCCGGGAAGGCCGTGCCATCGTTTTGTTCTCTGGATCAAGACTGACCTTGACTCCAGGTGTAGAGCTTAGGCTCCTTTTTATTTGCTACCGCCGGGTGCGTGTAGCGGGGAGGGAGTACACACGGGTGTTTTTTTCTTTCTTTCTTGGAGTGCTTTCGGTGTGCTCTCCCTTTCTTCCGCGCTAGCGTGCTCAATTTGATTTGTTTTAAAATGCTCGTACGTTGCGTGAACACGCTCACCCTGCAAGTTGATGACGAAGGCGAAGCCCCCTACCCCGTTGGAGGTCCACCTCTTTACACTAGAGCCGCTGGGGAAGAGGATTCTAGATAATATCCCACGAAAATACCGTTTCCATTCCTAACTGATCCGAGGACGACGATTACCATTGACAAGACCTCCGGTAGCCCTTGTAATTTCAGGGTTCTTTGTCTCCCCGTGGAGACCCCATTTTAAGATATACCTGACGAGCTTTAGCGTTTTGGAAAAATCCATCGCTCGCGGGAGAACAGGTTTGAGGGCGAAAAAATGGCGCGCGTGTTGACAGGCACGAGAGTGGAGCGGAAGACGGTCGAAGGAAATATCCCCTCGTACCTTCACATCGTCGGCAACCGGGCCATCATCATCTACGAGGGTCAGCGCCGCACCTGCGCCCGTTGCAACCAAGAAGGCCACGAGGGCAAGACCTGCCCTCAACACCAGGGAGGGAAGAGCTATGCGGAGGCAATGTTTTTGGCCTCCAACCCGAACACCGCTGAGGCGATGGATGAGCCCGAGATGGCTGTGGAGGAGAGGGCGCTGTCGCTGATACTTATCGAGGGTGCGCCCCCAGCTGTTTCCGCCGAACCCCCTCATCCCCCTTCACTCGGAGGGAAATCTCAGAATGAGCGGAAGTCATCAACGGAAGAAAGGGATCCGAAAAAGAAGAGGACGGACGACACTGCACTGCTGATTTCGAACATCGATCAAGCTGCGGTCCCTACCATGTATCGGAAATACTCTCACGACCACCGACCCCTTTCTCCGTGACCCCGTCAAAAGAGGACGGATCATCCTGCTTCCTTCCTTTCCCTGGCCACGCCACCATCGCCCTCTCCCCGCAATCCTTGCATCACGGGCTTCGAACTTCCCGAGAATCACGGGTGACATCGGGGGAGGATTCATCCGATTGCGATTGTCCCCCTTCCCCAACGACGGGCCTCTCGATTCCGTTATTACAGAAACTCAAGATAGAATCACCGGCCGCGGAAGTTGACACATGTCCGAGTAAAACTTAGTTGACGTGAAGAATCCCAGACATTCCATCATCCTCCTTTGAGGACAGCCAAGACGTCCACGATCTCCTTAGGACTCCTCTAGAGGCGGACCAATTCGACCGATCTCCTCTGATTTCTTCCAACTGGGCCCCTTCGGCAGATGACCTCCAGTCCGCAAACCCGGCCCCCCCTGAGGCCCTGAGGTAGAAAAATTACACCATCTCCTTCTACCGCCGATCGCTAGAGAGGTCCTGCGTAAGGATGTGGCAACGGAGGGTTTCCATGCCCAAGTGTCGTCCCTAAAAAAAATTATACTGGGCCACGAGCTCCAAAACTACGCTCCCCAAAAGTGGCAAAAAAACCTGGACACGGATATAGGGGGCCCTATAACCCGGATCGAGCTATCTGATGAAATTCAACTCCGGCTCTGGATCAAATCCAACTCCGGCTCCGATGCAGGCAGAATCCCTGTCAAAGAATCTGCCGCCGGTGACACCGACCTCCTTAGGGAAGCGGCCCGGCACTTTTAAAACACCTTTAACAGGTATACTCCGTGGAAGGAGGGAGACACACCCCCTCTCTCTACGCTGTCCTGAGATCAAAAAGGCGATTTTTGTCGAGACATCAGTTCAGAAAAACTGGATTGCGTCTCCTCCATGTTTGGATGGGTTAAAAGGGTAGGCTTGGATAGCCTACCCTTTGAATTTTATTTAGTGTACTGTGATGTTTTAAAATTCTATTTTAACCCACCTTTTTAACTGCATTTTAACTAGCGGCTCTCTGACTGCAAGTCAGCGGACCACCGTGATAACGCTCATACCAAAGAAGACGCGGCCAAAGTCGTTCAACGACTTCCGGCCAATCGCCCTTTTAAACGCAGACTATAAAATATTGGCGCACGTCCTACGATATAGAATGACGGCTGCTGCCGACATCGTCCTCTCTCCATCCCAGTACGCCGTGTCAAAAACGCGAAACATCTTCGATTCAGCACTTTTAATTCGCGACATTATTTTTTCCGCGCCCTTGTATGGCGATCGTTTTTTATCACTGCTAGCTATTGATCTTGAGAAAGAATTGGATCTGGTCCGGATCGAATGGATTCTCACTGTGCTCAAGATGATGGCCTTCCCGGAGTACTTCATTCGTGCCGTCTCAACGATGTACACCGGAACATACTCTATAATTTGGATAAAAAATGCCCCCTCGCCGCCCATCCCCGTCAGTAACTCCGTTTGGCAGTGCTGCCCGCTGTCAATGCTACTGTTCGCCCTTGCCTTAGACCCCATACTCAGACGACTGCAGAGCAGTGTAATCGGGTTACGGAAAAGAAAGAAATACTTAGTTGTTCCACATATATTTATTTATATAATCGGGTTACGCCGTCACGGCGCCGTCTGCCTGGGCGTCGCATACGCTGACGACATAACCCTCTTCGTAGACGACCCGTCCCACATGGCTCAAGCCCACGACATATTAACGTCATATGAGCAGGATGATATCTTCCTCAACAACCGGAAATCCGCGTTTTTGCTGCTGAAGGGCAACCGGCCCTCGACCTCCATCGGTTGGTCAGAAGCGCCCTCACTCAAAATCTTAGGGTTCTGGAGGGAGAAGGAGTTGGCTCCCACGATTGAGCGAAACTGGGGAATTACTGACCATTACGTAAAATGGAGTGTTGGAAAGCTTTCACTCCCTTCCCTCCCGATCGTGACCCGCGTCCGCCTCCTCAACCAGATTGTCTTCTCAAGGATATGGTATGTGGCCCATCCGTGGCCCTTACCCGCTAAAAACAACGCATATTTTATTAGAGTGTCCAACCAAATGATCTGGAATGGCTACGTAAATAAAGTGTCCCGAAACCAGCTCTATGGCCCGTTTGAGCAGGGTGGTCTCAATTTAACCGATACTGCTCTAAAGGCGAAGGTCTACGCGAAGATAAGCCTGCGTATCCTCGGATATGACGACGCGTGGCCCAAGGCACTCCTCAAGGACGCGTGGCAGGAACTCGCGCGCGACGAATGCCACAGGAGGGCATTTGATGAAAAAAAAAAGGTCGATTCTCTCCTGCGAGATATAGAAGCAATTAGGGTCAAGACCCTGTATGTCAGAGCGCTTACCGAGCAAAAAGAAAATACATCAAAAAGAACGGAAGAACGGTTTCTTGGAAAAACTGGGTAACCAGCAGGGCGAACGATGAGGCACGTAGTGGAATATTTAACCTAATCGCGGACACAGTCATGACGAGGGAAATGAGGCACCACCTACAGCTAGTCGATTTGCTCCTTTTTCCGTCATGCGGTCGAATAGACAACTTCGCGCATCTGATCCTTGGATGCAAAGATAATATCAGAGAATTAGAAGCTCTACAAAAGATCTATAAAACCTGGGACTTGTTCGGTTGTGGTGCTATTACCGATATATAGTAAGTCTGATCAACTTGAACTTTCGGCTCTTTCCAAGCTTAAAATCCTTCATAATGACCACTCTAATCGTGGAATTCACAAAGTTGAGAATCGCGAATAAACATTCCGCTAAAGGCATGCAAGCATTGGTGGAACGGATGTGGCTGACCCCGGTACCGGACACACTTCGTCCGTGGTTAAAAAGCTGCTTTTCTGAATAACTGTGCTTCAAAGCTCTCAATAATTCCAACGAAATCTAATGTCCCGTTGCTAATCCAAATATGTCCCTTCTATATCTTGTCAACCCTGCCTTCATTATTTCCTTCCACGGTATTTTTCATGGCCACAATTTTTTTATGCAATGTATATGATGTATGTTTATGTAAGTGTGTATATGAATATTTATGTTCGTGTGTATGTATGTCTATGTGTATGCATATCTTTATTTATAAAGAAACAAAAAATATGCTGTAACCATAATCTGCAAGCTGACAATGTGTACAATGTAAACACTAGCAGTGTAACATATTAGACCGAATAAAACTAAATTTAACCATCGCTAAACTGGCTAAAGCACTCGACCGGATAATGAGAGATCTGGGTATGAATCCTAGTCAAGGCGAATAATTTTTACACTCTAAAATTGTTGCATTGATATTCACGGTCTATTAATAACCTAAAATTAATTACTTACATGCATACGAGCACAAAATATTTTTTAATGACATTGAGTAGCCCTTACTTTTACACTAATTTGAAATTCTCGGTTTTTGGTGGTGGCAATTTAATAAAAGTATTGGCTTAAAAAGAAATGGGTTATTCAATTGATAATGCATCTTCAATAAAAATAATCTCTTCGACGAACATATTTGGAAACCTACCAAAGCTGCATTCCATTGAGTGAAATGCATATCTGTTTTCATTCGAAATTAAAATTGATCTTCACGTATAGGATTTCGGAAAATAAATGTTAATGAAGGGAAATGATAAAAAGTTGGTTAACTAAAGTGATACGCTTAAGCACACATTTCAAAGGCGGAACTCTCTTCACAATTTTTGCAAATCATATGAATTGAACTAGGCATCATAAATGGCTATTAGATTAAACATAAGGAAAAGTTAATGATATATATATATATATATATATATATATATATATATATATATATATATATGTATATATATACTCTGGATTTTTATAACATACTTTCCAAAAAATGAGCCTTTTAGCCTGCACATCTAGCCTGGGACATTAGCATGAATATTAATACCACCCGCTAGTTCTTTTCTATTGAATTGCCATTCCCCTTGGACGCTTTTTATTGATTTTTGTAACAAAAGGCCACTTTCTAGGAATCTGATGAAAGCCTAAATATATATATATATATATATATATATATATATATATATATATATATATATATATATATATATATATATATATATATATATATATATATATATATATATATATATATATATATATATATTATATATATATATATATATATATATATATATATATATATATATACAGTGACGTTGTGCTTGGCGCAGCGTCACTTGCCCAGTTCGCATACGCGCGCCCATCTCACGAGCCGTAGAACCGCGTGGCGCTACCTGTTGGCGCCGACAGCGTATGAACAAAAAAAGAAGGCCGAGCACGCCGCGCGCAGGGAGTGCCGGCCAACACTTGTTCAGCGGGCAGTCCGTTGTGAGACGTCCGAAACGAAACGTCGCCTTCTATCATCGTCGAGCCACCAACAGCCTGTGGACACCGGTTGTGCGCGTGCCAGCGACCCTCGATCCCGACGCAAGCAACCGACCTCGCCGTGTGGGCCCCCGCCGGCCCCGACCGGAACATCGGTGAGCCAGCAGCCGCCGTGCCTGTAGCGGCCCGAGATCCGACAGCGAGGCGGCTATCTTCAGCTGCAGCCGAGCTCGGCCACCCAACACCTTGGCCCAGCAGGCGTCGGCTCCGCGCGTCCGCGTCGCTTGGGAGCGCCCACCCCTTTTTCTACGGAGGATTGCGACAGTTTGGTTCGGTGCGCGAGGCGATCATGTGTTTTTCGGAGTCGGTTCGAGGTGCGCGGCAAGGCTTCCGCGGCATGTGAAGTGTGTAGCGTCGAGTGGGCCGAGCGTGTGAGCGAAGAGAGAAGTACGGAGTGTGGGCCAGCGGGCCAGAGAGAGTTTGAGTGTGAGAGAGAGACAGAAAGAATGGGCGTATCGCGATGTGCGCGGATGGCATCGCAGGAATGTACACCTTTCTTGTGATAATAAATACAGTTCTTGTTAAATTTACTCCGCGGAGTCCATTTTTATGCGCCTCCTTGCACTCTTCGCGATCTTAGCTGAAGAGCCGCTGCCCAGCCCGGGGCACATAAAAGGTGAGCGAGCCCTCCCATGGGACGAGGAGTGTTATGGGCCAGGTAAGAGCCGAGCGGCGTGACTCTGCGGCTAGCCATGCGGCTAGCCTGGCGCCCTTACAAAGAGTAGAGTCGCGGCCTTCCCTTGTCTCGCGATATCGGGGAATATTTCTATCTAAATTAAATATCGCGTCACAAATGGCGCCCAACGTGGGGCAGCCTTTCTTTTGTAGTGCGAGAAAAGTGAAAATTATATTTCGAGAGTGCGCATGAGGCGTGAGTGTAAAATGGCGTCGTGTCGGCCTTGACGAGGCAAAGATGGCGTGAAGGAGAGCGAGCAGAGTGAGAACGGCATGGTGTGTATGGCGTGTGTGTGAGCTGGAACGATGCGTGATTAACATCGCGCGAGCGCTAGTTATTACGTACAGCTCCTTTGCGAGCGGTATAACATTTTTCTATTTGATTAATGAATTAGTCCTTTTTTTGGTAAACATTTTTATGAAATTAAGAAATTTAAAATTCTTAGTTAGGTTAGGTTATGGTTTTAATATAGAATTCTGATTTATTCTACCCTATTTGTTATAATAACTGTAGAATAGGTTAAATAGCTTTAGATTAGGATTAGAGTTTTGCATTAAGCGTATTGTAAGTTAGGTGAGGCATATACTTTAATTATTCCATAGATTAAGAATTTTTTTCTTAATTTACCATGGAGGATGACACTGGAGTTTTGGCGAGATATCAGAGAGATATGAGGGCACTGCTACGGCATTCGGCGGTAAAGGCAGAATTTGAAATAATTGAGCAAATGAGTGAAGAAGAGGTGGAAAATGAGTTGTCAAGTAAAGGGCAGGCACTCTTTGGTAGGGCCATTCTTTGTGCGCAAAGAGCGATTATTGCAGGCTAAGCTTCTTTTGGCACAACCACGGTTAGGAACACCATGGTCGAAAGAATTGGACGAGGATGTGCAGCCTGACGATGTAACCCTCTCAGGAGCTCGACACGCCTTAAACTGGAACGAAGACCTAGATGCAGGGCGGAAAATGAAAGGAGCATGCAGTAATGATAAAAGATCGACGCTTTAAGACGTTGGATGAACTGATGGATTGTGGTCAGAAGTATGAAAGAAGAATGGCAAGCAATGCTCGTTATCATGATCCTATGCCAGCTAGCGAGTCGCTAATGACGACTGGCGCTTATGTGAGGAAAGGAGAAGAGCAAGGATCAAGGAAACTAGCGAAAGTAGGGGCCCTTGTGAGCAATGTGAAGGAGATGAATAAGAAGACCAGCATTGTTTACGAACTTCGACCCAATGAGGTCAAGAAAAAGTCCATCACAGACGAAGGAGGGAGAATACCGCCCACCATGAGGAAAAATGGCGAGCCGTCCTCTCCGAGAGAGGTCACGCCCAGCTCCTCTGGGACAGGTTACAATGGCCAAGGAGACAAACGGGCCATAACGAGACCTACGTTGTCTAGGCCTTCACAGGCGAGAGACCAGGGACCGGGCTTTGACGGAGCTTGTTATTCCTGCGGAGAGTCGGGACATAGGGCAAATGCGTGCCCGAGAGTCCAGGGTTTCAGCTGTGGCGCAAGAGGGCATATCAGTGTCAATTGCCCCAGTCGACAGGGTAGGACATAAGAAAAGTGCCAAATTTGCGGTAAGGTCGGCTTATTGGCAATTAATTGCAAACACCTGTTTACTCGGCAGGAAAACGGACAAGCGGGGAGTCGCCTAGCCCAAGCGGCTTCCCCGCAAACCAATCCGTCGAACACAAACCGGCTGAATTAGATTTAGATAAGCATAGGAATAAGTCGATTAGGTTAGGAAATAGTGATCCGATTTTGGAAAAGCCGAGTTGGACAGCCAACTTCTGCGAACCAAATTCGATCAAGGAAGATGTAAATAATGAAAAAAATGTAAATAGTGGAATAAGGGATTGTATAGAGAAAGGAAGGGAGATAAACTCAGATGGGCCAGATGAAGCATCTGCTCCTGGGTCGAGTTGGACAGCCAACTTCCACCACCCATCTGAGGCGTTGGCAAATATCAAGGATGAAGAAAAATTAACGGATTGAGGTGGACAGCCAACCTCTATCGATCTGGCCAATGCAATGGAGCTATCAGGAAAAGCTCTCCAGCTGTGCAGTCGAGACGGACGGCCGACCTCCAAGGCAAAGCTGATATTTGCTGTCCAACCATTGATGTCGCCGAGTCGAGCGGGTCAGCCCGTCTCCGCCCATGAAATCAACCGCGTATGGGACAGAAGGCGCATTGGTCGACGGAGTCAGCTCCGCTTTGCCAATCCGTTAGGTCGGAAGAAAGCGAAAGGGTCAAGTCTTTGGTAGGATCGAACAGGCCAGCCTGTCTCCAGCCACCAAAGCAAGCAGAGAGTGAGAGAATGAGCGAGAGGCCTCAGAGCATCTCGTCGGTGCCACAAAGCACGCCGAGACACGCGTGGAATGTAGATTCTGCCCAGTCGCCTTACGCGGGCCAGAAATCAGAACAGGAGAGCGATTATGAGAAATTGCCTCAAGTACTGTTCACTCTGGATCGGTTGTGTTCCGACAAAGGGACGGGCCGGAATGAGCCGAGTGAGAGTGTGATATATCCTGTAGCCATTGAGGAGAAATCTGATCAGCTGTGTCCGGTTCGGCGTGGAGTCCACGCCTAGAGTGAGTTTAGCGAGTGTGACGGCAGAGAATAGAGACCAAGTCTCAGTCCTGATCGGGGGAAAAGAGTACATTGCGCTCTATGACCCCGGGGCTCAAGTGACCATAGTAGGTCCCGAGAATGTGAAAAGGTACGTAGAGGAGTAGCATAGGAGGGGCGGAGACAATTCTTCTTTTCACTTAGTAAGCCGCGAGTTTTTTTGTTCCGTTTCTTCTTTTCCTTATTCTTATCGTAATGTCCATCTTTCGTTTTGAGATTTTAAATTAGGTGCCTAGGTGGCGATTTTCATAATGATTTTATTTATGTTAATAAGATAACCAAATCAACAATTTTTGTTCATGATTGTAAAAGTAGCTCGCGAGCGAATATTGTGTTTTTATTTATTAACGTAACATGTGTGTGAGATTATTATTAATCGATGTGATGATGAGAGAGAAGATATGATCGAATTCGCCAGGCGTGAAGGGCCGTAGGCTCGTTTGTAAGCGGCCCACTCGGACGAGTTTCCGGCTTAGGGAGGGGGTATGTGACGTTGTGCTTGGCGCAGCGTCACTTGCCCAGTTCGCATACGCGCGCCCATCTCACGAGCCGTAGAACCGCGTGGCGCTATCTGTTGGCGCCGACAGCGTATGAACAAAAAAAGAAGGCCGAGCACGCCGCGCGCAGGGAGTGCCGGCCAACACTTGTTCAGCGGGCAGTCCGTTGTGAGACGTCCGAAACGAAACGTCGCCTTCTATCATCGTCGAGCCACCAACAGCCTGTGGACACCGGTTGTGCGCGTGCCAGCGACCCTCGATCCCGACGCAAGCAACCGACCTCGCCGTGTGGGCCCCCGCCGGCCCCGACCGGAACATCGGTGAGCCAGCAGCCGCCGTGCCTGCAGCGGCCCGAGATCCGACAGCGAGGCGGCCATCTTCGGCGACAACTTCAAGACAGACTGTGCAGTCTTACTTGAAGAAGGCATCTGAGAGGGCCGAAAGCTCGAACAATTTACCGTGTGAGTGTCCTTTTAAATATTGCTATTCTATTCTATTTCTGTTATATTGTGTCAGCCCATTATATATATATATATATATATATATATATATATATATATATATATATATATATATATATATATATATATATATATATATATATATACTACCTTGATCAAAAAGTTCCCGGAATTTATTCAGAAAATTAAAAATACAAGTTTATTCATCTAAATCTATATTGTCCCCTTCAAAGTAATCCCCATCGACTGCAACACACTTATGCCAGCGCTTGATCCAATCCTCGAAACATTTTTTATATTCGGTTTTCGGTATGTCCATCAGTGCTTCCTGCGATTTTTCCATTACTTCCTCTCGGCTGCTAAAACGCGTTCCCCGTAATGGTTTTTTAACTCGATTGAACAGAAAGAAGTCACAGGGAGCCAAATCAGGTGAATTCGGTGGCTGTTGGATGGTATTTGTTGCATTTTTCGTCAAAAAATTACGAATAATGATAGCACTGTGCGACGGTGCGTTATCATGGTGCAAAATCCACGAGTTTTCTGCCCACATTTCTGGTCTCTTTCGGCGAATTGCTTCACGCAAACGTCTCATAACGCCCAAATAATACTCTTTGTTTACTGTCTGGCCTTCTGGCAAAAATTCATGATGCACTACACCGTTGTAATCCATGAAAACCGTCAGCATTGCCTTCTTTTTTGACTGAAAACGACGTGGTTTTTTTGGTCTCGGCTCATTTGGTGAACGCCATTCACTTGCCTGATGTCTGGATTGCGTGTCGTACTCATAAACCCACGTCTCGTCTCCAGTAATGATCCTTTTGATGAATGTGGGATCGGATTCAGCCTCGCAAATCATGTCTTTTGCGACGTCAACACGGTCTCTTTTTTGCATGAAATTGAGGTCTTTTGGCACCAACTTTGCTGCTACACGACGGAAACCCAAATCATTAACCACAATGTCTTGGGCGGATCCATAGGCAATGTTCAAGTCCTCCGCTATTTCTCTGATGGTTAATTTGCGGTTATTGACCAACATTTCTTTTACTTTATCAATTTTTTCACCGACTTTCGATGTCGATGATCTGCCACTGCGTTCATCATCTTCGATTGACTCACGACCACTTCTGAACCGCTCGTGCCACTGGTAAACGACCGCTTTTTTTAGAGAATCGTTGCCGAAACACTTTTCCAACATTTCCAACGTCCGTGCGCCACTAAATCCGTTTTTTACGCAAAATTTAATACAAGTTCGTTGTTGCAAATTTAAATCCATTTCTGCAATTGTAAAAAATCGCCAACACACACAGAGATAGATGTACTCTTGGCTACGTAACTTTTGCAAATGTCAAGTTATGACACTAAGATTTAAAGGGAATATCAACAACAGATGTACCAATTTAACAAAAAAAACAGAACTCAAATCGGAACGATGGGAGCGCCACACGGTGGTTATTCCGGGAACTTTTTGATCAAGGTAGTATATATATATATATATAACACAGTAATCAATTGGTGAAAAGAATAAAATGTTAGCAACTGAACAAATGGTATCCATACACTGCATCTCCATTACACCAATCAACCCGAAGGTCGGTTTGGTAGGTGATGGTAGAGTTCACCCAGTACTAAGCCTTTTACGGCGTGTGGAATTCACACATCAGGGTAGGGGGGCCAGTTCCTTTCCCTGTGCCGGTTATGGCTTCCCAAGAAGATCTGGTACCCGAAAATTCACAAAGCTTGGGTGTAGGAGTAAATGCCCAGGGACGCTTGCGCGGGAATCGAAACCGGACCGCCCAATAAACAAATCCAACTCTTCCCATGCACCTTGCCTCCCACCCAAATAAACCCGGACCAGAACCAATGCTTAGTCATAGCCACCAGGTGCCATCACCTTTTCTTCCTTCAATCGAAAAAGCCACGATCACCGAATTGGAAGTCTCGGAAAACCCTCCCTCCCCCCTCCACCTTCAAAGTTCTCTCCTTTTGCTGCTATGCACTAATTACATATTCTTTACCACTGTTTAAAGCACTCTTGGAATTCCTCGGCAGTTAGGCTGTTTCGTTGGCTTGTCGTTTCTTGCTTCATTATGTCCAAATTTAACCAGTGATGTCCACTCCTCACATTTTTGTATTTCGGATATAGGGAAAAGTCGCAGGCGGCGTCGTCTGGCGAATAAGAAGGATGATCAAGGATGGTGATTGAATTTTTTGCCAGAAACTGGCGAACAAGAAATACAGCTTGAGCACGATTTTTTCACCCAATTTTTGCACTCAATTTTTGCACGCATTTTTCAACGCAAATATTCGGTTAAAATAGTGTGCACTGTTTATTTTCCTGAAGTTAGTTCATTAGCTATCATTCTGTCAGTTTTTCGACGATCGGTAAAGACAAGGGGCCACACACGATCAATGTTGTCGTCGAGAGTGCATACAGTGTGGTTATGAATTTTGCAAAAATTACTTCCAGGGATATCAACATATAAAACAATGATCCATCAATATCTTCCAAAATGATATGGCATAAAATTGTATTGTAATAAAAGTACCACCAGATATTTGACGTCTGGCTTTAGTTAAAAGGAAAACAAAAGAAGCTCTTTAGAAAGCAAAAGATCGGGAGACACTTTTTCCCAACTACAAAATAGGCAGCATGGTTTGCAACAGCAGCAATTAATTTTTTCTCTGTTTTTTTTTTCTTTTATACAATATTTACATATTTACGAACGGGTAATCCGAATAGAAATACTTTTTCCAGATAATTAGTTGGCTAATAATGGTCTTATTTTCTCAAAGATAGAAAATTGATGACATTATGATTACGGTAAGTACACGTTCCAGATTGAAGTTATCCCTTTTGCTCACTACTATGATCCTGATTTTAAAAGCATTGAGAGCGCAAAATGTAATAAATTGATTCCAGATATAATGTAAACATGGATTATATTATTGAAAGTCATTCAATTAACGCCGTAATATTGGAAATTAAAAACACCGACCATTGTTTGAAACCAGAGATTTGTGGAAGAATCGAACGGAATCCGAAAAACGAAAATTCTGGATGTAAATCCAAATTTGATTCTCTGTGGGTTTCCATGATTGTAATTAAAACAGGACACGCCAACTGAATATAATGAAAAATGAAATTTGAAGAGTGAAGAAATAAATGCTTGCGGGTTTTTTTCGAATCAATTTTTGCGAAAAAAAGGCTAACACTCTATCTCCTCCTCCGATCTCAGACCCATTTCGTTGATTCCTATTTTTCCCCCTCCAAAGAGACCGAATCCTATCACGTTTCTGCATACAGGACTCGAGCGTAGGGAAGAGGGGGTTAGAGGCTACTGAAGACCATTGTGAAACCCTAGACCCATGATTCCAAATTCACGTAGACATTCGATGTCTCGCCAATGCTTTTGGACGAAGCGGAAAAGATGGAAGAGACCGATGGAATCCTGATAAGGGGGCGTAAAGCAATTGACGGATGACGGGAGAATTCCAGCGCAGGCAACAAAGAACTCGGTGTTACACTCGATATGAAATGAAAGATATGAAGATATTGATAACGAAGATAGAGAAGGTATAAGCGATTAAGAATAGACTAAAGGAGACCACATGGTGGAAAAATAGGAAAAGTTAACCTTATTCGACTTAGTTGAGTTCTATATTATTATTAAGACGCGTTCACCTTTGCGTACGTGATGAACTCAAATCAAGGTAAGAAATTAATATGCAAAAGCAATGTTCCAAACATTTTCAATCAATTGTATTTTCCTAAACGCTATAACTTAATAATGACATATAAATGTAAACATGGATTATATTATTGAAAGTCATAAATAGTAAGTAAATAGCAGTACGATGAAAAATCCTGTTCCTCCTCATCTCCTCGTCTTCTTTTTGCCAAAACGTTCCCTCTTGACACTTGGCTTGCAGCTGCCCGATGATTTAATCATTCAGCTGCTGTGTTTGCGGCTTCTTAGCCCGTCGATGAAGGAAGGTCCAATCAACTCCTTTTCCTTTTCAATGGTGGTTGGTCGTCGTCCCGTCCCGTTGCTGCTCTTGGGCGTTTGTGCCTTTCCCAGGAGACAGGTTTTAAGCCGCCGATCGACCGCAAGTGCTCTTCTTTTTTGCCTTCAAGCTCCTCGTAAAAGGCCGTCGCGCGAGTCTTGATGACATCTCCAATGGGCGCAGTTTCAGTTAAGGCGTGGAGAATTTCTGCGGCATAGTTCCAGCCAAGCCCAAGTACACTGTTGAGTGCCCCTCTTTCCGTTACCTCCAAGTGGTGGAAGGCCGTCTGAGTCATTCTGCCACTCCATGCCGGTGAAGCGTACATCAAGATTGGGCGAATTGCCGCCACGTACAGATACGTCTTTGTCTTGATAGAGAGGGACGGTGAACGCAGCAGCGGCGAGAGTTGTAGTCGTCTTCCTCTTGCCTTCCTGGTGGCAGCGAGGGCGTGACTTTTGAATGTCAGTCTTTTATCCAGTATCACGCCTAGATAGGTCACCTCTTCCTTCCATGGCGCCTCCTCGGTGCCCACGAGGATTTCTCCTGGTTCTCGCAGTCCTCCAGGTGAAAAAAGAATCGTCTGTGTCTTTGCGCTGTTGACGCTGATTCGCCACAGGGCGTACCACTCCAGCAGTTTGTCTACTGCTCGCTGTAGGTATGTTGCCGCCATGTGTGCTCTCCGCGAAGTGGTCACTATTGCTGCGTCATCCGCATACAGGGCAACCATGGTATGTCGTCCAAGGTCTACCGGGAGGTCCGCCGTATATAGATTAAAAAGTATCGGTCCGAGCACCGATCCTTGCGGCACGCCTGCGTGGACCTGTTTCGGCTGTGACAGCGCGCGTCCCCAGGCGACACGGAAAGTCCTTCCTGTCAGGTATGATGTTAGCAAGCGGCGCTGCCAATTTGGAAACCGCTGTATTGCAAGTTTTCGCCTGAGACCAGCGTGCCATACCCGGTCGAAGGCTTTCCTGATGTCAAAGAACGCCGCCGTTGAGCAGCATCGCCGATTGAATCCGGCCGTCACCTGTTCCACGAGACGGACGAGCTGGTGTGTGGTGGAGTGTTCCTCTCGAAAACCGTACTGTGATGCCGGCAAGATTGAGTAGGCCGCGATGTGCTTCAGGAGATGTGGCAGCAGTACCCTCTCAAGCAGCTTTCCCAGGGTCGCTAGCAGGGCGATCGGGCGGTAGTTCTCTACGTTCCTAGCGGACTTCGGCGGCTTCGGCAATAGGATGACTTTTGCCGATTTCCAGATGGCCGGAAAATGTCCCATGGAGAAGCAGGCCGTAAAGAGCGTAATCAGGTGAGTTGCGAGCGAGACAGGCATCTGTCGAAGGGCCTCGTTCGGGATGTTGTCCTCTCCTGGTGCTTTCTTGCAGCGTAGTCGTCCAAGGGCTGCTCTCAGGTCGTTTTCGGTAACCTTCGTTACCGTCATGGTGCCCTCCTCCGTTGTTTCATCCTCTTCAGGAAAGTCGCTAGGATCATCCGGTACCAGTGGATCCGGAGTCGACGTGAAAGTGGCCTCCAGCGTAGTTGCTGCAAATTCAGCCTTTTCGTCTTCCGTGATAAGAGGGCCACCAGGTGAGTCGATCGGTGGGTCGATCCGAATGCTGTGGCGAAGAGAAGCTGCCATTCTCCAGATGCTCCCATCTTCGGTTCGGAGGGAAGCAACCTTCCTTTCCCACGTCGTCTGCCTGTGGTCCTGGATGAGCTGCCTCACTTCGGCTCGTTTTCTTCTAAACCGTGCCCCATCCGCGGGACATTTGGTTCTTTGAAATCGTCGTCGAAGCCGATTTCTTTCGCGGATGCGGCGAAGGATGGAATGAGGCAGCGTCAGATGTCCAGAAGGGCGGATCAGTTTTATTGGCACGGTGTTCTGTAATGCTTGGTCCACGCCAGCTGTTATGACAGAAGCATATTCGTCCAGCATAGCTTGTGACGTCAGTGATGGCGGCTGTTCCGGTAAAATGTCGGACAGGATCTGCCTGTACCCTGTCCAGTGTGTTTTATCCAGGCATCGCACCGGCCGTGGGGGAAGTAACGTTGGGCAGCATCCCAGATAGGCGCAGACTGGGTAGTGGTCGCTGTCCAACGTCGGTGTCGCCACGAGAGAAAGCGAACTCGTGAGCCTACGGTGCAGCGCAATATCTAAGACGTCTTCGCTCCTGCCGTGATGCTGATGCGTTGGCCCATGTGGACCCGCGACGCGTACTCCGTTGTTCTGAGCCCATGTGAGCAGCGCTTCACCCCGAGGGTTCGGTGTAATTGAATGCCATGCAGCATTCTTTGCATTTAGATCCCCGAGAAAAAGCGACGGCCGTGACCCGGAGAAGATGACTTCGAAATCCTGTGTGGCTAGAGGTCGTTTTGGGGGGAGATAGAGTGACCCCACTGTGAGAGAGCCGATCGAAGTATCTACTTCAATGGCTGTCGCCTCTAGATGCAGTCGAGCTGGTAGGTCAATTTTTCTCGCAGCCAGGTCAAGCGAAACGAGGACCGCCGTGCCCCCTCCTCTTGTTTGCCGGTCATCCCGGTAAACTGCATAGCCTGGAACGCCGTATGAAGTTCCAGGACGGAGATGAGTCTCTTGCAGACAGACGATTGAGATTCTTGCCTTCCGTAGAAAGGCAAGCAATTCAGGGGTCTTTCGCTTCAATGCGCCGCCGACATTCCATGTGGCTAGGATGATAGATTTATTTAATTCTCGCCTATGGTCCATTTTGGTTTGGGAAAATAGTGGTAAGGGCGACAGTTAAAGCTTGCAGCTGTTGTTGCAATAGCGCAGCAGAGGACGTCAATGCTTCCAGGATGGAAGAGCGGGATGTAGCCAAAGTTGGAGTCGGCATCTGCGAGTCTGCAGCCCGCCTCTTCTGGAGAAGAGGAATATTTATTTCTTCTGCTGTCTCCCTGGCGACCGGAGCCGGCGTCGAGAGTGGAGGAAAGTCAAGATGCTTGCACATGGTCAGACGTTGGGTTGCGTTGGTTGGGTCTCCCGGCTTCGACGCGTTGAAGGTACCAAGCGTCTTCTGTTGAGGAGAAGGCAGCTCTGTTTCAGCGGCGGTGTTCTTCGCCCCCTGGGTTGGTGCGCCTTTCCTCCGGAGGCTAGCCATCTTCATCTCCTTCTGTTTGGCGTAGACAGGGCAGGTCCTGAAAAAAAACGAAAGCACGCCAAGTGGCAGAGGCCGTGGGTGTGTCAACCGGGACGGCAATTAATATTTTACATGATAAGTTGGCGATGAAAAAATTGTCGGGCCGATGGGTGCCGCGATTGTTCACGGTAGACAACAAGCTGATCTGGCTGTGAGCTTCGAATTGGCCGCAAAACGGAATGAACTAAAATATAAATTGCTGCCGTATTTACCCGATCTTGTTCCCTGCGAAAATATTTAGCTCAAACGAGGAAGTTATCGCCGAGACAGAGGCGTATTTTGGAGAATTCTACTTCTCACCACGATTTAAGATTCTTCTTATCACCACTTTCTTCCCCGGGAGACACAAAATTAAACATTTATTCCGTGACCTCTTCTAAATTATTAATAACACTCAGTCCACATCACTTTATTTCCCACATTGTCCCTCTGTTAACGTTGAAACGCCCGTCTACCTTGCGTGACAATTCAAGTCAACAAATCCAGCTGCGAGTACCGCCGCCCCCCCCTACACGCACCATGCAACCGCCCACGCTGAAAATCAACAATACCAACTGCGAGCACCCCCGTCTCTCCCCCGCTCTTATATGCACAATGCGACCGCCCACGCTGCAAATGTTGTCATCTCCTAAGACCCCCCCTCAATCAGTACCAACTTCCCCGCGGTACTAATTGTATCTCAAAAAAAATTTTATATATCGCCTTCTACGTGGGCGAATGCACGACCACTCTTTCCCTCCGCATGAGTAGCCACCGATATTCCACCAAATCTCCCACCTTCTTTAATTATTCCATCCCTACTCACTGCTTTCCACAAACAATCTTTTGATGACTGGAGCGGATGCAGACTCTGACCATAATTTAGTGGTTATGAAACGTAGCGTCCGTTTCAGAAAGATAAGGCGCAGGTGGCGAGTTAGAAAATGGAATGTAGGAAAATTAAATCTATTGAAAAGGAAGAAATACAAACAGGCGGTAGAGGAAATCACGAAGTATGGCAAAGAGCTAAGTACTATCGAAGAAAATTGGGAAAGTATCAAGAAAGGGTTCTCTAAGGCCGCAAAAGAAACTATTGGAACCGTTAACGTTAAAAGAACTAGGAAACCATGAATCACAGATGAGATGATTACAAAGATGGACGAGAGGAGGAAATGGAATAATGTAAACACATAGTTTGGTAAAATGAAGTACAAAGAATTGAACAATAAATTGAGGCGAACCAAAAATACGGCAAGGAAAGCATGGTGGAAGACGTAGTGCGAGGATATGGAATGTTTGCAGAGGAAGGGGGAAGTTGGGGCACTGAACAACAAAGTTAAATCTTTATCGGGAAATAAGAAAGGGAGATAAAAGATAGCAGTTAGAGATAAGGCGGGTAAGGTAATAGTTGACAGAGGAAAGATCCAAAAGAGATGGAAGGAGTATATAGAAGAACTGTATAGTAAAGGACTTCGACAAACAAAGTTATACATTGAAAAAGAATACGACATAGAGGAAGATAGCTTCGGTCCAGGCATACTAGACAATGAGATAGAAAGGACATTAAGGGAGATGAAATTAAATGAGGATGTGGGGGTTGGTAACATTCCTGCAGAACTAATTAAATGTTTAGAAAATGTGGGAGGAAGAGGCTTTATGGGCTGATCCGTAGTATTTATGAGGAAGGAATCTGGCCGGAAAACTTTGTGAGATCGGTTTTAGTTCCTATTCGGAAAAAGTAAATGCTACATCATGTGAGGGCTACTAGACAATAAGTTTGATATCCCACGCAGTTCAAGTTCTTCTTAGGATCATAAATAATAGGATAGAGAGTAGGGACATGATTATTTATGGGATGACCGGTTTGAGTTTAGGAATGGGAGAGGTACGCGTGATGCCATTGCAGTTGTGAGATTATTAATTGAGGGGAATATATAACACAACCAGGAGGCATTTGCCTGTTTCGTAGATTTCAAAAAAGCGTTTGATAGAGTGAATTGGGAAAAACTAATGAGTATTCTGCAGAAAACAGGAATAGATTGGAGGGAAAGGAGGCTGATCCGCAACCTGTAGATATCTCAGACTGCATAGGTGCGAGTGGGGAACGGGGTGCCGGATGGGCAATTTTAGGAAGAGCTGTAAGGCAGCGTTGCACATTATCACCGTTGCTGTTCAACCTGTATGCAGAGGAAATGATTAAAGAGGCATGGGAAGAACTGGAGGTACCAATGAATGCGGGCGGGGAATACGCAAAACCAATTAGGTTTGCTGATAACAAAAGCTTTAGTTCGTCAATCAGCCAAGTGGTTGCAAGCATTGCTTAGTGAATTGGAAATTCAGTGCGACAGGTATGGGAATAAAATCAATATTAATAAAACAAAGGTTTAGCGATTATCTAGAAAGAAAAAGGCTAAGAATAACATTAAAATAGGAGGGCAAAAACTAGAGCAGGTAGAACAGTTTACGTATCTCGGTAGTGTTTTGGACCAACACGGTCAAAGTAGTAGGGACGGGACGTAAGGAGAAGAATTGCGCTAGGCAAAAAGGCTTTCACAATGAAGAGGGAGTTGATGACAGGAACCTTGAGTGGGGATTTCAAAGAAAGACTCGTGAAAACTTTGATTTAGAGCGTAGGCACGGAAACGTGGTCGTTGGAGTAGGAGGAATGATGTAGATTGGAGGCTTTTGAAATGTGGGTGTGGAGAATAATGGAGAATGTGAAACGGACCGAGAAAAAAACAAATGAGGAAGTACTTGGTATGGTGGGTAAAAAGAAGGTTTTGTTGGGAGAAATCCTATGGAGGCAGGAAAAGTGGATGAGGGGGGTATTGACCGGCAGCGGGATGTTGAAGACTGTAATTGAGGGGAGAAGGTTAGGCAAACGAGGAAAGGGAAGGAACAGCATAGGGATGTTGGACGGGATGAAGGGAGGAAGAAAGCACTCAGAGCTGAAGAGGAACCTGATATCCTGTCTCCTGCAGACCTCAACTGCTTTTTCTCCACGGTCATTCCTCGTACCAAAACCGTAGTCCCCCATCTAATCACCATCTCTTACTTCGTCCACCGTCGAATTTCAAATCGCCTATTACTATCTATTGTTTCCTTGAAGGAACAGACGTGATTATGCACTCTAATTGATCGGATATCCTATTGACCGTTTCCTCTGTATGGTTGCTAGGTGGCATGTATACCTGGGTAATAATTAAATTCGTCGGTTATGGTTTTATCTCTTCTAGTGATATTCTATTCGTTACTTGTCCAATGTTGACTACGCATCTTCCTACCTCTTTATTTGATACTACGACAACCCCCGTGGACTCTCGTCCCCACCGCTGTAGATTATCCCATAATTATCACTTCAGTGATTCCCGGCTATCCTTCCATCTCACGTCTCATAGGCCTAAAATATTTATATTTCTCCTTTTCCATCTCTCGCTTGAAATTCTCCAATTTCCCTGTCCTCATCATTGTGTTAACATTTCATGGTCCTCCTCTAACTAATTTGGCCTTCTTCTCCTGCGTCTTCTGTCCTCCTGCTGCCGGTTTTCCCCTGCGAGGGTTTCGTGGGATGAGGACCTTGAAGCCTTGACTCCCCCGCTGCCGGGCACGACACACGGCCGATTGGGCCGAGCCCCGTAGTTGCCAGGACTCAAAATCTGTTTTATCCATCATGTAAATCTTGGGAATGATAATTGAGGGGGTTTCAAGTTGCCTTCCTCAATAGTGTTTTTAACGTGACACCATCACTTACTGGCCGCCCCACTGGGGTCAGACGCCATTGCTGCCGCCCCACAAAGGAACAGACACTGCGTGGACTACCTTCCGTCTGGATGCTAACCGTCGACCTATCTGGCATGGGTGACCCTACCAGGAGCAATTATTATTTCTCCCGCCAGCACAGCTCTAGGGGTCATCGGAACGCACAATTCCTTCCACCATGTCAGGGTTGTAGTCCGGGGAGGGATATATGTATGAATGTATATATATATATATATATATATATATATATATATATATATATATATATATATATATATTAGAACCATAAACCATAGACACAGCAGTCCAACCGAAGATCGGTTTGGTGGATGATGGTAGAGTTCACCCAGTACTAAGCCCGACGGCGTGTGAAATTCAAACATCAGGGTATGGGGGCCAGATCCTTTCCCTGTGCCGGTTATGGTTTCCCAGAAACATCTGGTACCCGAAAAATCTTATAGCTTGGGTGCAGCTGGAGGTGCTCAGAGGCTTGCCTGGAAACCGGGACCCTCCGGTCAGTAGTTTAACGCTATATATTGTATCAAGCCACGGACCCCTTGGCGCCTTTCGTTAAGAGTAGGCTAATGCCGACGCCAGGTTTTCTCCTCCCTTCATCCTTTTTCATCCATCCCTTTTGCGCGAATGACCTCAGCAGTCTGTCGCCTTCCCTGAAATCTACTACTGTAATGGCTTGATGGTGTAACTAATGATAAGATTAATGGATTGATAGCAAGTGTCTTAAAAGAAGTTTGAAGAAGAAGAGATGATGGAGAAGTACCGTAGCTGGCGACCTTAGAGACTTAACTGCAATGGTATGTGGGCATGTGTATCAAGGGTGTACTCCTTACACCCCTGTAGTGTAGGTTCTATAAATTGTTAAACACACACAGGGCAGAAAATAGCTACATATTTTGATCCAAAAAACATAATTCCAGTCCAATGAAACATTCGAATGCAAGCGGAACCTTTTATATTCTATGCATGCATTCAATGATCATGGGGTTTAATTAACCTTGTATAAATTCATCAAGAGTATTTAAACAAAAAAGACACCGTCTTTGTCCCTTTGAAATAAATATTTACAGGAGAAATACATACGTACAGGGTTCGTCCGGAAAATAAGTGTACTGACTCCTGGGCTGGGCGCGCCGCTCCAGGCGTGCCCAGCACCGCTCTGACGGGCTGCGATTGGAGGGGGGTATGTTGGCAAGCGACGCTGAAAAAGGCAGTCGGCTCTGAGCTGTGGTGTAGTGAGGAGCTCTGTTAACGCGAACCTCCACGCTCGACCCATGTCACGGAACGCGATGCCAAAGTTTTTGGAGCAGCGTTATTCCATCAAATTTGCGCTAAAGCTTGGGAAATCGTCTACCGAAACTGTCGGTATGATTAACCAGGCTTACGGGGAGTCAGCCATGTTCAGAAACATGATCTTTCGGTGGCACAAGATGTTCGTGGAGGGCGGAGAAGAGGTCGACAACGAGTCTTCGAGAGGTTTCCGATGATACCTTCGCGGGAGCGTTCCAGGAATGGGAACGCCGCTGGACCAAGTGTATCGACTCACAAGGGTGCTATTTTGAGGAATATTAGCTTAAGATATGTAAAAGTGTAATAATTTTTTTTTCCTGAGCTCAGTACACTTAGTTTCCGGACGAACCCTGTATATTTTAAGTTATCATTCTAGAATTTTACGTAAGACTCATCCAAATACTACATATCATTCACTTATATGTCGAACACGCAGAAACCTTACCTGAAAAGGAGTTTAATTTCTATTTTTAACAAAGGGAATCGCATGAAGGTGTGGTCTGAAAGTTAATGCACACATACTTGTAGACCACAAACAAAATTTCCTTCAGAAACACTTCTGGTGGTATGTGGAAGTAACATCCCCCTCATCACGCATGCGCAGGTTTGAGGTCGTTACATTCGTTCAGTGTATTTCGAGAAGTGGAAGTATGGAGACGTGTTCTAGCGCTATGTCAACGCGAGTTGAATAGCATGACTTAAAAAGTGACTCCTACTGAGATTCATCATTGAAAAGCCATAATTGCTGATGAAACACCCAGCGAACGTCCGATCACTGCCACAAGCGATAAAAATCGCAAATTCGTCGAAGATTTGATTCAAAATGACCGGCGAATCATTCAAAAGCGTATCGCCACCCATATTGGTCAAGTTTGTCGTGTGAAAGGTACCCTGGTGACAATAATCTTGCAACATGACATCGCTCGTCCACACATTTACTCGTACAGAGTAGCATGGGCATATTTTATAGACATAGTTTTAGAGCGTATGGTACTTACTTTTCTTTCGTAAACAGCGAAAAGGCGGACGCAGTAGGAAATGTAGCAACAAAAAATTAATGCAAAGGGAATACTCGAGCCGTTGTATCCATTACGGCTATTCTTGGAGGTCATGTAGACTTGAGTTTGAGTGCAGCCAAAGATGCGCTGCTCTTGAGTGAAAAAAATTTGTCCATGCGACCGACTCTCCTGCAAATCGTACGTCTCCATTTCCAAAATAAAACATCCTCTTAGTTCGCATCCGTTTTTATTTTGCGTTCGAATGAGCACCCAAATCCCCGTACTCCTCTCCCGTGACCTTCGTTACGGGCGCTCGCTCAAGCGTCGCTTCTCGAGGAGATGCGTTGAGGCGACCATTGTGAAAACAAGGAACACGGAGAGAATGGACATCAATCACGGCCGCGGTTCGCGTTTTTCGACCCCACAACGCACTCTGCTCTCCCAATGCATAGAAATATATTGACGCACGACCGTACTCTCATGCTATCCCTTATCATGTTTTACCTGCCTTTTAACTCTGCAAATGTTTTTACAGGAATCATACTTATTGAAAATATGGAAATAAAAGGGCAAATCGTGTGTATTTAATTTCAATATTGAAAATTAAACACATATTTTACTTCTCTCGATAATTCTTTAAAATTTGGTGAATAACTAGGGACAGCACTTCTCAGTAATCCTTTCAGATGCTGGCTAGTTAATACTGATCGGTGTTGGGATTTCACGATTTTAAAGTAGAATAAACTGATTCACATTAGTATATGGTTCCGAATATTGAAATAATTCGATAAGCAGCCTTTCTTTAATTCGGGATACCTCGACTCTGGTACTAATTTCCAAAATTCAGTAATCGGTGTCGACTTATATTTTCATTTTAGAGCTTGATCTTTTTGCATCTCTATTCATTCTCATTCTCCCGATGCTTTTGTGGTCTCAATTATATTAGAAATGGATAACTCACCTTGAATTATGTTCATTTCAAATAGATTCAGAAAAAAATAAAGAGGCGATTTATAATATTTCAAGTCCTGAAATCTATTTTGGAATTTCTTTAATATTCACGCTAGCTTTTTTAAATACTCGTTGAGATTTCCTTGTTTAACATTGGAAGTATTTTTTTTTAATTCTAGGAAAATGACAATTTTTTTTATTTTTAATGTCCTTTTGAAAAAGTTGTAATTTAGTTTGAAAACTAAATATACACTGTGAGAGGCCAGATATTATTTTATCTGTCCCCTGCAATTGTAAATTCAGTGTTTGCAAATGTTCCATGACATCAGTCAAAAACATTAAGTCTTGTCTCGTCACTCGACATCGTCTAATTCTAAAAAGGTCATTTCCTTTTCTTTTAGAAATGCAGTTATCGGATCAAACAAATCGATTTGATGCGTTGTAGCTAGATAACCATGTAACAATGCCAAAGAAATTAATGTCATTTGGAAGTCCTTCAATTCTTCAAGGAAATATTTGAATTGTCGATGATTCTTTGCATCGGTGCGAATGCAATTTACGATGTGTAATACTGTTTTCATAACATCAGGATATTTTAAATATTCTGTAACGATATGTTATCGCTGAATAATGGCGTGAATCGGTATGAATTGTGGAATTTGAGAATCATCTCTTAAAAGCTCAATAAGACAGATTTTTTACCCAGCATTGCCGGAGCTCCATCAGTTGCATGCAATGCTTACAAGTTTATTAAGAGACACATCGAAAGCTTTCTTCATGAAATGTAATGCATTTTGAATATCGACGGCGCGGGTTGACTCCTGAAGTGCTACTATATCTAACAATTCTTCTTTGACAGCGAAGTCAGATGAAACGAAACGTATGAAAACTGCAAATTGCGGAAGATCTGTGATATCTGTCGATTCGTCAAGGGCTAAGCTGAATGCAATACAGTTCTTCGAATCATTTTTAAAATTACACTCAAGAGTTGTATAAATTGCTGTTTTGCGCCGTTCGGTGGTGCGTCTCGATATGGGAATTTGCGAAACACCTTTGTGCAATGCTGCATTATTTGGATCTAAAACTTTAAGTTTATCTTCCTAGTTTTTTAAATAAACTTAAATAAATCAGTACGGGCGTTTTGCACGAGCAATGTTCCAGGCAACAACAAAACTGGCTTCAGGCAAATTATTAGCTTGATTGCTAAAGGTCGTCAAAATTGACCGTTGTTTATTGAAATTAGAATTTAAAAAAAAAAAGTTTATCTGATTTTAACTTGAAATTTGGTGGATACTGATTAGAAAATTGGGGATGATTGTTTTCATTAAAAAAACCATAAACACAGCAATCAACACGAAGGTCGGTTTGGTAGGTGATGGTAGAGATCACCCAGTACTAAGCCCTATACGGCGTGTGAAATTCATACATCAGGGTAGGGGGGCCAGTTCCTTTCTCTGTGCCGGTTATGGTTTCCCAGGAAGACCTGGTACCCGAAAAATCACTTTAGCTTGGGTGGAGTTGCAGGTGCCCAGAGTGCCTTGCCTTGGAATCGAACCCGGGACCCTCCGGTCATCAGTCCAACGCTTATTATGTCGACATAAATTGCTACATTTATAATTTTTGACCGTAGAATTATAAATAACACATAATGCTTTTCCGTGACTGTCAATAAAAAAGAAATTGTCCTCCCACTCATTATTAACTTTCATGCTCATCATTCAACTTCTATTTTCTTGCTTGTATTTTCTTTTTTTATTTTCGTTCTCTGTGGTCATATTTTTAAAGTAACTGGAAATAAATAAAGAAATTTAGAAAATACAAGTTTTGTGTAATTACAACAGTAACAACACGATTACATACTACGAAACAAATTATACTTAACTTACCAAAAATTCCAGACTAAAAATTATGTCCGCCGCAAGAGTGATACAAATTGTTTCCTCCAGAGCACAATGTCAAATGTCCGTTACAGTGAAAGTTTACAAATTCCAAATCGGTCTGGAGTCGGTCGATTACGCCACTGTTTATGTTCTTTCGCGCGGTTTTCGATGAGTGGCATCGTTGTTATCTTGGACGGAAATTTTATTATTTACACAATTACGTTGCAATTAGGCAAATTTCCTGGTGGCAACGGTCAGGTTAGGTCAAAGATAACTCTACAACGAAAATTACATACGAACACATAAAAACAGAAGAGAAATATTTTTACATAATGACACTTCCACATCACATACAAACAAACTTCCACATCACATACAATATGCCGTCCACATCACATACAAACAATTATTTCATGACTACAATGAAGTTCATTACCCAGTGGCTGCTTTACATTTCAAATTCAAACTTCTAAAATTGGATGGAAAGGGCTTAAACAAACCTCCAGGCAGCTGGTTCCAATCAATTATGGTTCTATTTAAAAAAGAGTATTTTTTCTTATTTTTTTTGAGTCCTTATTTTTATTTTGAGGCTATGGTCGTTTTTTCCCTTAAAGTTAGGCTTTTCTATCCCTTTCCATAAATCTTCCCACGCTTCGTCCTTTTTAACAATTCTATACATCGCGCCTAACCTACACCTTTTTCTTCTATTTTTCAAACTCTCCCATTTTAGTATATCTAACATTTCTGTGACAGTATCTGTTCTTTTATACCTTCCGAGTACATATCTTGCTGCCTTTCTTTGAACTTTTTCTATCTTTTTAATATGTCCCACCTCATATGGATCCCATACTATGGAGGAGTATTCTAGGATAGGGATAACCAGTGCCTTATATGTTTTTTCTTTTGTGGCTACGCTACTTCCTTTTAAATTTCTCATCACCCAATGCAATACTTTAAATGCCTTCCGTGTCAAATTGTCTACTTGGACTCCCCACCCAAGATCCCTAGTTAAATAAATGCCTAAATATTTGCATTGACTGGTACATGGGATTCTTTCTCCAAAGAGGGTGTAAATTTCCTTTTCTGCATTCTTTTTATTTGAAAATATTAAATGCTTACTTTTACTTATATTAATGCCCATATTATTATTTGTAACCCAGTCACCAAGGCGATCGATGTCATTTTGTAATATTACGTGGTCATTTACATGCTCTATCCGTCTGTATATAATGCAGTCATCAGCAAAGAGTCTTATTTGGGAATGTAAATTGTTTGGTAGATCGTTTATGTAAATTAGGAAGAGCAATGGCCCTAGAACACTGCCTTGTGGAACTCCTGCTAATACGCTCGCCTCATTTGAAAATGTATCCCCTAATTTTACTTTTTGAGTTCTTCCTCTGAGAAAATTTTTTATCCATTGTTTTACCCTCAAGTCCAATGGTAACGAATCCAACTTTAACAATAATTTATCGTGAGGCACTCGGTCAAAAGCTGCCGAAAAATCAACAATTACAGCATCCACTTCCTTTCCTTCTTCTATTGCGTCGCCGATGTATTGACTTAATTCCAAAATCTGCGTTTCACACGAGTATCCCGTTCTAAACCCATGTTGGTGTTTGAATAGCCATCTATCTCTTGCCCACCATTCCCGAATGTAGTCAGCGATTCTTTTTTCCATTATTTTGCAAACAACTGAGGTTATGCTTACCGGTGTATAATTGTTGGCTATTGTTTTATCCCCTTTCTTGGAAATTGGTGTAATATTTGCTTTTTTCCAATCATTGGGCAAGGCATCATTATTTAAAGTTACTTTGAATAAATGACTCAGGTACAAAGCTATTGCGGTATCACCCAGTTTTAGAATGTCAATTGAGATATTATCCGGTCCCACTGACTTATTTTTCCTCGAGAAATGAGAATTGTTTAACACGTTGCACTCAGTCTTTCATATTTGTTGTTTGAAATTTAAAAGACATTTTGAAAGATACACAAACGGTACGATAGTAATTTTTGTAAATATTTTAACACAAAAATGAAAAGAGAACTCGCGTACACCTATCGAGAGCCACAAATAATCTTTCAAAGAGCCGCATCTGGCTCGCGAGCCGCAGGTTGCCCCCCCCCCTGGTATTTACCCAAGCAAAAGTATTGAATGTTCTCAAATCACACTCATGAAATATCTACAGGTATTATATAATATTTTTGATAAATAATCCTACATCCCTGACATGTTCTATTTCTCTGATGAATATTATATTTTTTCTAAAAATATTCCTCTTTAATAACCTAAATATACACTCTTGACAGAAATCAAAGAAGTGGAATGAACCCAAATTAATATGAAATTAATACATATTAGCCAATCTAGTCCCCGGAAATCGAGCGCAAAATAAAGAATGGTTCACCTAGAAACATATTGTGATAACCTCATATGCGAGCGTAATTTCTATTAGGATAGAGATTAGGGTGCCCCCTGGTGCATTAGGTTTAGAAATGCATTTCTAAAATTGATATTTATAACCGAGGCATATAATTTTAAACGTTTTACTGAAATTATTTACTAAACAAACAAGTATATGATAAAATTCAATCCCAAATAGCCTTAGAGTATATACAGGGTTGCACCCAAAAGTGGTAGGAATGATTTTCTCTGGCGCGAACGGAGCGGTGGAGGGGGGTCTGCCTGGCAGGGTAAGGTGGAGGGGGCTCTTAGCAATAGACCAACACCAACCTCAGTCACCTGCGGGCTGTCGTTGAGTGAAGACACCGTTTTTAGTGAAACAAGTTTTTTGTCCGCGTCGAAAAACAAAATGAATCTGAATTTAGAGCAACGTTATTCCGTCAAGTTTTGCGCGAAACTCGGGGAGACGGCAACTGAGACCCTCGATATGATCAAGCAGGCTTATCGGGACACTGCCTTAAGCCGTTCCACAGTATTTGAGTGGCACAAGTTGTTTAAAGAGGGTAGGGAGATCGTTGAAGACGACCATTGCTCCGGACGGCCGTCGACGGCAAGAACCGAAACGAATGTGGACAGAGTGAGGACACTGCTGAACGCAGACCGACGCTTAACCAGCGAAGAAATTGCAGACCAGTTGGGTCTGTCTGCATCCAACGTCCAACGCATTATTTCACAGGATTTGGCAATGTGCATGGGTTTTTCAATATGACCCCGAAACGAAAAGACAATCCGCGGAATGGCAAACTTCCGCGTCCCTACGTCCAAAAAAGGCTCGCATGAGCAAATCAAAAATCAAAACGATGCTGTTTTTCGACCGTCATGGAGTGGTTCACAAGGAGTTTGTCCCACCAGGGGAGACTGTGAATGCGAACTTTTACGTGCAGGTGCTCACCCGCCTCCGAGAACGCGTGAAAAGAGTCCGACCGGCCATCGCAAACTGCTGGGTGCTTCATCATGACAACGCGCCGTGCCATGGCGCGCTCGTCGTCAGGCAGCTCCTGGCCAAATACGGCGTTGCCATGTTGCCGTACCCGCCCTATTCTCCCGATCTGGCACCACAGGAGTTCTTCTTCTTCCCCCTGATGAAAAGACAGCTCAAGGGACGACGCTTTGACTCGATAAAGGCCATTCAAGAGGCTTCGACGAGGGTCATCAACGGCATCCCCAAAGAAAATTTCCAGCGGGCGTACGGGGAATGGGAGCAACGTTATACTAAGTGTGTAGCAGCTCAAGGAGCATACTTTGAAGATTATTAAGTCGATGTAAGTATATCGTCAATAAAATTCTTGTAAAAAAATCAGTCCTACCTCTTTTGGGTGCGACCGTGTATTACTAGATATATTCAGTTATTATTTCCGTAAGATATCTTTTTTATATCAAGATTTCATTGGTATTATTGAAAAGTAATTATTCATAGATAAATTAAAGTTAAGAATTCTAGTATTATTTGAACATTTGTGATTCCGTCGTCATAAAGTTAAATGAACACATGCCCAGTTTGAAATGTGGTGGCTTCACATATTCCGGATAAATCATAGACTGAACTAATAAAAATAAACAATCGTGAGTTTTCTCAGGGAGAATGGTTTCACCATTAATAATAATTTCGTAACCCCAGCCCACCATTCAAAACTGCTTTCACCCTTGGCCCTAAGACCCGTCCAATTTCTGACGGCCTCGGGATTTGATTCTTTCAAGGTTCCGCAGGCACTTTCCCTCAAATTGGCGCATTGTGCCGCTTCCTGTTTCCTCTTATTCGCCTCGAATCCGTGAAGCCTGTCCATCTCATTTTCTACCAAACCATTCAACCGAATTTCCAGCAACAGGAAACATCCACGGGCATAAGAGGGAAAACTTACCGATCACAAATTACTCTTATGATCGCACTTAGTTCCCTTTTAATTTGCAAAAGCTCGTTAAACTCATCCGCAATGAGAAGCACTTCAAGCTCTTAATTTCCTCTTCGTTATTTTCTTCACTCAATTCCGATGATTTCAAGACAAGGCCACCCAAAGTAAAATTATTGTATATGCATGGCTCAAAATTGGGACATTTTTGCTTTACATTGGTCTCGTTGAAAAATGTCGAAATATCTTTCATTCTTTTCTTGTTTTTTTTAATAATTAAGCTGATTGTCACCGTTTCTCTTAATTTAATGCGTATTTGTCTCAAACTTCAATGTGTTTTTGAAATAATCTGATTGCGAGGTAAACATTTGAAATAGTTAATACGTATATATTGACCAAATATTTTTATTCCCAAATATAAAACTGCATTAGACAATACTGTGGGCGAATATCCTGCCTATTATTTTAATGCGTTTGCTCACAAAATTTTAAAATATCAATGTTTGCAGTTAGCCACCTCCGATGAAGGGAAAAATATCTGCCGTATCACCTTTTTTTCCAATCAATGGAATTATTCGATATTTTTTCTAATCAAAATAGATGAGCTCCATTATGAAAAAATATGATTCGGGAGCTTTTTAGCTAGCCCAAATAACTCCATATTTAATACAGGGAATATGTGTGGTAAAGAATAAAGAGAATTGCGATGAAATAATGATTAAGTAAATAGAATGACATTTATTTTAATTTGTATCTGTAGTTAATATTTTTATATTAATCTAGCTTTTGTGTAAGTATCGGGATATTGTAGCTTTGATTTAAAGGGAAGCTAATTGGATCCAAGTCCACTCAAAGATGAAGACATAGAACTTGGCCCATGCGGATGTATATGCAAAAAAATTCTCTTTAAAGTGTAAGAGGAACTTTAAAAATAATATCAAAGATAATTGAATAATTTTCTTCCCTGTTGACCAACAGGGAAGAAAATTATTAAACCTCATGCAACATAAATTCTCTGACCAAAATAACGTAGATTCATTGGTCATCGCTATGTGAATAACTATAATTGAGTTGTAATTTTGATTCACCGTATAATGAGTGAATGCTAAAATAAATATCTTGTCAATCAAATTTTAAAAAATGCAATAGTTTAAAATAATATAATTCGTAACTATGATCCAACCACGGCCACCGATGCCCAATTGAAATAAACCTGTCTGTGGATTGAACGGAACAATTACCTTTAGTCGCGATATATTGATAGAAGAAGATCCGTGAACGAATGCGTTGGAAATTAAAGTATCTCCTGTTGAGTAAGCCTCGTAAATTCAGTTTTTAAGAATTCGGTATTTTTATTTCCTCAAATATTTAGCGGAGTAATTACAACAGGATCATTGAAATTAACTCTTCGGAATACACATTGTCTTGCGTCTGAGAAGATAAATATTTTACGAGTTTTTTCATTACCTCTGCATCCTCTCCGAAACACCTGTACACGAGTAGAGGGGAGCGACAGATTTTTTTGATGAAGAGGGATAAAGGAATAAAGAAAATCCTCTGGAATGGTTTGGACATTTCATTAGAATAGATGAAGGAAGAAAGATAAGGCAAGTGTTGGAAATTCCTCTCCCCAGAGGAGAAGAGAATGACGGGGTGAGGGGAAAGGCCTGGGTTGAATTTTATGGGTATGGGAGACGGGAGGGGTGAAGGGTGGAAATGAAATCAGCGGTGCAGCCAGCGAGGGAGGGAGGGGGGGGGGGGCGATAACCACTCCGCAAAAACACGCACCAATGGGAAGTAAGATATACGCTGAGCCGAAGCAATTTGCTTGTCTTCCTAGTTGAGTAGTCTTTTCCTTATAAGGTAAGGTTAATTGAAAATAAATTGCTCACGTTGGGCATAAATAAAAGAGTGAAATAATTGAGTTATCTCTGGTTGGCCCGATTGTGACCGAGGATTCCAATCTCGTCGTGAAATATTTGTTAATCTAGGTAAATCGAACGAGAATAGTTCCATATATATGTACATAGAATATCGTATACGCGACAGAGCACTCTAAAAATGTATGTAACAATGATAAAAGTGAGCCTACGTGGATAATTATATTCTCAGCTATTTGCAAGCATGATTTAAAATCACCTTTATTGTCCAGAAACACAAAATTCTTTGTCTGAAGGCGTATGTAATTATGTAGTTTTAGAAAATTAGGAAAGTGGAATAACGCTCATTTATAAGCAAGTGTAAAATGACGAGAAGATGACGATTCCATCATACCTTATGAACAGATGGAATTGTGAAATTAATTGAGAATGATAAGCAATATGAAGACAGATATTATCGGAAAATGCAATTTTAAAGCATAAAAGTGATAATTTTCAACATGAATTTGATTATGAATAATATTATGCTTCGCAAATGGCAAACGTTTACACATAATTAAAAACACTTGTATATAATTTCCATCGTCCAATCAAAATGGAATGAAATCAAACAAATAAATTCAAAATGTTAAATTTAAATTTTTAAAAACTAAATTCTGAAAATGCAAAGCTACAATTCATTTGAATTAACTCAAACAAAAACATATACCCGGCAAGTATTTTAACCATCATGATATTGATCTTATTTCCAATTGTGGTGATCTAGGTAAACAATGGGTAACTGCTTCAATTACGAGTAGATTACAAAATGGAGCAGGTAATTCCAAAAACAAAATAATTAGAAACCATACAGTTACGTAATGCTGCAACCTCATTAATTGGCTATTTAAAATTTCTTTCTGTAACAAAATATCGTCACAATTATTCCAAAGTATTTTCAGAAAGCATGGCGAGCAATGATTTTGCAGATGCACTTTAGCAAATATTTCATTTCATGAATTTATGGAATAATGCATAAACATAAATTTCTTTTTTCGACTGATATTAGAAGCTACCCATCTACAAATTATATTTCTTCATGCTGCCTGTGGATACAACAGCAAATATTCCTGAAGTACGCCATCACTGAATTGTTTTGATGACAATAGACATCACCTTCAAGGTGACCTTCTTCGAAGAAGTATATTCGGGGGAGGACAAAAAGTGATGCCGAGTACGATTTATAAATTAGTGCTTTTTTCTAAAGCATGCAGAAAAACGAGAATTTATATTCCTTCAGGCCAAACTTATTTTTCTCCTTTCATTCTGAGCCACCGAATAAGAAATGTGAAAGAAACGAGGTTCATTAAATGGTTGCTATTTAATTAAGGCGTTTTTTAGAGGCGCCGCCAGCCTCCGCCGCAAGCCTTCCCCGCCTCTCCCATGCCATTCAGTGGCCCCGAGCACTTCCCTTCCCCACCTCACTATATTATGGCCTCCCTAATCGCCCTTCCCACCACGGACCCTCCGCCTCCCCCCGCCCCCTCGCCCCTCTTCGATACCCATCCATCCCCTTCACCCCACAAAGACAATCTCCCGCCCCAGTCTTCCTCGCCCCCGCCCATCACCGCCGCCACCCATCACCGCCACCGCCCCACGCACCGCCCCCGCCAGCCGACTCCTGCGCCTCCCTCCACGTCTGCCCCCACTCTATATTTGGCGTTTTTTCCCTGTTAAAATAAGAGCGGAATTCTTATCCTGCTTTCAATGTTTCATCATTTCGCCGCAGAAATTTCATTCTAAGAGTGGCCCTTGGCAATTAATTAAACGAAACATCACATGCGGGAGACAGGCGGCGGGCGAAAGAGATACATGCCGTGCCTCAGGAAGGGGGAGGGGTCCGAGGAAGGGGTTCGGCTCGGCGGTGAGGGGGGAAAGTGGGGGAGGGGTCTCTCAGGGGGGGCACGAGGGGAGGACTGGAGGAGAGATGTACATATGCGCGCACCCTGGGAAGGCAAGAAGGAACTCGTGTGTACTCGGACAATCGCGGCTGGCTCCGAAGTAGGACTTGGTGGATAGCGGTCACATCTAAAACGCTCGTACTTCCACTTGAAGCAAGTCTACATGGAATAGTTTTCGTTGAAGGAGAGCTTAGGGGTTAATCGTTTGGGACTCTGTAGGCAACGGTGTCTTTATCAAAGATCAACAGAGGGCTTCTTTAATTTCAACAGTCTTATTCAACCTTTCGGCAAAAAGGAGTCTATTTGGATTACTGCATAAACACAGTCCTCGAAAGACGAAGGGTTATTTGTGGGTAAAAATAATGAATTAATCCCCATCTCTCAGGAACACCACTGAGGTAACCAAAATTGCTTTATAACCGACAAGATGGAAGAAATAAATTTTTAACAAAGATTTAAAATAAGCAACAATTATTTTTGTTTTACGTTGCATAGGCCCCATAGAAGGTATGCTACGAGTGTACGGGATCCTTAACGGAGTAGACTGACACTTGGAACTAGATCGAGTACAACGTAGAGCAGTTTGTGAAAAATGTTTATGAACAAGGGAACAGTCTGATGGCACAATCAAAGGAATCAGGATGAGAGCCACTGGTTGACCGTAGGTTGAATTAACCGCATCCGAGGATATTAAAGACATATTACAGGCCCCCCACTTGCTTAATATGGTAGATCGGACCACCTGCGTAAAATCAGGGAGATTTATTTGTAGAGCCGTTAGATTTAAAATGTCGCTTTTCCTGCGCACCTTTAGAGATCAAAACAGATAAAAGAGCAATCGCTTTGGAGATAATTATAATTGGCAGTGCATATATTTTATAAATATTCTCTATGCTATTTTATTATTTAATCTATCCATCTATCTAAGTGTTATACCGCATGATTTAAATATACGTACGTATATAATCCTGTCATTTAATTTCGATGCCTGTAAGTACCTTCGCTCGTGTTGTTAACTTTATTCGAGTGCATGATCATACTAATAGGTTGAATTTGCGTAGAGGCGCCATGACTTGGATGGAACTTAAACGGGTGGTGACTTAACACCCGCCGCCACACGCCCTTGCAGCGGTTTGCAAAAATATGAGCACATGGATATAAAACAGGAGAGAGGTCGAAAATGGGTAAAAGTAATAGTTAACATGGTGAAAAATCAAAGATAAAGGCGTGAAGAGTGCAGATCGGGGAAATTGTCTGTTAAATGATCCTGGTAAGATACACGATCCTTAACGCTACACACTGAGAGCGGAGTATGTACTAGATAGAATAATATTGAGTAAAAATTCATTTCTGAGAGCAAATCATAATGATCATTGCTTAAATTAACTCCCAGTATTTTATTTGTCTAATTTGATATCACAAAACTAAGTTAAGGCATGCAATGTGACCGAATAAAATCTGAGAAATATTCGAAAAAATCAATTTCTTGCTTTAGTTAAAAATTTAAACCCAATTATGTAAAACATATGCATCAGTTTTATCAATATAGTTAAGTCACTTACCTAAAGATTAAAATAAATGCATTCATCATTTCGACGGCGGATAGCGGTCCTTTCACGCTAAACATTTGTCTAAGACTCGTTTCGTCAAAGGCAGAATTAAAACCGTGAAGGAAAGGCACCAAAATTCCTTGTAGCACTAATGTCAAATCGTTCCACCAACATCCACCAATATTAAATGCTTCATTTTACCTTTTTTACTTTTTACTAATGTTTTTCACGCAAAATTAATTCGCGTATTCAAAACGCATACACGTCACACAAAATTTGGAATTCTTTTTTATTATTTTGCGATAATTGAATAGCAAAGACCCGGGTTAAATTTCAATGTAATCTATGAGCCAAAGTAAGACTCGACTTGGAAATACTAAGGAATACCATTTACAATTATTATATAAAAGACAAGACTGATTTAAAATCAAAATATGTTCACTCAGAATATGTTTAATCCCTTTGTGTCATTGTATTCCTGGATTCCGCGTCCCTGGTAACTTGCTTTCACTTCTGACAATCTATTGTTTATTTTTCCTCTGCCCTTCTTTCTCCTCCCCTTCCCCCTGCCACCCGCACCACCTGACGTCTTAACCCCTTCTCCCCGTGATTAATAAACAACATCTCTCTTCACCCGTATTTGACTTTTTAATTGGAATTCCATGAAACGTACGCTGAAGAACGAAGTATCTCATTAATTAGCTCAAGTGCGGAGCAATGATTGAGGGGGAACTTCAGATTCGATACGCTATTCTCTTAATGTAAAATTCCTCTTTTACGAATCAGCACACCATCACTTTAGTTATCCTTATTTTCAATGGCTTTGCGGCCGGAAACGGAGGGCGCATCCGCGGGCGTGACGCATTCTTAACGCAAACATGTCGCCGGTGAATGTCTCCTTCACTCAAACTTAGAGACTGCGCAAATCCGGTTAGCAGAAAGCTCTTTCTCAACCAGACGCGGAGAGAATTTGGATTAATTAGCAAGGGAAAATGATGTGTAGCCCTTGTAAAACAATTTTTATTGAAGCATTTATTTTCTCCCCGCCCTTAAAAAACGTATTTCCGTTCAAAAATCAGTATACATCCTTACTGTCTTTTATATTTCAACTATTAAATAAAACTTATTAATTCAATCAATACTTTAACTTCAAAAATATATTATGGTGGAGTACATAAGTAAGGCGAAGCAGCGGTAACATATTCTGTTCTTATTAAACGTACCTCTTGTCTGAAAATATAAATGGTTGTCCTTTTGGATAGTCATATTTGAAAAATCTCTCTCATACGAATTTGCAAAATAATAAATTGATTTTTCTTTGCAAGAAATGTTTTAGAAATTTTCAGAAGTTTAACTTCAACTGGGACGTACTCCGTTGTTTGCAAATATTTTCTTTATGTTTGTCCGATACGATGACATTCAATAGCATTGGAAAAATATATTGACGGCTTACGGATAGCCTCATGACATTAGACACGAAATGCTCAGCAAAAGATGGAGAAATTAGGATGAAATATTTATAGAAATTAAATCATTTGCCGAATATCTTCATGCGGTTATTAAATACGTTTTAAAAATATTGAAATAAAATAAAATTATTGAATTTGTAATTCCACACATTTTAACACGTTTTATAAACGTGTTATTTTTTTATTGAAATATATTAGAACTGGCTTGTTAGAGTACATTGTGGTTTTGAGGGCAAGAATAGCAGTAGTAACAGTAGCAGTACAAGTAGGTCGGTTTTTGTTGTTACAATTATTACTTAAATATAATGAAACAAAATCCAATAAAAGTACTTCCCAGATTGTGTAACATGCTTTGGTAAAACATGAACTTCAGCCCCCATTAGCTTAGAACCCCTCATCATTTCACTCACCTTTGCCAACCTCAACTATCCTGCTCGTGGAAGACACCATCGCGCGATTGCACGTATGCATCAGAGCTGCTAAACTCCTCCCTGGGACAATTGTCTTCTCCAGCGCACATTTGCCCGTGAATGAAGCAAGCAAAAATAAAATGTCTCTAAGCTTGATTCTATGAGCGTAATAGAATCGCCAGTTTCTCTGCATCCACATTACAAGTTAGCTAATTATTACTCAGCAAGTGTCACAAAACTGAATTTAGTCTGAAGTGTTTTAAACGTGAGACATATGGGATATTAAATTTCACTAAATGCGATTGGTCACAGACTACTGAGCTTTTTTGCAGGAGCAACTGACAGGAGGGAGCGGGTTGAAATCCAGGCAACGCATTAAACCTCCGATGCTAAGCCTCGATTCGAGCAATTACGGCGGCTAGTGCTTGAGTGTACTGTATACGGTAACGCTATATCTGAAAGGACAGATTCCCTGCCTCTAATTATATTGAGCACATTTCTTTTCGTTGATATATTTAATTAAATTAGAACATATTTTTAAATATCAGATATTAATATCATAAAATACCAATTTTTTTATGCACATACTCGAGGGATAAACTTCAAACCCAATTAAAAATTCAGTTATAATACGTACGAGCTATGTAAATTTACAAATCGTTCTTATGCTATCTTGCCCGATACTTTTGGCAACTACGTTTCGCACAGATAATTGAGAGTTATCGCCAGTAAATACCACAAACGATTTTTGAGGAGCAGTCCGCGTTGTGGTGGGGCCGCGAGTTGGATCATCTCCCCGCTATTTGAGAGTCCCATCAACTGAGTCAGTTATAAAACGACTAAGAAAAATATATAATGACGGGTTTTAATGGTGATCTGTATTTTAATTGGCTCGAGATGTTCTGACGGTGTGTCACTTGAGAAACAAAATTGAGACATGGTCGAGTGGAACTGATGCATAGCGCGGAGGGCTCCAACATAGACTTGCGACAGGGAATTTTAGATGGATCCCAACAAGCCTCCACTAGGGTGTGTGGCAGGAGATGAATAGACACCAGACTATTTTCTACCCGAACATGGCCCTGCCGCCATCGGACAATATTATTCTGATCCTTAATCTTTCGAGAACAAAATTACACCTTAAATCTATCTGTTCTACACTTATCCCCTCCAAGTTTATTGACGTGATCTCTCCCACCATTAAGCTATGGGGGTAATAATACATTTTCAACATCACTGTTAATGTTTCCTTGGAAATTTTGATCAAGTCAAGTTTGCATTTTGTTGTTTTGATTTTTACGCATGACCCCAGGTTCCCATCAAAAAACGACTTCTCAGTTTAATTCCTGAAAAGTTTCTAGCTTGAAAATGATTGTTCTCTAGAATGCACAAACCAGAATAATGAAAGAAAAGCGAATGCTAAGTTTTTTATTCTCATAATTTGTGTCAGGAATGCTATTCCAGGTGTTAAAAATCAGCAGATCTCCCCTCTCCAGGACTCTCAGGGCTGACCACTTGTGCTGTGAACCAAGTTCAAATATTTATGTTATTTCCAATACTTGCATATCAGGAGAAAGAAGTGAAAATTTTGAGCTCCACAATTCGTTGTGGAGAAAGCTTTGGTGGCGAGGCAAAGCCCTTCGGACTGCGGCAAGTGGGATTGTCAACCGCAGGGGTGCGGGTTCCAGCTACAACAAGTCTTTCCTGCGGGGCTACGCGCTCGGAAGCAATACTAAAGATGCTAAGATAGGGCACTAAGAATTGCGTTGATATTTTAACTTAATGGAAATGTTTTCTCAATGAGTCGCTTCACAGCAGTCGCCTGAAATATGAACACGTAAACACCAACCACGCCCGCACGTGGCACATTGTGGAAGAGCCGAAGTCAAAGTACCCACCATATATGGCTCGTGAGACGAACCTCGCTGACCGCTGACATATAGTATGGCGCAGCCCTGTAGGCAAGAAAATAAGCAAAGGGTTTTGAAATGTTAATATTAGAGGTTAAGAAAATATTTAGATCGGAGAAAAAGACGAGCGATGGAGATTTAAGCATGTTGGGGAAAGTGAGGAATATGCTAGATGAAATGTGTAGAATCAGAAGGATAGGGTAAAAGAATAATTAAGAGATAGCGGGATATCGAAGGCCGCAGAAAGGATAGTTTAGGGTTGGGGACAATAGGAAACATTTCAGGAGACAGAATGGCGGGATCTACATATAAAAATCTTCTCTTTCCTGTTCAAATAAAAACTATATTGAACAGAGAAGAGGAATTCTACGTGAAACTTAGAACATAAAAATTGTTTGTGACAGTCTAAAATCCACAATTATTTACAATTAAACTGGAATAAATAAAACTGATAGAATTGGAACATTATTTTTATAATTTGAAGGGAATCAAAATTTTGAGCATGATAACCAAATTAAATATATTTTATATATTTTGATTTTTAGAATAAGTATGCTAAAAAATTATATCCATACGCTTTTTATAATCTATCACCATGACAAAGGTAATGAAGATGTAGATTTAGACCGTAATATACCCCTGAAATTTCCTTAATAACATCTTTATACCTACCGTAATGTTTGTGGAAATGGATGAAAATGAGTCCAAGAGTTTTGATAAATAAGGACATCCTTTTCCAAATACATAAGACATATATTTTTGAAGGTTTTGAATTATAAACTGAGATGACGTGATTTAAAAAAGTTCTATTTCTTCGGTTAATATTTTTATATATTACAAGAGCGCACGACGCTCTAAAAACCGTTGTCAATTATCTAAAGAGACTAGGTAATTTGACATAACTCGAAAAATCACAAAATTCCTCTGAAAGTAGTTGGTGATGTAAGGCAAGCACATTTAAGCATTGTTAAAGGAGAAAAATAAAAAATACCGCAAGTAAAAGAATTACACAGAATCCTCGCCCGAATAAAACTAAAACATTAAGCGTTATGGGAAGAAGAAGTGGGAGTTAAGGGGCCGAAATTAAACAGGAGGAAATTTTAATGGTTGACTTGAGGGGCTAATGAATGCTTCTTCTCTTCCACGCCCGTTTTGTTTCGGGATCTTAACGACCCTTCTGGTGCTTCCAGAAGTCCGGGAAGGTGATTTCAAATGGGCAATCTGCGTATAAACTTATCTTTTCCAGGAGAGGAATTGACCTCAATTCCAATTTACGATCTTTGCTTAACATATTTATTTATTCCACTAAACTTTTAAGGTGAGAAGATAGGTCAAATTTACTGGCTAACAGGTATCACTCGCAGCCTTTGATATCATATCATAATTATAAAATATGTTGGAGAATAGGAAAAATGTAAAGGCTTTCATCAGCCTTACCCGATAGAGAATAGATAAAACATATTATTTTACTGTCACGCAATATGATATTCAAAATATTTATCCATTAATTACATACACTAACTAAGTTATATGGATTCTTCTGCTACCGGTTTCCGTCTAATTTGACCGGAATTTCCGACAGTAGGATATTCGGTAAACGTTCCGAAAGTTCGGTATCGATGTTCCGAACGTATGTACGCCATTAAAATTATCATTTTGAATAAAATCTATTGAAGGGCTTTCTCCTTCAAAGGCAATACTAAATACAATGTTAATTTAAATTTTGAACAAATTCTTGCACTAATAAAGAGGCCATTTCATAGATATATCTAGCTCAATAAAAGTAATACCCATTTGAAGACTTTGACAATCCGTTCCCTGTTATCTGACGCTTCGGCATTATGTCTAGAGAGCTCTAACAGGTTCCTAATGATATATCCTATGGAGGTGAAGTAAGGATTTTACAAGGGAGGTCAACATACTTTAAATTACTGCCAGAAACTGGATATGGACTAGGAGGAGCTGAAAAGAAAATGCGCAGCACTGCTGAAAGAACTGGAGGTGGACATGGAAACTGGAGAGGCGGAGAGTGGAGAGAGAGGGACGCGGGGCCGAACGGAGCGCGGGAAATGGGACCACGAAAGAAGAACTCCCCCCCGCCTCCTCCAATTTCTCCAGCCATCTCATGCAAGAGAAGGAAATATCCCGACTAGCCGCCTCGAGTGAAAAAAGGTTGATCTATGCCGACTAATACCATGGCAGCAATACATAAGAAGTCTAAATGAGCGGAAGACCATTCACAATGCAGAGATTTAACTTGAAGTCAATTATCTCCATTTGAGCTTTTTTTGATCTTGAACAGTTTTTTAGCAGCCTCACCCAATGGAAAAACTAATGATGAGGGTCGAAGTACCCAAATTCGCCGAAAGTATTACGTGAAGCAACTGAGGAGAATTCCTTCGTTCAGATAAGAGCCATCACATTTAGAGGAACACTAATATCACTCCGGCAATTGCGGGGGCTGTTATATGCATCTCCACTTACAATCTGTGATTTACATGATCAAATTATTTTTTTATAAAAATGAATTGACAATTGTTTAAAAGATTTTACGGTATCGCTATTCATAAATAATTCATTAATATATGAATTAATTTGATTTTATGAATTCCTCCGGTCACAAAATTGAATGAAATGAAAGAAAATTCTGTGGAAATGGCATATTCAGACTCCTTTGTATTTTTATATGACAGTTACGCTTCAACATATTGTGAATCCAAGATTTTACCGATCCATGTGAATCAGATAACCTATAACGTTGCTTAACTCGGACTTGGACTCGGATTAATAAAGATGATTGAAAAAATTGTGATTTTAACTTTATTCCCATATTACATATTACATATTTGTTGGAGATGCACTTTCCGCAAGATGCCCAAAAACTATATATTGATTTGCGAAAACTCTTGGATCGGTGCCTTCCAAAGAATCACGGACGTTGCCTTAGAACAATATTTATCAATTCATAGGCACCGCATTAGAAAAATCTTCAAGCGCCATCTTGATGGCGCTGGAATATTTTTCTCCCCAGAAAGAATTATAATTAATAATAATTTTATTTTCTCGGTCACTTCTCGGCCATGGTAGCTTAGAAATGACCGAGGTTTGCTCAAAGTTCACTTTGATAAATGTCTGCCAACCAATTTTATGCAGTGAATGTTAAAGAGGCCAAAGTATTTTTGTAAAAAGTTTTGCCTTCGAATTATAGCCTTCAAAATGTCTTCTTCCACAGTGGCTAATGTTTAGCTAAGAATGGTTGAAGTTGTCTGCAAAATAATTAGAAGCCGTGACGTAACCCTGCGGCCCGCTGACATATTCTTATCTTCAAAATCATTCAGTAATTTACGTAATTGGAGAATATTTTGTGCACTTAGATGAAGATTTCTGGCGACTTCAAGGGAAACACTCGCGGCTATCAGGGTAGATGTGACGAGAAGCAGTGACGAGGCAGAAATGGAAAGCTCTGGAATAGTGAGTGGTGCTCATGAATTTATACCCTCATCCAAGTCCGTGGACCCACGGACGAGGCCGTCCGTTTGGTTAGAATGCTGTGGGCACATTGTTTTAGCAAAGAGAGCCCAACTCTGGAGGACCTTTCCCATTCCTCCATCTCTTCTCACGTTGATACATGTACATTACTGTCCTTGATGCCGTATCTCATTTATTCTCCTGGCGATCTGACCGTAAAACATGGTGATAATGAAAAGATAGACGACTGTAGTTTTGTACTGTACTGTGAGGTTGAACGTCTCTTAGGAGTGTAATACTCCAACAAAGTGTGTGACAATTTTAACGACTTTACCTTCAAAATGTATACTTAAAATATACATTTTATTACTGCAGCTATGATGGTTGATTTTCCCACATGAAAGTCCAAAGTAAAAGCAAGTCGATACGCCGCTGCAATGACCGACATGAGTAAAAGGATACATTAGGAAACTTGACCCAAGGTTTGCCTAGTCTAACGGTTGAGTGGAAGAGAAAAAAAACATCTTTTGTAATGCTTTTTCTCCGATTCGCCGCTCACTTATGAGCTAGGTGTACGTATTTCTCAAGGGATTCCCAGAAATGCTCGGATTTTTTCCCTTTGTCTTTCTCTCCGTCCTCGCGCGTAGAGGGAAGCAGGTTGAGGTCGGAAAGGAGGAGGCGAGATTAAAAAATACATAAGTCGCACGAAATTACTGCTCTGGGGAGCTTACTGTCATCCACAGTGGGGGCCATGGCAGTTGGGAACACCCCAGGCCGCCTGCCTTTAACGTGTTAATATGAATCCCTTTCGGAGGACATTTTTTGGCCTCTTGAAAATTAATAGAGAAATAGCCAATCAATTTGAGCGTTTTATTGATTCATGTAGAGCATAACTTCATTTTTTAAAGAATTCATACAGCTGTCACTAGTGGTCAACAAAATGGCACGAATGGGTGGCAGGAGATTTTCCTTCATTTTCTGAAGCGCATTAGAAGCGTTTGAACTAGGAGGGATAGTACAATACAGCCGCAAGTGGCAGTTTAAATATCTCGATACGAAAATAACCATCTCTAATTGAAACCATGGGCGATAAAATCAATAGGTAACTAATGTATTTCTTATTTCGAGTGTCATAACGCGAATCTCGGTCTTACCAAAACATTTGTTAGAAATAATATCACGGAATCAATACGTTTCTTCCGTGGCCCATTGGTTAAGAAAGAAAACAAATAGGACCTATTCCTCATGGCATCATACTAAACATGCGATGTTTCGGCATCGTTTCTCAACAAGAGAAAGTTGTCTTTGGGCGATATAAATTTAAATATTGTTATCTATTTGAAAATTATAATTTTCCACAAATCCTGAAACGAAAACCTACCTGAGGAGATCGTGACACAAAATGTACAACGGCAAAAGCTTGACTTGAAAAAATGGATAATAAATTCGCCAAAACAAGATACCAAAAAAATTATCTTCATGGATATGAATTTAAATAACCTAAGAAGAAACCCGAGTTTTAAAACATAAATAGCTTTGAATTCTTGGATTAGGCTTTCACTTTTGCATACAATTAAAAAAGATACCGCATAATGCCATTTAAATAATGACATTAATATTTAGAGCTGCGTGCATTAAAGATAAATTTTATTTCCACCAATGTGGAAGTTAATTTTGTTTTAAATGACACAATATGTATTTTCAGGCTTAAATATGACTTTGGGTATGATTATACCGTAAATAGACAAATCTTTTCGCCAATGATAATAAAAATGAGCATAAAATTACAAAAAAACCTTTCCGCATGGGCAATCACTGAGATAATTCGTAAAAAATAAAGACTCTTAGTAAATTTCCTTCCAATTTGTGATAAAATAATAAAAATATGTCTACATAATTAATTGTTAAGAAAAATTGTATCGTTAAAGGACGATATATGCCCATGCATATAATATTAATCTTCTGAGGTGGAAGCCGCATGGCACTTTGATTGTCTCCAGCAAAGGCAAATGCATTAAAGCTGAGAGAGTTGAGAATTTTGTTTTCCCGAATGTGAGCTATGAAAAAGACAGTTTTTTCAAAATCACACATATCCACACACTGAGCTATTCAACAAAATGCACTTATAAAGGTTTGCATCCCCTCAGGAACCGCAAAATGCGCCAAAGCGAGCAAAAACATTAGAAAACCCTCGCGGCAAAACATTCAATTCCCGGAAATGAGAGATTACTTCCTTGGTCATTCACCCTCGAATACCAATTCTGTTTATTCATCTGTCTCTCTTTCTCCCTTCATCCATCACACTCCGATTACCCAACGCTCTTCCCTTCTAACCTCAAGAAATTTACCACAATGTCAAAAATACTTCAGGGGGGGCAATCAAAATCTCTTTACTATTAATCAAATAAATTTTCGAATCTTTTTTTGATAAATTTTATCAAAGGTCTTTTCAATAAACCCATGTTTCATCCTAAACATGCAATAGGTTAAATATTAAAGATGTCAAAAACACCTTTAACGGAATTCGTAAATGCAATGAACACTACCCCAGAAGATTCCTTTCGCCATTGGGTCGTTGTGAAATCGTATGCTCGAGAATTAATGAGAATTCGAGTTTCACCATCGAAGGGGAAAATTGTGGAATGATACTTAACAGCATTATATTACTTAATGAAAGACCTTTTGTGATAAAAATTAGTCACAACAACTTAGATCGCGAGTTCATTCTCATTATTTGAACTTGTAAGACACTTGAAAGCCGAGAACCAGATATGATATTGAGAAGGGCTACGTGTGTTGAGAGACCCGTTGATCGCATTCATGCCCTCTGCCACTTCACAGTCCTTGTTCCCATGGATTTTCCGCACCCTCTCCCCAACGTGATGATGACGCCCAAATGAGTCTCACAGCCGTCCGAGAACGGACTAATTGATGCTGAGCAGTGATGTCCGGACGAAAGCGCTGAGAGGCAATCGCAAACCCATTTGCCAACCGTGTTTCCGCATGGAACCGATCGTCCACTGAGTGAGTTGTCGGAGAAGCATCGCTCATCGCCCGCACCAGTTCGTAATTGACGTGTGTCGGCCAGTTCAGCTGAACACTTAACGCAACGATGAATCTCCCACAATGCTATGAGACGGAAAAAATGGCGAGCGTTACGGAAACTACGTAAACGTCATGACACATATAGAATGTGTCTGTGCCCTGGTGAAAGGGAACCTTTGCCTGCATTGACCTTAGGGTAAAAATATGAAGAAGGATTTAATTAGTTTATTGGCAGAACTGCAATAATTATTCATCGTTTGAACCCTATAGTCAGTAGGACAATGTAGCAGTAAATGGGTTTGGAGAATTAGTAGTTTGATATAAAATGATTACGGCAAGAATGCTGAGGCAGTCGCAAGAAACGTGGTAAAACCCATTTCACTAACGCAAAGGTTTTAAGAGCCATTACTTACTTTATTACTTTCGGGAGGAGTTGTTTGCGAATGGTCGTATTGCTACTCTTGATCAAGCAGTTGATCATAGGAAGTCTTCCATAACAAGATATCAAACTTTTATAGATTCAGTTTCCAAATAAATGGCGAATTAAAACTTATCCATGAAATCAACCACTAGAATTGAACTGATTGTTCCATTAACTTAATTATCGATCTGATTTTATAAGCTTTTTGTAATTCCTAAATCCCTTTCATTTCAACCTATTGTTATTCCAAGTTATGCCCCGCGGTTCAAGAATATTTATTTATAATTTCACTAAGCGTCGTCTCTTTACGCGTTTTTCTAACAGCAGTTGGCCCTGTCATTTGATGGCTGTCTCATTGTTTTTACCATAATTCTTACACATAGTGAATAAATGGGTCAAAGGAAAAAGTAAACAATAAAAGAAAGAACAATGCATAGCGTCGTTAATAGATGCATGTTCTGGATTTTATAGAAATTTGCAAAGGTTAGAGACGAGCGTTTATACAAAATGTTACCTCACCAACTAATGACAATAATGGTGAAGTAGGGACAAATAAAGGAAAATCAACGAGAGACGAATGCGAGAAACAACAATGCTGATTATTAGTACGTGCGTACGATTTTGAGGGAGTGGATGTGGGAAGAGAGAGCGATGGAGTTTGGAGCAAACTTACAAGGATTTGGATCAAATGGAAAAAATATCTCAAATTTACAGTTGTCAATATGAAATTTAAATTTGCGTTGAAGTCTTTGCAAAATTTTGACCGGGTTTTTCACTGCCGACGTGTAGATGACTGATTCCGTCATCGTTCTAAGTGTCATCTACATCTACATCAAAACCCTGCGAGCGACCAAAAAGGTGTGTGGCAGGGGGTGCAGCACCAGGAGGAAAGGGTGAGAGATGAGGGGTTTAAGGTTTTTCAAATGGATGGGGAAAGGTGAGGGGAGCATTCAAAAAATATATAAATATACTAGGATAACCATGCGCAGTCGCTAAATTGTAGGTTAATACTCATTTCGTCGAGCCGACTCCGGGGGGATTTCGATTACAAGCATTCTGGTCTCTTATTGTTCTTGGAAAACATGACCATATAAACCTGTCTGTCTTGCAGTCAATCTCTCTAATTTTATATACGTGATCGCTCCGTCCGTAATACGTTGGGGTTCGTATTATTTTCTTGATGTCATCTGAAAAGGGCCCATCTTTAAATTTTTTGATAACTTTAATCTATATTGTAACCGCCACTGTGTAAGGGAATCCAAGGCTAAATTTTCTAGCAAAGTAGTTACGCTACTGCGTTGGTCATAACAACTTTTAACAAATCTAGCCCCCTCCGCTGAACTCGATCTAATTCCGAAATCAAATTTATCTCCTGAGGATCCCATATACTGGCAGCATACTCTAGGTGGGGCCTGACCTGGGCAAGAAAACATATTTCCTTCACTTTTTCGTCACATTTACCCAGCACTCTCTCTACAAATCCCAATTTTTTATTAGCACAACCGCCCAATTTGCTTTGCCCAGGACAGATCGTGAGTAATTGTTACACGCAAGTATTTAAAGGAATCTACCCTCGCGATTTCTGTTTGCTTCATTTTTTAACTAAATGGGGGGGTGTTACTCTTTTCCCAAAAATGTATTACTACGCATTTTTTCAAATTAAATTCCAATTGTCATGTATTGCACCAAGTCTGTATTGCATTTAGGTCGTTAGCTAACGTGACTCTGTCATCGCGACTTCAAATGTCCCCATAAATCACCGCATCGTCAGCAAAAAGACGGAGCCTGCTATTAACCACGGCACTGAGGTCATGTACGTAAATATGAAACAAGAGGGGGCCTATAACACTTCCCTGTGGTACACCCGACGTGACCTTGACACTATCGGATGACAGACCGTCTAGGACGACTGTTTGAACGCGATTTTTTTTTTAAATTGTCTAATCCAGCATATAATACTCCCGTGTATTCCATAAGTTTCCAACTTCGCGAGTAACTTACAATGAGGGACTTTATCAAAAGCTTTTTTAAAATCTATGAATATCGCATCAACTGGAATATTACTTTCACCGGAATGCATTATATCATGAACAAAGAGTGCGAGTTGAATTTCGCAGGATCTACCTTTACGGAACCCGTGTTGGTTATTAATCAATAAATCTTGGCTATCGTGGTACCTCATTATTGAACTAACAGTGATGTGCTCAAAGGTCTTACAGAAGATGGAGGTGAGCGATATTGGCCTATAATTCCTGGGGTCCTCCCGGTCTCCATTTTTAAATATGGGTGTCACACAAGCTATCTTCCAGCCGCTTGGCACGCTTTCTTCTGCTAATGATTTCTTAAATATTATATTAAGATAAGGAGCAAATTCAGACGACAGTTCTTTATACACGCGAGCTGGTATCTCATCAGGTCCCGGAGATTTGTTGATTTGTTTTTAAGGAGTAACTCTATTCCGCGGGTGGAAAAGTCGATTGCATGCATTGGCTGTAGAAATGTTTTCGGAAGGTTCTCTGATATATTCTGGGAGCAATTGTTGAAAACTTTGTGGAAGAATGAGTTTAATATGTTGGCTTTATCTAAACTTCTTGTTACTTTATCCCACTTTTCGTTATCCAATGAGTTAACGGTGTACTTTTTTCCCTGCACTTCCCTGACGTAGGATCAAAACATCTTTGGGTTATCGTTTGTATGTCCACCTAATTTTTTCCTTTTGAACTCCGCTAGCACCTTCCGGAAGGCCTTGGCAGTGGACCTAGATGCTTTGGAATTCTATATGGTTTCGTTGATTTTATCAGGGGAGGAATCTTTAACGGCGTATTTCATTCTAGCATGGCTCTCTGCCGTCTTAGTGATTTCCAAACTTCAGCGTTGTACCAACGGGGTTCCTTATTCTCTCTTATATATTTACTAGGTATGAATCTCTGTACTGCTGAACGTGTTATCGCAAGAAAATTATTCCAGGTATCCTCGACACTCCTGGTTTTGCTTAATTCGTCAATTCTAAGAAAGGAACAGTTAACTCGCATTTTAAGCCATCATAGTCAGTTTTTTTGAATAAATAAATTTTTCTCTTAGATTTGTTAACTTTTTTCTACGCTTAGGGAAAATTTAGCGTTTACAGCCCTGTGATCACCGATTCCATCAATAACTCCTACATTTAAGACATTTTCCGGTATATTAGTAGCTAATAGTACAAGAATGTTCTTTACCCTTGTTGGTGAAGTGACTAATGTAAGTGATGTAGGGAATTTGAGGTAAACGTCGATAAGAGGGCCTCGCATGAATCCTTGTCTTTACCTCCATTTATAAAGCTGTACGAATCCCAATCTACTGTGGGAACATTAAAATCGCCACTAATTATTAATCTATGCTCATTGTTGTGGGATGTAAAGCATTTTATCTGCCTTTCTACATCTAGTATTGAGTTAACGTGGGGTGGTCTATAATACGCACAGACATATATTCTTTTCGTACTGGTTATTTTTACTGAGTACCAGACACTTTCTATACAGTTATCAGGAATTAACTCAGCTCTAGTGATGGTAGAGTTTTTTACCGCGATAAACACTCCTCCTCCGGCTCTATTCTGTCTGTCGTTTCTATAAACTGTGAAGGACTTGGGAAATATTTCACTGTCTGCGACATCATGTGTTAACCAACTTTCAGTTCCTATAATGATATCTGACTCTGTACTATGAATTAGGTGGTGAAATTCCGGTGTCTTATTTTTTAGACTTCGGCAGTTAACTACTACTACGGAAATTATTTCTTCGTCTAGAACCTTCTTTGTGTTCGTTGCGGTCTGTTTTCTGATGATGCTATTTATAAGTCTTTTGGGTGTCTTAATACACGATCGGTCCATATTCTGATAAGTGATTCTTTCTTTTGCCTCATTAGCACTGTACGTACTTCGAGAAATTTCTCTAGGCAACCTAGTATTGTGAGACCCACTAATTGACTTACACTTTATAATATCGTTATCAGAGAAGTTTATCTTTAAATTTAAATTTACTCCACTACCTAACCTACGCATTTGCCAAAAAAAATCTACAGAGGTCGAAGATCCTATGAGCCACCCGAAGGGGATCGAGATGGTGCGGGGGCTAACGTACTGGCTTCCCACCCTGAGGGCGCGGGTTCAAATCCCGGCGGTGTTGAATATTTTTCAGAGGTATCTCGATCCCTACTTGAGGTGCTTTGTGGAGGGCACTTTGAGTGAGTACGGCGTCCGTCGGATGGGACGTTAAGCTGCGGACCCCTTGGCGCCTTTCGTAAAGAGTAGGCTAATGCCGACGCCGGGTTTCTCTCCACCCTTCATCCTTTCCTGTCCATCCCCTATGGCGCAAATGACCTTAGCTGTCGGTCGCCTCCCCTAAAAACTACTACTATGCCACCCGAACTGACGCCTCAGGGGTGTCAATGCAACAGCCAGAAATTTCGCAACAAGTGGAACTATTCAAAAATGCTCTGTTTTCTTCAAAATACGAAGGCAATCCAAGAAGTAACCCGCGCAACAAAGAAAACACAAATATTTTGAAAAAAAGTTGTAATTTTTCAACATAATCTCCTTTTAGCTCTGTACATTTTTCCAAGCGATGTTGAATTAATTCGATACCCTTTTTGTAATATGAACTGTCTTGCTCCTTAAAATAACAATTAACTGCCAACAGTACTTCTCGGTTGGGACGTCTTTGACCACCGAGTCATTTTTTCAAGTTTGCGAACGGAAAACATTTGAGGGGGCTAAATTTGGAAAATAGGGTGAGGCATGAGGTAGCAATTTAAACTTTATTAATTCATGAATGTTGGCCATTGCATTAGCGGATTCGTGAGCTGGTGCAATGTCTTGATGAGACAACGCTTTCTTTTTGGCCAAATGCGGCCGCTTTCACTTGATTTCTTCGTAAATTTCAAAGGAACTGCGGGAGATGCCCCTACAGTAACTTTTAACGGAGTCATCCGCTAGTGTGTATTTCAATGCAGTAATTTCATTTTTTCACTCAAACGTTGCAATAAGTTCGCACAATACTCGCCGTTGATATTTTTTTTCCTTTTCTAAGATAGTCAATGAAAATTATTCCACGCGCATCCCAAAAACCGACGCCATGACCTTGCCTGCAGATGAAACGGTCTTCGCCTTCTTTGGAGGCGGTTCTCCCTTTTGAAACCGTTGATTTGATTGTTCTTTTGTCTCGGGTGTGACGCAATGGACCCATGTTTCATCCTGCAGCTGTTATCGGTCATGCTAATTCAAGACGGGATCTAGCCTTCCTCCAGTATTACGCAACCAATGAACTAAAGAGCGCGAAACAGTGAATATTGAGATATGCTTATAGTAGAAAAACACCAAACTTAATATTGGTTTAATAACTGAGAGTAGATAGAGCTCTTTTCATACTAAGCTCAACTGCGCGTGAAATTCACAAATCAGTGCAGGGAGTCAGTTTCTTTCCCTTTGCCGTCTACTATTTCATAGAAAGAACCGGTTCCCAAATAGTCACAGAGCTCGATTGAAGCTCAAGGTGTTAAGAGGCATCCTCGGGAGTCAAAACCGAGTTCTGAGGTCACAATTGTAATTCTTCAACCATTGGACAACCTCATTCCAAATTACAGCAAATTAATCAAATATAAAATCGATAATAAAATGCAGTAAACAAATTACGAGCTTTTATTGTACGCCTATACTATTGGCCACTATTAATTAATGATTACAACCAAACAATTAGTTTTCTAGCTTTTTTTAAATTGCTTTCAGGATATGGTACTCCATGCAATTGGCAATCGTGCTTCGAAAAATGCTGTTTGTTGAAATTTAACTTTATAATCCTGAAGATGAACAGTTAATCTTTGAGGTGATGCAGTAATCATCGCGGTGATGTTTTAAAATCTACCGAATAATTTGAGAAATAAAAAATAATAGACAATTGAAGAAATTGTTTAGTGGTATGGGACACCAGGGTATTAAGGTTTTGAAAATATATATTTAAGAAATTTGAAAAAGAACTCCAATGAAAGTTATTTTAAATATAACATGCTCCGTATGCTTGCAAGACATACTATTTTAAAATGAGAATGTCCAGTTCATTTTATACCAGTTTGCAGTTGTAGTCAAAACACCTTTTACAAGGGAACGACCTTGAAAATATATTGACTCTGCTATGATTTTTTCAATTTTTCGTTCATTATCATTTTCTATCGCTGGAAAATGCTAGACACTATTTTTTATCGACATTGGTAATGTAATACTGAGAATATAGGACTTGTTTTTTGGCCAATTTTCTGTACTTGCAGATTCAACTCCTTATCTGGTGTAACTGGAATTAAATACTTTTTATGTGTGTTACATGTAGAACAAGCGATTTAAAGATATTAAGTGTATTATGAAAAGTATATGTGCAATAGTTACTACATTTCATTGTTAAATGGATAGTGCTTTTTTCCCGGTCAGTGTGAATGGCTTCAAGATTCTGAAATTGTTGAATTGTAATGCATATTAGCGGATGACGCCGTTAAAAGTTACTGTTGCGGCATCTCCCGAAGTTTCTAATGCTCGATGAAATAGGAGGAAAGTTTTCCATTTTGCTTTCAGCTCCACTGTTTAAAAACGATAAATATCCATGTAAAATTACCGGAAAGAGTGAAATATTATTATTATTTTAGAATTACGTTGCTATTAAGGCGATTTTCCTGGTGGCAACGGTCAAGTTCGGTCAAAGGTAACACTTAAAACGAAAAAAACATACATACTAAACAAACAGATAAGAGACAAAATATATGTATGTAAATAAGTTATGTAAATACAATGACACTTCAACATCGCATAGAAAAAAATTTCCACATCACATACAAACAACTTTAAATAATTACAATGAAGTTTATTACCCAGCGGCTGCTTTACATACTTGAAACTTCTAAAATTGGATGGAAAGGCCTCAAACAAACCTCCAGGTAGTTTTTTCTTATTTGTTTTTTGAGTCCTTATTTTTATTTTGAAATTATGGTGGTTTTCTCTTAAAGTTAGGCTTTTCTTTCCCTTGCCATAAATCTTCCCACGCTTTTTAACAATTCTATACATCGCGCCTAGCCTACTCCTTTTCCTTCTATTTTTCAAACTCTCCCATTTCAGTACATCTAACATTTCTCTGACACTGATCTTTTGTACCTTCCGAGTACATATCTTGCTGCCTTTCTTTGAACTTTTTCTATATTTTTTATATATCCCACCTCATATGGATCCCATACTATGGAGGAGTATTCTAGGATAGGGATAACCAGTACCTTATATGCTTTTTCTTTTGTGGCTACGCTACTTCCTTTTAAATTTCTCATTACCCAATGCAACACTTTAAATGCCTTCCGTGTCGAATTAACTACTTGGACCCCCCACCCAAAATCCCTTGTTAAGTAAATGCCTAAATATTTTTTCATTGACCGGTGCATGGGAGTCTTTATCCAAAGAGGGTGTAAATTTCCTTTTCTTCATTCTTTTTATTTGAAAAATGCTTGTACATACTTACTCTTACGTATAGTAATGCCCATATTATTATTTGTCCTCTTGTCCACCATTCCCGAATGTAGTCAGAATTCTTTTTTCCATTATTTTGAAAAAAACTGAGGCTATGGTTACCGGTCTATAATTGTTGGCTATTGTTTTATCCCCTCTCTTGAAAATTGGTGTAATATTTGCTTTTTTCTAACCATTGGGCAAGGAATCATTATTTAAAGTTACTTTGAATAGATAGCTCCGGTACAAAGCTATTACACTGTCCCCCAGTTTTAGAATGTCAATTGATGTATTATCCAGTCCAACTGACTTATTTTTCCTCATCCTTATTTTTTTCACAAAATTCTGTATTTATGTTCTTCCATTTTTGCCGCTCATCCATCTTTGTAATCATCTCATCCGTGATCCATGGTTTCCTAGTCCTTTTAGCGTTAACGGTTCCAATAGTGTCTTTTGCGGCTTTAGACAACCCTTTTTTGATCATTTCCCATTTTTCTTCGATAGTACTAAGCCCTTTACCATCCTCCATGATTTTCTCTACCGCCTGTTTGTATTCCTTCCTTTTCAACCCATTTAATGCTTCTACATTCCATTTTCTAACTCGCCGCCCCTGCCTTATCTTTTTGAAACGGACGCTACATTTCATTACAACTAAATTGTGGTTGGAGTCCGCATCCGCTCCCGGGAAGCTGTGCAAATTTATCACACTGTTGCTAAACCTGTGTCTAACCAGGCGATCATGCATAGCAGATCATCCGACGACTTTTATACCGCTGGATTTGGTGTTTTTCTGGCACAAGGCGTTATTTTCAGCAGGTCTACCACCAGATTTCTGACATATCGACGAAAACGTTTGCAGAGAAAAATAAGGTGGGAAATTGCGTTGGTTAATCGGAAGGCAGCTGATCCCAACCAGAGGGTGGACGTGCCAAAGCGGTAGTTTTTGACCCGGCACTCCTAGGGAGGACGGAATAGCCACACTAACAAAAACATCTGATTAATTGATTTGATGAGAGGCTCGCAAAGGACATGGCTCACATCTATTTTACTGTTTACATTCTCTTAAGTTTATTATCACCATAAAATACCACCTTTCACTTTCACGCATCCCTATTCTTCTCTGGTTTATTACCGAAAACCTTACCTACGACTACCGCATACCAGACAGAGGCCACGGGAATAAAGCAATACCGGCCAGTTCTTAATGAGAAGGGGAAATTAGTAGAATATATCTGCATGATTTAAAAGGGAATACTTATTTTCATGTGTCTTTTAAAAGAGTATTTAATAAATACCTTAAAAAGAGTTCTCTTCGGCCAGTGATCTTTTCCATGATAACGTATGCTGAGATAGGGAAGGATATAATATTTTTCATTTCTAGGAATTTGAACAAATTATTTTCGCTCCATTTTAAGCACAGAGTGGCGATAAAATATTTCTCAGTGAATTCAATAAACTCTCATGGGAACACGTACTTATTATTGCAGACCAATTTGTCACGAAGCCGTTTTTATACGCTACTTGTTAAACACGAGTACGGCGTGAATCTTGTAAATATGCGATGCCCTCCTCGGAATGGCCCCGTGGGAATGGAAGTAAGCCCGAGTTTAGGTGCCTAAGCATCAAAATACATTTTTAATTTAATTCCGGCGTTTAGGGTACTTCCCGGCCCACCAAACGGACCCTAACCGAGTGAAAGGAGCCCCTCCTCTGGTGGGGTGTGGGGTCACGTAAGTTCATTCACCGCTTTTATCGCCCCTCTTATTCTCTTCAAATGTTTCCTTCCCTCGGCCTACCAACCCATTCCCGTTTCTATCCTCATTAAGACGTGACAACGCGATCTGGTGCGAGGACCTCGATCGTCTCTTTGGCGAGTGTATCTTTTCATGCTCCGTTTTGCAACACGATGTTGCGTAAGCCGGGCAAGGTATCTTTAGACCAATAACGGATGCCGCAATCGGCTGCGACAATATGACTTCTTTGAAGTTGTCTTTTCAGATTAAACTTTCGAAAAAGATAGAGTCATGTCATACCGCCGTTTATCGGAAATTTCACGGCGTTTAGGCGTTACAATGTAGTATAAGTTATTTTATGAACATGCAACTAATTAAACTATTAAGGCCATCTGATTTCCATTACGTGGCGGTTAGTAAATTTTCTCTTCACAATGGAAGCTACGTTTCTCATAAAATAGACGTGACCCATGCACACGTTTCACAAAAATGATGGCACTTTTTTCACCAATTCAGAGTGGAAGATATCACCATATCCTGCTAATTATAAAATAAATAATTAATTATAAAAGTAGTCTATCAGTTTAGAATGGTTTTTGACAAACCTAAATCCTGAAAACTATTACATCTCTGAAGTCCAGCAAAGATAAACACTAAAAAAGCTATTAATTTCTATCCAATAGACAATTTTTCAACTCCAAATACTTTTCCAAAGATTTTTTAACTCCAAATACTGTCTCCCTTCAAACCACCCTATATCCTGTCTCTATAATTCCAAGCACCTCAATTAACAAACTATCTTTCTTCTATGGTAGTGTTTGCAGCATTCATTTCCAAATCAATATGCCCACTTTAGCCGCCTTTCTGGAATTTCTCCCGACATCATTCTGTTCTCACACCGTACCTCGAGAACCTCAAACCTTTGCTTTTACTTTCACTTTTCAACCCTATTCCACGCTCACTTCTCAACAGCATATATGAACCCCTTCCTTCTTGCTCTGATGGTCCAGGTTCCGAAAAGCACACAAATTAAGATTCGTCGACGTCAAGAACCGACGTCTACGTGCAACGTGTGCGTCAAGTGCTGACCGTCGGTCAAGTGTGCAAATGATTACACATCGTACTGGTATTGATAAGACGTCAGTGCACACCATTATCATTGAAAATTTGACGATGCGAAAGATCTGAAATAAATTAACCCGCCCAGCCACCCAGCGCACCCAGCAACACCTGCTCGAAGGTAAACAGATTACCTGACAAAAATCGGCGTTACGACGATTCACCAATCCCATTGCAGTCCCGACTTGACACCAGTAGACTATGTTTTATTCCAAAATTTGAAATCTGCCCTCAAAGGACACCACCAGGCCCTATTGCCGTCGACGAAACTTGTACGCGTACCCTCAAAGACCCTCCGGAATCCAACTACCAGGGAGCCTTCGAGTCCTGGAAAAGCCGCTCTGGCAACGAGGTGTTCCGGCACTCAAGGGACGTACTTCAAATAATTTGAGCTATTGCAGCAGTAACTGAAATAAATCCGTTTTTCCGAAACTCTTCCCGATATGTTTTATACAAATCTTGTATATCTTATATGTCGGAATTACCCTCGAATAATAGGATAGCGTGGTGGAGGACACGAAGGCCGCCAAGCAGGCACACGAGTCATTCATCCGGGGAGATGGGAGATTTATACTTCAGGAGAAATTGCAACTTAGACTGCACAGTCAGAAGAAAGAAAGTGGGATGGATTAATGCTAGAATAGAAGAAGTATTCGAATGAGTACAGTCATAAAAGATGAATCAGAAGCAAAGAAGAGGAGGGCTTTGAAATAATTGGTTGTGGGGAGAATGTATATTTCGTCGGTGAAGATAATGAATGCCTGGAGGAATGGAGAAGTGTAAATCTCTTTAATTACAAATATAGCAGAAGGCAAGAGGAACATGTTAGCAATGTGCGAGGGAACTCGAGCGGTACGAAGCTCGGATATAAGGTTTACAAAGAAGGAATGAAGGTAAGCTTTTCACGAAAGTTATTAATTGAGAAAACGTTTGTTAAGATTTCGAATAAAAAATAAAAATAACTTATTTTCGAAGAAAAAATAAGCTGATAAGGAAAAGAGTAAAACGTTTAAGCCAATAAATGAGAAAAAAATAGTGCTACAAATAAAATAAACTTTTGTTTTCCCTGGATTGAATGTTTGTAGGATGCCTTATATAAGTTGCGTGATAGCGATTTATGTATTAAAGACAGTCAAAGTTAACTCTGTTCTTTATTTATTGAATGAGCGGCGTTTATAGCATATGGAAATTAGCATTTGAAACATTGCATTGCATTGATCATATATATGTATGTATGTATGTATGTATATATATATATATATATATATATATATATATATATATATATATATATATATATATATATATAATGTATAACACTTAGCACTAGTGGACACAGACAAAAACACAGAAACACACAAAAAAAGAGACTCACTATTTTTCGAATTTTCGGTGGTCGTTGCCACCTTTATCAAGGAGGAGAGGGACAGAACTGAAGGGAATACGAGGGCTGGAGCGATGGATGGAAGGGGAAGGTGGGGAGGGAATTCCGAAGGGACGGGTTTGGAGGGGCAGCGTTAGAAGGGTGGGGAAAATGTAGAAGGTGATGGGGGTGGAAGGGGGATGAAAATATAATTAGAACAGGGTAATTAGTGCCTAATATTGATTCCTGGCCAGTTCCAGGACTCCAAAAGCCAGATGAAGGATTGCTCTAGTGTTTTCAGTTTCAGAGGAGGATCAGAGGGTGGGAGGGATGCTATGATTGATACACTATAGCATTTATCAAAGGGAGTGTTGTGTTCGGAGGCGTGTTTGGGGATAGGGAGCATGTCAATGAAGGAAGAGTTTTTGCATGAGGCTCGGTGGTTGTTGATTCTGATATTGAGGGGTGTGGTGGTTTGCCCAATATAATAGGCAGGGCACAGTTGGCACTTCAGAAGGTACACTACATTGCTAGAAGTGCAAGTAGAGGAGGGAATTGGTGGGAGAGAGTTAAAAAGCGGGTGGGAGAGGGATGGGATTTTGGTTTTGAAAATAGGGCATGTTTTACATCTGGGTTTATTGCAAGGCGTTGGAGTGGTTTTAGGACGGGTTGGGGATTTAAGGAGTGGATTTATTTGTTGATTTGAGGAGATCGGATAGGTTGGCGGGGCGTTTGAAAGTAACTGAGGGGCATTTGGGAAAAAGGTTGGCGGTGGCATTATGATTTTTTAGGATAGGGTAGAGGTCTTTCAGGATTGATCGTATAGATTCTAAGCCCGGGAAGTATGTAGTGCAAATTGAGAGAGGGTGGGGTTCTGCGGTGGAGGAAGGTTTGGGAGTGTACGCATGTTTTCGGATTCTTTTGTTCAGGAGGGATTCGGGATAACCTCTTTTTAGGAGGGAACAGTGTAGACTTGAAAGGAAATAATCAAGGGAATCAGGGTCACTACAAATTCTGTGTCCCCTTGTGGATAGGGAGTAAGAAATGGAGCGTTTTGTGTGATATGGGTGGCAACTATTGTAGTGTAAGTATTGCTGTTTGTTTGTGGGTTTAATATGTACAGAGGTGTGAAATGTTTGGTTTCTTAATGTAACATTTACATCTAGGAAGGTGATTTGGGAGGAGGATACTGTAGAACTGAAGGAAATAGAGGACGAAGCATTGAGGTCGGAAATGAAAGCTTTCAGGGAATCGGTACCATATTGCCAGAGGAGGAAGATATCATCGATGTACCTGAGCCACAATAGAGGTTTCAGTGGTTGTTTTGACAGGAATTTCTTCTCTGCGAGACCAAGAAAGAGGTTTGCATAGGAAGGGCTGAACCTGCTACCCATGGCACAGCCCTTGATTTGTAAGAAGAATTTGTCGTTAAAGAAAAAGGAGTTGCGGGTGAGGATGAACTCGGAAAGACTAAGGAGAAAATCTGTGCTGGGTATGTGTGGCTCAGGGCGTTGGGAGAGGTAATGTTTGAGAGCGGAGAGACCTTCTGAGTGGGGAATCGATGTGTATAGGGATGTTGCATCTATGGTGGCCATAATGATCTCAGTATCTGGAGGGAGGGAGGTTGATTTTAGCCTTTCCAGGAAATGGTAAGAATCTTTGGTGTATGACGGTAGGGAATGGACTATCGGTTGGAGATAGTGGTCTACAAATGCAGAGATTCTTTCAGTTGGGGAGTGACGGGAGGATAAAATCGGACGACCGGGATTCCCAGGCTTGTGAATCTTTGGAAGGATATAGAAATGAGGGGTGCGTGGGTGGGGAGGGGAGAGGAGGTCCAGGTCTGAAGGAGATAGACCCTCATTTGGCCCGTTGGACACGAGAAATTCAATAAGTTCCTTCTGAAGTGCGGGGTTTGGGTCTTCGGGGATTTGCCGGTATGCGCACGTATCCGAGAGTTGCCTGTCAACCTCCGTTATGTAATCCGATCTATTTAAGACAACAACTGTTGAAGCTTTGTCCGCGGAAGTAATGATGATATTAGGATCCTTAATTAGCCTTTTTCACGTCCGTGAGTCTTTCAAAAAGTGTTATATATATATATATATATATATATATATATATATATATATATATATATATATATATATATATATATATATATATATATATATATATGCTTTCGTAGACGTAACACGGAAGTGCCGAATAGTACAATACACAGTAACGCACAATATAGAAACACAAAAAAAAGAACACTCACACGTATTTCCTTGATATTTCGACGGAAACAATCCGTCTTCATCTGAAGATATAGAAGTAATGACTACTGGAATTGTTGTGGTGAGAGGTGCGAGAGAAAGGGAAGGAGGCCATGGGAAGGGGAGAACGGGAGGCGAAGGAGGGGTGAGAGGAATGGTTGGGGAGAGGAAAGGGAGAGGGAGGGGGTGGAATTGACACAAAATCGGAAAATAGGACAACATGCTCACCGCAACTATTGCAACATACGAGACCCAGGCTTCAACCTACAAAGTATTGATCAAGACCTCGCAAGTCAAAACAAAGGCCACGTACACCAAAACTCATTCGGAAAAACACAGTGTCCACCCCCCGATATGCTTTGCTTCCACAAAGTAACAATTTTAGGCCACTCCCATCAGTGAACGACATTGAGGCCCGGATGCTGATAGGCCATACAGATGTAAATGAATGCCATTTCAAGAGCTGCAAACTTACCAAGGTGGAGGCAATTGAGCGTTCCGATGATCGCCGGAGCTGTTGTTGGGACGACGGCACTCGTAACCAGTCGTGGTGGACACATCCATGAGGTATGGCTGAAGCAATAAGGCCCAAAGAGAATATTTATGTTATGCAAGAAGAAAATATTATCACTGGAAATTTGTCGATGCAAAAGATCTGCGCTAAACTCATCCCGAAGATTTTGACGGACGACCAAGATCAAAGTGGAGTGTCTGCTCATCCAGACATTCTGCGACGACAATTCCCCAACCACCTCACAGTCCTGACTCGGCGCGAGCAGGCTATTTCCTATTCCCAAAAGTGAAATCCTCTCTCGAAGGACATCACAATGCCTTCAAGCGTCACATTCCAATTGCTCTCGCAGATTTTCTGGCTGTGTCCTTGAGGACGGAGGCGATTGCACTTCGCTTATCCATACAGTAGTGGAATTTGGCCTTTTTATTTTTCAAACTCTAGTCAACACATTATTGGATAAATTTTTGCTACATTCTAAGGTTCATGTGTTTGTAAGTTGATAGTTTATGTATTTGCATGCGTTTAACTTAAAAAGGGTTTTGCATAAATGTATACACGCCACAACGGGTGTAGGTTGGAATAAATGAGTTGATTTTGCATGTGGTTTTCTTCTCTTTCACGGGTGGTGCCCTAAAACTTGCCGCAACACGCCCTTATGGCGGCTCGCGGGGGTATCATGTTTCTTTAGATTTACCCTTAAGGACCATCCGGAATTTACTTACCAGATAGCCTTAGAGTCGTGGAAAAGCCGCTGGCAAAAGTGTGTTGACGCTCACGGGATTTACTTGGAGGAGTTTTGGGACATGCATGGGAGCAATATCTGAAATAAATCTATTTTTTCGAAACTTTTTCCGATACTTTTTATGCAAACTTGTACTTGGATGAATTCTTTAGCTTCATTTTTCTCTATCAATGGCACGAGTTGCAATTGGGAAATTCCGAATCCATAGAAGATGTCCAGTGTATTCTGATCCGTCTAAAAGGAGTTATCATTGGCATATTTGAAGGTATATTTTACTCCTGCTTTCAATATTTTGCTAGTCCTCAGCGCTTCAAAATTATGACCTATATGTCATTGCGAAGCTTTTGTGCATATGTCAACGCTTTCAACCTGTTCTTACGTTAATTTACCTCCTGATGGGCATTCCGTGAATATCTTTCATTACTTTGCTCATACAATCCTCTCCTGAAATTCTTCGTGGAATGGCTGGCCCATGCATGTACTCTTGTCCGCCTCTAATTCTCTCTGTGCTAATCTCTCATTTCATCTTTAGCTCGCCTCAATTACCACATCTCGAATATTGCTCATCACCAGAGAGATCACGAGTCTCCTTTTCCAGTGCTGCTCACAGAGTGGTAATCTCTACTTGAGTGCTTTCAAGTATTTCTTCCCTGCTTGTGAACATATCTTCTTTGATCTAAATGGTAAACACCTTGTTGCTTGAAGCAAGCCTCTTCCTCTTCATATATCCGTTGAAATTTTTCAATGGTACATTGCGCCAATTTCATGGTAGGTTAAACATTCCGCCTGAACGAGAATCTTACCTTTTAACATATCATCTTCTTGAAATATTTCTCCTCCCCATACCAGGATTTCCGTTTTCTCAGTGTTAATTTGATGTCGTATCCTTAAATTGCCTAATTACTTCGACAAAATGATGCACACATGTGTTCTAGAGTCCCTGCTTTCATTACTTGCATGCCATTTTTACATCTATTTCCGCATAATTCCTTTGCAAACCGCCGCAAGGGCGTCTGGCGGGAGGTGCTCGGTCACCACCCATAAAACTGAATAACCACTTATAAAACTAGCCCACTCATGTCAATTCGCACCCACGGAGTGCTAAAAGTACATTCATTCAGATCCTTTTTTACTATTATGTATTAAAATAAATATAGTATTAACTGACGTACATTTGCACCTACGAATATGCCTTATGTCTACACAACGTTTAATCGTGTATTGACTGGTAAATCGAATGTGTTTACTATGCATATTACGACTTTGGTTTCTTACTACAGGGTTTGGCAGCATAACTTACTTTTGTTCCGATTGTCCAGGGATAAGACGAGTCTTTCTATCTATCTATAATTGAGTACACGCCTCTTATCTTATTTTTGTAGTCTGATCTACCTTAAGAGTGTGGGACCATAATAATTTCTTTTGTGTAATTTTGGAACTCGTGTGTTTTGAACTTCGATAAGACTGTAAGCCTCGCTTGTTCCCTTCGCATCTCAAGCGTCTCCCATCCTAATTCCTCTAAAAGACCTGTCACACGAAATAGAATGCTCTGATTTCTTCCCCGTTGGTCTTAATGGTTTTCAAGCCCAATTCATTTTCTCGATAAACTATTGTATATGTTGAATATTGAGTCTGAGAAATTGCATCCGTCTAATTCTTTTATTTAGTTTCGCCACTATTTTTCTTATGTTTTATATATGAGTAAAAAATACAGTATTTATGTGAATCTGCTGAAGCCAATCTTTGTTATTCTTACCAAATTTTTCCAGATATTTAAACATTTATGACTCAAATTTCCCTCATTCCTCTTTCAAGTCAATAGTTGTTACATAGACCGACTTTTTGTTGGTTGTAAATCTTATCTATACGTAACTGGAGACAATCTACTCTCTCTCCATCGTTTTTCTGTCACTACGAAATTCAAAATCCTTAACTTTTCTCTCCACTCCCCGGCTCATTACTTAATTCAACATTTTGGACGAAAGAACCAGAAGATCCAGTGCTCCTGGCATCTTTGTTTCACGTATTTTTAGGCATAGCGACCGTTACTCTCATTTTAAGACCCTACGGGCAACTTTCGTTTTTGCAGCTGCCTTCAATTATTCCGGAGCTTTGCCCCTTTGGCTTTACCTTCCAGCTATTTTATCAACTTTTCTAATTCAGTCGGAGGAAGTGCCTTGAGATTCTCGAAGTGTTTCCTTGCTCTATGGAGTTCACCCCTTAGGATACGTAACGCATTTGAACGAATAGTTGCTCTTGTGGCATATCCCGCAGTTTCTTGGAATCTCTTTGGTACGTGTTTGGATTTGTTTTGTTACTTTCCTCTTACTCATCGCCATTCCTGAGGATCTCTAAATCTGTCTTTCATCAGCATACATCTGTGCTTGGCGCTCCATGCGATCCATGGTATCAACTCTTTTTACGAGTGTCTTCCAAGAATGCGTCCTCCATTCTTTTTAATTTTTTTCGTGGTGTTTTGTATTGCTGCACCCGGTTTTTTATTAATGGTCCGATAATTTTTTACATGCTTATTTTGTACTGCAGAGCTATTATGTCCTCTGAATTTGAATTCGTCTGTTCCGCGCTTCATCTTCTACTGTACTTTGCCATTTATGAACACATAGGTACTTGTGTCCGCTATTTCTTTATTTGGGCGGAAACATCTCTTACACTTCTTTCCTCATTGGCATACATTAATTTTCCATGGAGTACAATTCCTTATTTGATTCTGTCTGCAAAAACTGCTTACGTTTGTCCTCTGCATCAATCTTACTTGAAGTGGCTTCGTGACCATCAAATTCTATTCAATACAGAGATCTATTGGGGTTTATTCCCCAGGATTTCATATCAGCAGCCACAATTTCCGCAGATTGCATCTTCATCTAGATAATTTTTATACGCAAAGGACCGCTTTTAATGGTAACGGAACGAATAAACAGGGAGTCGGAATAAAAAAATCCATAATATATTTGGCTACTGACTTTTACAAACCACTCATTTAAATGACAATAGCACACGACTTGACCTTCAATTCGTGGAATCATCATTTATTTGATGATGGTGCTCATGCAACGACACTCGGTTCATTTTCCATTAGAATTATGGTGTTTGAAAGTTTCCAGGAATGCATCAATTGTGCATTAATAGTTACTCAAAATTTCTAAGTTAGCATTAACGAAGTACGGAGTGTATGTACACAACTTATTCGTAACCTTGTACGTATGGCATCACCGTGAAACGTGATAATCTTGTTTTAATTGGTCCGATTTTACTTTCATTTTACATTTCCATGAAATTTTAGCTTGACAAATTTTAAAATACGGTAGACTCGATAAACCGATGACATAAGAGCACAAAAAATGCGTCCGCTTTCACCAGGGCATGAATACGTTATTTAATATACATGCACCTATGTACGGGCACATACATCTACATCTACATCTACTTAACACCCCGTAAGCCGCCGCAAGGGCGTGTGGCGGGGGGTGTTAGGACACCACCCGTAATTTAGAAAAGAAAAAAAAACCGCAAGATAAAACCACAAATTCATACATCCACAAAATAAACATGGCATACATTCATGCATGAACACTTACACCCCACACACATGCAAACACTCAAACTACATCTTACATATACATGCACCTGAAAGTATACCTAACAGCTTTGCAGTGTTTAACTTTGCTCCGACTTGTAAATTCAATGTTTTTAATATTTCTATAGTGACTTCGGTTTCTTACTATTATGATTTCTGATTGTTCGGGGATAGAATGAGTATTTGTACCTATATGTCCTGGAATCTATCTCCCTTAGTTTATCTTTGTGGTCTGATCTACATATATCCATTTATATTACACATTTTTTAAATTAGAAGTTAAATAGATATTGAATATAAAATTTATGAAGTCATAATACATGAATGGATATAAAAAATAAACGCCGGAATTAAATGATATTTAAAACGAAACAAGAGTGGAAATTTATAAACATGTCCAGGCAAATAACCATAAATGCTCAAGTCTAACATTCATGTTTATTTTCATAAGCTGCCAATGGGATTAAAACTTTTAGCGGACGACGCATTTCCACCTACAGAATTGGACCTCAAGGAAGGGGAATTTTCAAATCTCTAAGGTAAACAACATCTTTCTTTGGAGAAAGATATAAAATTGGGATTGAATACAAATTAAAAGAAAGATAAAATCGTTTTACTTAAAACGTGATGAAATATAGTCTGGTAGGTAACGTGAGCACAATTTATATAGGTAAAACCTAATGAGGCCACATTTGCTATTTAAATGAAATTATGAATCAAAATGAATGACAATTAAAAAATAAAAAATAATGATATAAAAAAACAATTTGATTGAGGGGAATTAAGAAACGCAAGAGCAATTTTACGCATATAAACACTTACCAGATTTTCCAATATCAGTATAACGAAGCAGCATGGGATTGTAAAATTACATAATGTTAAATTCAAAGAAGCATTTGTTTCTGCTTACCAAATTTATATCATTATAATTGAACTTAAACCCTATAAAAATCTGTTTATTCATAGGAATATTAATAATAGCTATCCACAAGTACAAAATGAAGAGAGCATCAACAGCTTCGAGCAACGATCACTCGTGGTAGGCGATTTATTATTATTTATATCATTACGATGTGTGCTAAAAAGTTGAGAAATACAAAATAAAAATGTGGAGTGACTCACGTGACTTTCACATTGCGTATACAGTTGGCATATTACTATTTGTTTACTGGCTCGTATACTAAGTAATTCTTGAGAGAATACTATAATTCATGCAAAGGTAGATAAGTATAACTTATCTGTGATGCCCGGAAGAAGATGAAATCAGAATTAGTTACGACGAAATGAAATTAATTGTAGTTAACTCGTTGAATCTATGTTTATGGGCTCTTTGGATTTTGATAACCGGCCTCACCTTTCCTCATATTTCCTTTGTCGCGAGGTTGGCGGCCGCGACATCATTGGTGGGAGCGTAGCACAGAATGAGAGAGTCGTATACGGTTCATGAGTCTTTTATTTAACCCTTATCAAGCAATGGGGCTCAGGCACCGGCGAGTAGGGACGAGCGAGCGGGGCAAGGCTGGGCATCTCTGGTGTTGTCGTAGGAGCCTACGACCGAGGGACTCAGACAGGGTAGCAGGTGAGGAATGGGGAAGGGAATGGGTTGTTTCTGGGGTGGTCGTAGGCTCGACCGACGGACTCGGAGGCTGGGTATCGGGTGAGGAATGGGGTCCTTCTCCTTCGTGGTGCACCGGCCGGCCGGCTTTTCCGCTGCCCAGCATCCCTGCTCTTCAGCGGTGATTCCTTCGGCGCATCCACGGAGTTCCCGCAGGATTCCGTCAGTGTAGTACCATTTCGGAGCTAAGTGGCCGTTGCACTTTCGCCGCTTCGCTGGCGGTTGGTCCTCCGCGTTACCGGTACTGGCGCGCGGGCGAGGATACTCGTCCCTCGGGAAAACCATGACATCGGTGATGCCGCGGATTTCTCCGTGGGAGGAGGATGCTGCTCGCGTTCTCAAGGAAATCGTCCGCTCCTTAAGGACCTTGTTCAGCGATGGGATGCCGGCCATTTCCCATAGCGCCTCGTTTCCCGGCTTCCAAACGAGTCGCAGCGTCGCCCGCAGGTTCTTCCTGTCCGCGATGCAGAGCGCGTTTCTTGCGCCTTCCCCCATAATACCGCACCACGCGGGTGCGGCGTAGGCAAGGACGGGACGCAGGACAGCCACGAACAGTTGAATTCTGCGGCGAATTGGGAGACATGGGCTTCCAAAAATGGGCGCAAGTTGGTGCTGCCTGGATGCCGGGATGCCGCACACCCTCTTCTCGTGGTTCTTCATGGAGATACGCTTGTCGAGGACTACGCCCAGGTACAATACAGACCTCTGCCAAGGAACTTCTGTGGCCCCGACGAGGATTTCGCCGGGCCCCTTCGGCCCCTTGGAGAAAACGATCGCCTGAGTTTTGTCCTCGTTTACCCCGAATCTCCAGAGAGAATACCACGCGGTGAGGTCATCTACCGCCCGTTTAAGGTACCGCGCCGCCTGGTGCTGCCGCGAAGATCTCGCCAGAATCGCCGTGTCGTCCGCGTACGTCGTGACGAGGACGTTGCTTCCTAAGTCTGCTGGGATGTCCGCCGAGTAGACGTTGAAGAGAAGCGGCGAGAGCAAACTCCCTTGAGGAACGCCTGCCCGGATAATCCGATTCTCTGATAATGCTTTTTCCCAGCTTACTCGAAAGGTCCGTCCCCGAAGCCAGGATGCTGCGATCGCCGTCCACCAACGAGGGAAACCGAAGCAGTCAAGCTTCCACAGCAATCCCTCGTGCCACACCCGATCGAATGCTTTGCTGACGTCAAAGAAGGTGCCGACGGTGGTATGCCGTCGGTTGAAACCTTCAGTGACTAAGTTCAGCAGGCGCGCGACCTGATGTGTATTGTCTTAGGTTTCCGAGAAACCCGCGCTACATCACCATACATTATCTGGCATGCAGGGGGACACTCCTTGGGAGAGTAAAACCGATAGTGGGAGCTTCCGAGAAACCCACACTACACCTTTAATGCTTTCTATATTAACTAAAAGTCAACTGTGGGAGCAAAGTGAAAGATAAAATTTGTTTAATTGAAATCGAGGAATAACAATACTTCTTCGTTTTAGTTTACATTCATTTACAGTATTGAATTAAAACTCTTGGTTTTGGACTCATGTGCATCAAACTATAGCCTAAAGGTAAAGAGATAGGTAGAGGGAGAGAGAGAGAGAGAGGAGAGGGAACTGATGGCAGCAGTCCTTCGGAGATACACGGGATTACTTGAGAACGGGGAGCATTGCAGGAACACCCAAATTATCACTAGGCATTCGATCGGCAGTCGCATCATTTCATTTACCTGAATTGTCATTAATTATCACCAATTCCTCTATACATTCCTCTTCCCCTCCCACAACTCTTAATTTCCATTCCCCTAAACTCTACCCTGCATGATTGCTTTCTTTTCAGCAATTCATCCCCACCTCCACCAGGCTAAGCACCAATTCGTGCGGGCGATCCGTTTGGTCCCGACGTTCCTGAGCGATGCCCGACCCATCCGCCATAACCCAACCAGAGTCCCCGTCCACCCGTCTTCTTTAAGGGATCTCCTCTCTACTCCCGAGCCTAACTCGAGGAATCCCACGCCTCCGCACTTCTGAACTCAAACGACCAACATCTCAGCTACCCTCTCATAAACTTTTAAATATACCATTGCTTCGTTTCCTCACGAATTACAACGGCAGGTTAAGATTTTTAAAATTTATTTATCTAAATTTGAGTCAAATTTTCCACTTTTAATTGTAAAAAGACATAATAATAATGCGAAGAAGAAAATTATGAATCTCTTCTCAGTCTAATACCTAATTCTATATGCTGGACAGGTAACAATCATCAATCCTTATACTTATTTGTTTATTTGTCTTAGAATTGGACTTGTGATTATCATAATTAATTTCTCGTGTTATCAAAATTTATCTCAATTCATATTGATGGAATATTTGAAGCATTTTATTTCCATTTCACAATATTACTATTCAATATCCTGCCTTTTCAAACATTAATGCATCAATTTAGTTATGCCTACGAAAACTACGTGAATATTTTCTTGATTTCGCGGGAATACAGGCTCACCAACTTTACGCAGAATCTTATGAAGCTAGTACGAATTAATTTTAAGGAGGATTTAATATATGAAAATAAATTTATTTTCACTTTTTGATATCATAATCCGATGAGCAGAGAAATAAAGTATTAATATGAATCATCGTATTACTTTTAACTTTAATTTGTCGCAAAAATATACGTGATGTAAGATTTTGTTTTGCTGAAATATAATTCATGCAAACATAGTTGAAATTAAGCGTTCCCTAAATATTTCCCAAACATGCATTTAAAGGCTATTTATAATATTTTTCGTGTTATTGCTCTCAGCATACTCGCCTCTATTGTGGTGGATAGCACTGGCTTTTATGATCTACGTGATATCGAAAAAGTGTGTTCAAAATTTTCATTGTGGCTTAAAACCGATAAATGTTTATAGGCCATAAGTAATACGATTAATGAATGTTTTAAATAAAGCATAATTAGGTGGCAGAATTATGCTCGATGTGATTATGAATGTGCGATGACATTACGGAACAATCCTCGAGTGAATAAAAAAGATCGACCCCGAAGGTCTTTGCTTGGACCAATATTTATTTCTGTAATGATAGACATTTTTTTCGGATACTTAAATGGTGGAAAAAAGGATAATAAATAATCTTCTTTTAAAAATAATTCACCCACACACACACATACAGCGCTTTATAAACTCCATGTTTGTAATACGGTACAGGGAAAATTTTCATTTAAATTCGTTTGCCGAGCTTTCTAAGTAAATAATAAGGGGAGTTAATGAGATCGTGTCATTCACCCGTATTGATGAAATTTATTTACTTTCGCGACTAATTAAGACTTCTCAGAATCGAATAATTTCAAATTTATTCATCCTGCGTAATGTTTTATCCGGTAAATGGGTAACTGATCTCCCTCAAAATTCTTAAATTCAGACAGTTCTATTTTTCTATGCAATACCCTAAAGAAGGCTCTTTGGCGAGCTACTTGCTCCACGCTCCTTCCGTCTATTCTGTTGTTTTCCCTCAAATCTCATTTTGTTTCATTTCAATAAACAAAAATAATATTCAAAATGCATGAATATCTAAAAGAAAATTTACAGATATACACATTCTGCGTACTCAAGTAAAATATGGGATCGGGATGGTGTAGTGGCTTTGTACTTGCTTCTCACCAAGAGGGCCCGTGCTCGAATCCTGGAGACAGCAGACCTTCTTCAGTCCTCAGTTGAGGTGATTAGTGGAGGGCACTTGGAGTGAGTACGCCGTCCGTCGGACGGGACTTTAAACGCATTGGCTCTCTCTCTCGGTGGCGAATAGGAATCCCCCATTTCCATGTGGAAGTGAGGGATTTAGCCGTCCTCACGGTTGAAATTGTAAGATTCTTCATTATTTCGACTGCTTCTCTCATGGGTCTCGGGAAATAATACCTCTCTCTTGCCAGCACTCTTGCTTGATCGAACTTGATCGTGTGTCCGGGTTCCGACCACGCATGTTCGGCAATTGCCGAGAGTCGGAGCTGTTTTCTCTCTGCGTCCCTTTGGTGCTCCTTGGTCCTACATCTGATGGACCGTCCTGTTTGGCCGATATAGGACTTCCCACGCGTACACTTAATCTCATATGCGTGCATGAGATTGGGGATTCGGTCCTTCGGCTCAGAGATGATGCTGTTGATTTTTCTTACCGTGGAGAACCTAGTTGTTAGATTATGCTTCCGTGGGAGCTTACTTGTCTTTTGTGTCGTTCCGGCGACATACTGGATGTCGTTGGTTATTATTTCACAGTCTTCTCCTCGCTTTTCCTCGCTCTGTTTTTTAGCCAGAATCCTGTCTTTCGTCAACTCCATTTCTTTTTTGTCGGTCATTTTTCGGACCACCTGTTCCGGGTATCTGTTTTTTTCCCAGCGCTGAGATCAGGTGTCTCTTCTTTTGATGTGAGCGATTCGGCGTCTGAGATGTTGTGGCCGCGATGATGAACGGAATCACACCACGGGATGGTGGTGTGATCGCGCATCCAAATACCGGTAGGTATGGGCTTTCTTGCGGTATTTTTTATTGCATGGCCAAGGCTGCCATTAGGTTTCCTGCTCACTAACATATCTAGAAAGGGCAGGACACCATTCTATATTTCCCATGCTTAATTTAATGGCAGGATGTCGCTGATTTAGGTGTTTCAGGAACAATTCTAGTTCTTCCTTCCCGTGAGATGGCGAAGGTGTCATCGGCATAACGGATCCAAAGAGATGGTTTCTTAAGGTAAGACTCTATTGCTTTCTGCTCGAATTTCTCCATGAAAATGTCAACTACTACTACTACAGGGGAGAGAGGCGATCCCTTGACCGACCTTTCCTCCTGCTGAGAGCACTTATCATTCCATCGGAAGTACGAGCTTCTGAGGCAGAATTCTGCGAGATCCGTGAAATCCTTCGGTAATCCATCCAAGGTGAATTCTTTAATGGGTAGCATGGGGTGATCAATGTGTGTTTTCGGGAACAGAGAGACTACGTCTAAGCTCACGGCACGTCTCGTTCCTTGACTTCCATGTTCCTGAAGGTTCTTAATAAAACAGTTGTCCCTCAACACACCTACGCAACGGTAATTCCCGGAAGCAGTATGGATCCTTCATCAGGTAGACGTCGCGGAAGCCTAAGGATTAGTAAGGGAGTTTTGCCTGAATGAAATTGCCTGAACCCATTTCATTTCCAGTTTTAAAACATGCTGTTTCAAAGCCAAAGCAATGAGCAGGTGTCAAAAGGAAAGTCTTAGATTTCAACTAAATTTGAACTTGATCGAAAAAAACCATTTTTTTCAAAAGTTTTTCCAATAAGGCTGAATACATAAAAAAATATATTTATGTCTCAGGCGTCTACGGTTTTAAATAGCCAATGGAGCATTCACCCAAACATCATTACAGTGGGATTTGTAATTTAACAAAAATTCATGACATCAATGAAAACATTTTCGTTTTGTAGACGTGCGAGCTTATGTTTTTTTAATGTATAGACCGTTTCTCGTAGTGCGGTAATGTCTGATTGGTAATGGACAAATGTCGCCACTACTTGGCAACAGCACGGTGGCGATCGTTTTCGTGTTTTCCGATATTTACAATCTTAATGGCTGGGGCTCAGGTATATTACATATGTAAATGTAACATCTGCATGAGAGCACTTTACCTTCCCTTTAGTCCCACCCTCTCTCTCTCTCTCTTTGCCCCTAAATGACAAAACTGCTTCATCTCAAGCCTCTAAAAGAGTAATTCTTATTTCAATACGAAGCAACATGAATAATTTCAATAAGAATGAGTGCTAATTAGAACCAATAACTAAAATAAATTCGGAAGGTGGCTGAACATGAGGAAAAAAGCATTAATGCGCAAATGAGATGGAAAGAGTGGGGTTGTGGAGCCAGACCGCGGCTGCCTTGGGATTTATTTATAAAAAGAAGGCGCATATATTTTTGTTTTCACCTCGGAATAAGATTTCGTTATGTTCATTGGTCATGACGAAAGCTCATCACCGTGATTCCATGAGCACACATTCATTTCGTGAATGCCGGAAGTGAGCTAGCCAACCCCGCCAAACGAGTACCGACTACTGCATATCAAGTCGCATAAAAATTGATATAATTACGCACTGAGCCCTTTAAGGACACATTTCAAGAATGATTTCAAAACAACGATGCCTCTTAATAAGATGGATACCAGCTGATAACAACACGAAACTTATATTCCCTTTTAATTGTGCTAAAAAATTAGCGCGTTGAGTTTCATGCAGCAGCTGGCTGTTTACTGACACCCGATCGCACACAAAAGAAACTTTGGAAGTCATTCAGTGGAAGGGGGAGCATTTTAAAAAAACCAGCGCCCTCCATGCATTGCTCGTGCGACAATAACCCAACTCCGACGACACCATAGCGGAGCACCTTCCTCGGGACACTTGGGAAGATTCTAGTGTCTCCTCGCGGGGTATTGGCCGTTCGCCCCACCCCTGAGGAAGCTCGGGGAGGAGAGGACCACCGCCGCTTTCACACACGCACACCGCGTCAATTCCTCCCCCTCCCTGCACGCGCCCCCACCTTTGCTGGCGGCGCCCTAACGAAAACCAGCTTCCCCCACCTCCCCTCCCGCCCTTTGTCTCGCTTCCACTCCTGACCGCGCCCTCTCTCTCTGGAGGAGGAGCAGAAACAGAAGGATCCCCCTTCCCCGCGTGCCGCACCATCCCGGCCGCCTCAGACATCCGCCTCCTCCTCCCTCCCTCCTCTGCCGGGCGGTGGCTGCCTCCGACGATCTCCCGGAGACGTGCTTGGAATACGATCAGCTGAGCACGGAAGCAGCGGGATGGGCGAGAGAGGAAGAAAGGTGGGGAGAGTGAGACGGAGGAAACAAAGTGAGAGAGAAAGTAAGAGGATTGAAGATGTGGGAGGGAGAGAGAGATTAATGCGAGTGGTTAGTGAAAAGGGTGAAAATACATAAAAGTGGAAGAGTGCGCGATGACAACGGAGGAGTTTATTACGAATGAATATGGTGTAAATGAAACCAAAGAACTGGTGGGTTGGAGGAAGTGTGACCACGGCTTGCAAAAACTATTGCAGTTCGTAGTTAAGGAGGTTGAAGGATTTCGGGAATAAACCATGGCAATGGTTGAATGAAACCTGACAGCTGTTGAGAGCCAATTATATTTAAAGAAATGGTGAGCTGATTAAAATAAGGAAATCGTACGATTTTCGGAGAAAAATGCTCCTCTCAAATCACCAAAAGAAACGTATTTCAGCATCAATGATGTGATTTCCCATTTTCGATCATGAAAACAGTTTGAAATTAGACTGTGGGAAAATCAATCTGATTTGTTGTAAGTAATAATTAGATTTAGGTGACGCAAGCTTAATATAAAGTTGACTCCTTGCTTCCAATAAAAATTCATAATTGTGCTTGAGTTAATTCTTTTTTTAATATTTTTAAATCCCTTAATTTCTTTTCGTGAAAACCGAATTCCAGTCAGTGGATATGTTTCATAGGCGTCGCCGGAAATGCCTTCTGATGGAAAATGAAAGATGATCAGTTAACTTTCGGTCAGATTTTTTAACCTCTACTAAATCAGTTCCGAGCGCTATAATTAAATAAATTAATGCCAGCCGTAGGTGTCAAAGGACAGGGATGCTTCCCCGGAGAAAGAGAGGAGATAAAAGGCAAAGGACAGGAGGTAAGGGAGGGCGAAGGGGGAAAATGCCACGGCGCTGGGACGCCCTTCGGCGGGGGAGATTGGAGGCATGCGAACGGGTGTTTGCTTGGGCCCGAGGAATTTCGACAAAGGGCAGACTTGCGCATTCCTTCTCAAGGAGCTAAAACATGCCCCTAAAAATCTAAAAAAAAGAGTTAAAGGAAGATGTTGATGGAATGCGAAAAAGATGCAGCTGATGAGAACCCGGCCATAGCATAAGTAGAAGAAAATATGTCAAGAAAGGCTCTTCTCATGAGGCAATATATATTGGCAGACAGGAGGAGCCGTCCAGAATGAAAGAGAGTATTATAATACGGTAGGAAGAATGTGTGTAAAAAATATGGAGTGGATATTAAGACACGAACGAGATACCAGAACGGATATTAAATTAAATTAACGGTGGAAATGAGTTACGACGATACAGTAACAATGATCTCTGCTTGACTCCTATTCAAAATATTTAAAAAATTGAAAATGATACATTTCTTTGACACGAAAGATAGAATGGAGAAGGCAGGTAATTCAATTCTATTGAAAGATTTTTTTTAATTTGGCCAAGTTAAGCGGCAGATATTTAACACAATGTTGTAGCCATGGGGAAAATATAGTTATCATACACCAGGAATTCTAATAATAACGCGCTGATTAAACGCAAATACTGATTATTTGCATCCGATATGTCTGCGTAGGATTCAAAGTTAATAATGAAAAATGTTCCTAAAATACTGACCAGATCTATGCATCATCTTTTAAAACGGCTTATTATATGCATTGAATTGTATTAACATTTTTTTTCGAAAGTAAACAATGGAATAGTGTAACTATATCCGCAGAAATGAGTAAGGTTTAGTCATTTCTCCACGGAAGAAAGGTATATTTATTGGGTAGCTATAATAAAATATAAGTACCTAGGTATTTTAACCTCACTTTAAAAAATAGTGCACCAACGTTTTATAAAATTCACAAGAACGAATAAATACACAATTTTGAACATAAATAGTCCCACCTGTCATGTTTGGACTGACTCGGAATACTGGTTTAGAAGTAATATAATTCTTGTCAAGAAGGAAGGGTGAAACTATTACGAAACAATCCGCAATCAGCAATTTTGAATTCACTCTCGGGAAAATGAGATCATTGCATTTCATCTTCCCAATATTTCCGTCCGAAATCTCGGGAAGAGCGAAACGAAACTCAACGCCTCGAAAATCATCATTTATATTTATCAAATAAAAATCGTTAGGTAATCAACTAATTGCCAGCTTCATGCCAAAACTAATATTTATTTATTTATTTAAACAATTACGTTGCAATTAGGCGATTTTCCTGGTGGCAACGGTCAAGTTTGGTCAAAGTTATCTCTTACAACGAAAATTACATACGGACACATACAAAAACAGATAAGAGACAAAATATTTTTACATAAAATGACACTTCCACATCACATACAAACAAACTTCCACATCACATACAAAATGCCGTCCACATCACATACTAACAATATTTTCATAACTACAATGAAGTTTATTACCCAGGGGCTGCTTTAGGGTGCTTAATACGGTCTATTCCTGGAATCCTCCCGAAAATGAAAAGGGATCATCCGAAAGAACGAGAAGTCAGATTTCCAAAACTTCGCTATCATTAAATTAATAACGTAGCTTCATCATTACCGGATGAAGGCGGGGAACCACGAATCATTCGAAGTGAAATCAAAAATCAAATTTCTTAGAAAAATTGCAATCAGACTGCACTAGCGTTTACGTTAAAAACCTCAGTATTAATATGATAGAAGATATCTCGAGAAACAAGGATGGGGTAGGTAGCTCTAGAATTAATACACACAGAACTTCACTCTATTAAAAATCAAACAGGGATCTGAATTGCATCAACAACGGAATCAATATGTAAAACCTTACTAAAGATAGTTGGCGTATTAATTTTATCATTAAATATTTAAATATCACCCTACTCTCCCTTAATTCTGCTCGTTCCGTACACGTAGGGAATTATTTTAAGCTTTCGTATCGTAGTCAATAGAAGATGTTAAAAAATAATTCCCGTTGTTTGAATTGCCTAGTACATCTACTAGTAATTTATATTAAAGTTTTAATTCGGAAGTAGAGGATTGGCAATGATACATTAGAAATTGCTGTACTTTTACTTGTACATCGCGTAAAATGTCGAACGCAATTAAACACTTTCATAGCCACAACTTTTGTAACATTCAATGACCGTATGTTTTCAAAAGCTTATATTTCAAAATGCACAGTCGATGATGGTAGATATTATAAACGACAAATCAAATACAAACCATTTTCTCTGTGCAGAGTTGATTACCTTACCCCCACATAATTTCTCTGTTTAGCATCCTGATTCATTTTTCCTTATTACCTATTGTGTCTTGGTTTTGCTCGCCAAATCTTTCCGAAAAAATTTTCGATTCTTTCACATTTTTAGCGAATCCATTCGGCTTCAAGGCGCACCTAATTCCGATGTACTTACTTCTTCACCATGGAGTTGTACACATTTCCCTTTCCTCTCCTGCTCTTCTATATAATTCTTTCTCACTTTTTCTATTCCTTTAATCTTCATCATTGTCCTTTCGTGTCATATTTCCAAGGCACCTAGTCTTCGCTGAGCCATTTTTCCCATGTTTCATGTCTCCAATCCGTAGAGTGCCACGCTCCATTGGAATGTTTTGGCGAACCGCTGTCTTGTCTGCTAACCTTAGGATCTTTGAACATCGGAGCTGCCTCTTCTTCACGAACGCCTTCTTTGCACGAGATTTTCTTTTCTTGAAATCGGTAGAACTTGTCCCAGTTATACCGCTGCCAAAGTATTTGAAGGATTCCATGTGCTCTGGTTTCACTGCTCGCATTGTAATACATATGTGCTTTCAACTTCTCTCGTTCACACAGAAGGGTTTTAGTTTTCTTCTTGTTGATGTTCGTTATACCTTCCCGCAATATAAAAATTTCCATGGCATTCCGAGTCACTTGCAGTTCCTCTCATATTTCTGCAACTGCAACCGTCTGCTAATCGGGTCATTCAATTTTCTTCGCCATTCACCTTGATTCCTTTAATACCCAATTATTGTGTTTTTTTATTTCCTCTTCCAAATATACATTGAATAGCGCCGTCGAGAGGTTGCATCCTGGTCCAACTCCTTTGTTTATGTTGGTATCTATTTTCCTTCAGTTTTTCTATTGCACAGTAGTTACTTGATTCTTTTAGAGGTGATGGATTATTCTTCTGAGATCGAAGTCCATTCCAAGTGCTTCTAATATCTTGATCTTCTGATTCAATTTGACATTGTCGAAGGTCTTCTCCATGTCCACGAATGCATCATATAGTCGCTTGCAATGGCTCGTCTGTTGGTATCATTTTCTTCAACCAGTGCTCAGAACTGAAACTTGTCTCTCTGCCTCTCAGTTTTTTCCCGAATCTGAATTTATTTTACGTGGGGCTTTCTTTTTATTTCCATCTATTCTTCGGCTAGGTATCCGAGTATGTGTTTTCAATGGGTGGCCCACTCTATGCCATGTGCTCTTCCCATTCATCAGTCCCTGTTTCTTCGGCAATGCCATCGTCACACTCTTCTTAAGGCCTCTGATTCTTTTCCAATGCCATTGCTCCCTATCTTTGAGCAGTCTAAAGAGGGCGGCATTCTTCGCTTTGATCCGGAGTCCCTTGATCATTCGCTCCGTTTTTTTACCAATTCTTTATGTCTTTCTGTCCCACACATCTCTTACGGATAAGTCGAATTCAGTTTTCCCTTTCTAAGGACTTCCTTTCTCATCTTCGCTCAAGATTTTTTTCTAAAATGAAGTCAGCATCAAGTGTTTTGAGCCCTTGGTGAGCCCTTCTTTGTGTGTCCCTTCTATCTCTCCGTGTATTCATCTTCTTGTATTAACTTTCCATTAATATCTCGAACGTTGTGAAAATTTGGTTTTCTTTCTCCCAATTGTCTTTTAACCAATTTATAGGCCTTTTCTCAGCTTCGCTGCTTTATATTGTCATTGATTTCTTTGGTTCATTGATTGGGGTCTTCCACTCTGTTTATTTCCACAACTTCTAACAAAGGGTTTCCTAAGTTTCAACCCTTCGATTCTTCTTTTTCTTGTCTCAAAGAGTTTTCTAATTTGTTCTCGTATTTTCTGACTCACAGCCTCAAATGCAGTATACAACAGGGATCTACTGAAAATCTACAAGAATATATCAACCAACAGAGTCCATATTTCAAAGCAACAGGTTGGGTGTTACTCCATGATAATGCACTGCGGAATATCGTAAATATTGCTCCATATTTCGCAATATCCCTCAGCCTCCCTTTAGTCTCTGCAACTTTTTCTTGTACATTTGGGTGAAAAAAATTCCTTGGAAAGAGTTTTTTCTTATCAGAGCGAGTGGTAAGGGCAGCTGAAGGACCTCTGAAAGACCTGACCAAACTCCTTCCTGCATGTCGAGGAAGACTGGAAAAAGCTTAGATAAAATGATTGAATCCAATTGGGACTACTTTAAGAAAACCATCAATACTTGGAGGATGATTAAAGGCACGTCGTTATAAATATTGTGACTACTTTTCATTGGACAGTGTTGTGTTGAGGGTGCATTTCCGACATTAGTTGACATTAATTGATAGCGAAATGTTTGAGGCCAAACACTTACGCTTTATTGATTCTTATACATTAGCTTTAAATGTCCCTTATGATGACACGAGCTATGCACCTCCCAGCAAATTCCCTGTTCATCCGTTTTCAACTGGCGTAAAACAACCTCATTAGAGGAATAGGAACATTGTAACTCCTGTTCACTGCAAAAAACATCCAAGATATGAAGAAATTTTACTGATAGAACTTCGGATAATTACCTAGTGATAACATTACTTTAGATTCATCCCAACAAAATAATGTTTTTCTACTTTTATGTAGAAATCAATCACGTGTCTACATGGTAATTCTTAAATTTATTATGGCCTGCTACATGTTTTATTTGAGCATGAATTCTTCAAAGCATTATTTTTATTTTAAACTATATGGACTTCCATAACGATTCGATATCTAGGATCGCTAGGAAAACCCGTATAAACCAAGCAATTTAGCCAGCAGGATATCCAGGGAGAGTTTAATAATTAAGATACCAAGAACCAATTCATTTAACTGTTTTTATTAAGTCTGCTAAGTTTTGGGCTCTTTGTATGATTCGAGTGGTGAAACAAACGACGTGATGTCGTAAACAGTCCTCTTTCCATTTCATGAAATTCGGCTCCTTACATTTATCGTTCACTGCATAATTAAAAAAATAAAATAGACCAATAATAATATAAATAACATTTCGAATAACATTTCAAATAATACAAAAAGCACCAACTAGCAAGAAATTATGCTAATTTTGATGACTACTTCCGGAAGCAATATTTCCAAGGAGAATGAAATGATTCATTGGACTCCGAAGCCACGGAGAAAAGTAGGCTCATTGGCGGAAATATTCGACGTTACTCCACTCCCGGTGTGGAAGGAAGCTTGTCTCTCCTCGTCACTTTTCCTCCTCTCAAGAAATCTTCCTAGATCTCTATGGTCGCAAAATGGCCGAAAGAGTGGCCTCAATCACTTCCTCTGAAATACTCCTCGTATTTACAGCTGTAAGAATCCTCCAACAGTCAACTTTAACTTAATTTCGTTTTTGGGGAACAAATGTGTTCGGATTTTTTGGCGGTTTTTTTATTGGTGAGATACGATTAGATTACATGGACACCAACTCTTTAGGCAAATTAAAGTTCCTTATTTGAAAAATATATAGCCAGAAATAAGTACTCGCCATTAAGTCTTTCACCGTCTTCTTCCTTTCAGTGACTACGTTCTTCTTTGTCGCCGTTCGACAATGAATAAACGTTTTAATTTTTGTACGTATTTATTGATTATTCCTCAGCATGAGGTGAGTCGGATAAGTGAGTCTATATGGGCTTCAGCTGTGACCGAGAAAATTGGTTTTGCTGGATTTTAAATCATCAAAACTGCTTGTTGAAGTATTATAACTCAAACAACAGAATTAATTTGCCCTCACCTTTAGTTGACAGCATTTAAAATGCAAGAACGTGCGTGCCTAGTGAAGGTGACTTCCTAAAGAATTGAGATGACGCATTTACAAATACATCCCGGCCGTCGATTCCCATCTGCGCTCAATGCAAAAACGTACGGAGTGGCCAACTACGCCTGGTGCTCTAAGCATAACCAAACACTTCGATGGAAAGCGCTCATCCATACCGCCACCACATTTGAATGTAAAAGGTTACCGATATATGCAAAAATTAAAAAAGCAATGTAAAACTGTAATATGTTGACTTGACTTAAGAAATACCTCTTTGTTTGCCTGACAACTATGGCGGCTTCCTCCTGAAAGGAAGCAATAATGAGGGAAATTTCTTCACTAAAGCCAACAGCCATCACAGATACTTACGAACCAAATCCTATTTTTTTACCAGAAACTGTTACTTCACCAGATTCTCTCATCAGGATAGAATCCTGCCAATAATGGCTAAAGGAATGAACAGCAAACAACTTAGATCTTTGATACTAAATATATCGATCAAAAGAAATTAAAATATAAACAACAAATGAAAAAATTTAATCGAAATGTATGACCAATAAATAGTTTAACCAGTTAGAACCCTTTTTGATCATAATGTGTTAAGCAACCTTAATCATACCATCCGTTTTTAATCTCAAAGAGAATGCACTCAAAGGCATATTCTGTTAACCATTGACGAAAGAAAAATCCCATGCTGTATTTTTAGCCTGCCTTTATTTTCCATTTATCATATTCAAATCGGAGTTTGTCAAAATAGTGGAAATCAAATTCAAAATACTTGGAGAGCATATTTTGTTTAAGGAGCCACCATCGAGAAGGGAAACAAAAATTCGTCCCCCATATACAAGGTCCACTGAAAAAGTAATGCACATTCCCTGAGAAACAAACATATATTCATCGATCGTACTCGTACAAATGCTTGAAATTCTTCAAAATACTCTCTCTCCCTGCATCGATAGTATACTTGCGGAGACGTGTCTGCCACGCCCAAGAAGGCTCCCTGGAACTCCTCTAAGCGGGAATGTCTCTCGGGAAAGATGGGTAACATTTTCCACCGTCTCCCAATGCTTCTCTCTCTCTCTCTCCCCCCCCCTATCTAGCCGAGATCACTGCTATATAAATAAATGCACAAATACACAACGCAAAGCTAAGGAGCCGGTGGGAAGGGGCAGTATTATCGAAGAACAAGACAGGAAGAGGCACGTTGGGCATAGAACACATGACAGTTTTAGTATAGGTAAAATATGACCTAACGAATTCATTCATAATTCTAAACTAAATTCCAGCATGTTATAATAAAGAGAAAGTAAAAAACATTTTATGCAATCAAGTATGGGAAAATATTGCTTGACAAAGTTGATAATTTGATAGCTATACTGGTTTAACACACGGAGTTGGGTGAATTAACTAATAGAAAAAAGTAGGCGATTACGGTTTACGAAAAATGAGTTATTGCTAGGCAAAAATAATTAAGTTCGATGTGTGTAACGGTTATACCAAAACCATCTCATTTCTGTGACCAGCATTATGGACGTAGGTATACAGAATGCGCTCCAAAATGAATGCAATTAAATTTCCAGCACCGCTTCCATTACTCGGAGTGGGATCAAGCTACTTGAAGTAGGGGAGGGAGACACTAAGCTTTCGCGGAAACCGATCTCAGTGCTCTCCAAGCTGTGGAAGCGGCATGACGTCAGTTATGTTAAACCTCTGCGCGCCGACCGTGCCACGAAAGACCAACCGAGCGGAAATTTCAAGTGAACTTTTGAAATGCATTCAAAATGAACCTGATTATTTGGACTACGTCATCACTGGTGATGAAACATGGGTTTCTAAATACGACCCAGCAACACAACGCAAAAGTCCAAAAGGAAAGAATGAGTAAATAAAATGTGAAAACAATACTCATTGTCTTTTTCGGCAATAAAAGAGTGGTCTAAAAGGAGTTTGTTCCTCAATGACAGACATTATACGCTGCCTACTTCGTAGATGTGCTGGAAAGATTCCGGAAAAGGGTCATCGGGACGATAAAAGACATCTCCGCTACCTGGCAACTCCATCACGACAACGCGCCTTGCCACAACGCCCTACGATTCCGCGAGTTCCTGGCCAAACACCAGGTGCCAACGCTGCCCCACCCCCCTTTAGTCCCCAGCAGACTTCTTCTTGTTCCCTCAGATTAAGGCAGGAACTCGTTTTTCGTCCATTGATGAGGTCCAATCAGCGTAATGTAGAGTTGTTGGAAGCAATTCAAGATAAGCAAAAAATGGATGCATAGCGTTTTGATTGGGATTTTATGCTCGCGAAGAAGACATAATTGTGGATAGCTCCCTTATCTATGACCTATCCCACCAGATGATTGCACCCCTAAAATACACCTTTTCGGTGTATGGTGGGGTATTTTACATATATGTAAATGAGGGTTACATCTCGCCATGGTCTCATTATTGAAACAGTTCTCAATTTTTACAAGAAAAACGGCGATGAAATTAATTTGAAATTATTGAAATATTTAAATTAGTTTTACAAATATATCTACATTCATGCAATGCCCCGCGAGCGGCCGCAAGTACAATTAAGAGCTCATACATACAATTGATTATATTTGTTTATGTGGACAAACAACCGCAGACATACTCTGATTTAACCCCAGGGATTGAATCTGCCAATTTGAACTCCATCAATTCATTGTTGGAATATTATTATTTAAGGAAGATTTAAACACATATATACACACGTATGTGTATATATGTGTGTGTATATATTATTTATACACACATACGTATTTAATAGAAACATTTATTAATGAATAGCTATTATTAATGCATTTCACACAGCTAAAATATAATGCCATCATCTTTAAATTTATTAGGAATCGCTAATTGATGCTCAGAATAACCCCGCTGTTTAAGTCGGCGATCTCTATGGCAAGTAGTGAAACATTGAAACACTTTTGCTTCCCCATGAAACGTTTGAAATATTATACTCGTTTTCACTGCAGCTGAAACGTGAGATGGAGTGCGCTTTTAGTCAAATAATCCAATGCTCAGACCTTGCCCAAGCATCGTAGAGCTTTCATGACTGCTAGATTTTCGAGTACAAGGTCAGACTGAGAGACACAATGAGAATTCCCAATGCGTCGACCTGCGCGGTATCCCGACACAGTGCCGAATGGAGAAACAAGAAATGCGCGACAAGTATTCGCTCCTCGAAAATCCGCAAAAACTTCGTTCGCTCGCCGCCTCTCCCTCTCTGCCTCCCTGGCTCCTCCTCTCTCTCTCCCTCCCTCCCTCCCTCCCTCCCACCCTCGAGCAGCGGATGAGGAGGTGAGAGGAGGGAAAAGGAGCTTCAAACACGTATCTCTCGCCTCTTCAAAAAAATCGATTTTCGCTTCTTTCTTAGTGGAGGAACAGCGCTGTTGCGATTACGGATCTCGCATACTAAGGGAGAGGAAGGGAAAAACAATTTACATGGAGGTGGAACGAAGAGTTCAATCACCTGGCTAGACTTGTAAGTAGATGCGATGGACCATAGATATAGATTGTATCTAATCACCATTACTTTACGTTCAGTCAGTATGCATAAACATAATTCACTATCACTTTTATCAGATTACCATTGATTATTCTAATTAATTTTGAATTTTTCCCGGGTCAAAAATGAGATATATTTCAAGGATCGTTATCGATATTAGTCGGAAGGACGCGTACATGATATTTTCATAAGTTTATTTGAACCATAGGGTTGGCCTGAGAGCTGGATAAAATGTACTTAAACACTGTAAAACTATTAACTTAATCATAATAACTCTAATCATATAAAGAGATCAAACTAAATTCTTACTTTCAGCCAATTGTAGTGTGATCAGAGAATAAATTATATTCGTTACCGTGATTACATTCGCTTAATCTGTACTCATCTTATACTTTCAAGGCACGGTCTGCCAAAGTTCCACCTTCACTTTACACTTCACCGAAACTAAACAAACTCAATGAAAATTTAAAAAAAACTTTCTGGCATGACTTGGAGTAAAATCTGCATATTGAAAATGAAAAAAACTAACTTGGCTTTTCCACGTGGAAAATTTATTTACGACCCAGGTTTCGTTATAGTATAACATCTTCAGGTTAGCTGTTATCCAGAAGATATTAATCTACAACGTAGCCTGGGTCGAGAATAAAGTTTCTATATGGAAAAGCCAAGTTAGTTATTTTTCATTTTCAATCCAAGCTCAGTGTAGAGAAAAACTGAGAAAGGATATGGTGTAATAGAATGAGGATAGCATAGCTTTATCATTATAATTTCTCCATTATCGAAAACTATTATCTTTCTATAAATTAACTTAAGTGGCACCTTAAATCGCTATATACATTTGATCAATTCATTTGTATTACGATGTCTGATTTGACAATACCACAAGTTATGTATAACTTAGGGATAGATAATTTAGAGCAGGTTATATTTTATTAGTTGATGCCTATGTCTAGTCTTCCGTTCTTGAATGACTCAATGAATAAATCAATGTATACCCTACGGACTCAGGGTTTACTTCGTGAAAGTATTTACTATCCACATTAATAGATATTGTACATATCCCCAGTCTTGGTATGGAAAAGTACAAAATCATTTTAATATGGATACTAAATTATTCAGCAAATGACAAAATAAATACTTGGTTATTCCACACATATGCTTCCACAAAGTGACACCTGAAACCATTCTATTCATTTAGTGCGCATGCGTGGCAGACAAGGCAATATGGTACCGAAGACTTTCAATCAAGTTCCGCATCGCATCCCTGAACATCATCTTCAATAGTCAGTGCATCACCCATGGAGTCTTCCCGAGGTACATCATCCAACAATATGTGTGGAATAACCAAGTATTTATTTTCTGAAATGAATCGCTTCCACGAAGTGACGCCTGAAACCATTCTAGTCTAGGGGGGCGTGATTCGATGCGAGTGCTCTCGTGTTTGTTTACGCGGTTGCCGCTAGGGCGTGATGCCTGTCGCCTTCATGAGACTAGCGGCATACTTGATGATCTCCTAAAAACCCTTGGCCAGCGACAACATCCTTCGTAAATTCCTCCAACACTGATACTAGTTTCAACACTCAAGGACTAACGAACTATTCACGAGAAAAACAAGTGTACACCACAGGTTTATTGGCAACGGAACTTGGTTCACAGAAACAAGGCTCCATAGTTCGAATCTTGCATCTAACGGTTCTGTGAGCTGAAACGCGTCATACGTCACCAATAATCCCGTGTAAAAGAGCAAATTTGTTTTCCTCATATTGACGAACTTTCACTACATCTCGCCAGAATCTGTTGAGTGCAACGAACTATGTGCTTTTTTTATGCTATTTACTTCTATATTTTGTTGTGTTTTCCGAAAATAACAGTGTTTATTCAGTTTCTCGACACACTTGTAGAATGGTTGTAGCTTTATGAGTTATACGGAAACATGGAACAAAAATTAATTAATGTATAGCTGGTTTGGTGATGTTATTGATGAAAAGTCTGGATGGCCGACTTTCAAATTCTCCATAAGCATTCAGTGAAAAAAGTGTTTATGTACACGACGAAGTCAAAGGGCGAAATGGCTTTCAATTAATGATCATTCTATAAATCATTCCTTCGTCCCCTTTATCTCGTTTCGAGTTTTGCGTTATATATTTCAACCCCCAAGGGAAATCAACTACCGATATTCTTAGCTTTGTTTTCATTTCTCATCTCCTGTGTTCCCCCTCCAACTCCTACGACGATTGTTGCCGTCTTTCGGAGATCCTGACTCATCTCTTTCTTCCAATTCTATCCCACAACTCTCCTTTATCAACGCCAGATACATTTTTTCTTAATAGTTGCCCGATTTCCTCCGCTCGACTTCCCTCCGACCCATCGAACCCCCACTCCCTCATCCCATCCACTCTTACCGCAAAAATGGGCGCCCCTCACCATCTCTTCCGCAAGGGTATTCCTTTGAAAATATTCCTCCGCTGAAACAGAAGTCATGGATCAGAATGGACGCAACTTTGGAGAGCATTAATTATGCAGAGTAAATGTTTAAATTCAGGAAGTATGATGGTTTAACTCGATGGGCTTCATTCGTGGAAAATCATTGGGGTTACGATTTCTTCATGAATAAATTACCTTGAGCATTCGTGTCAAGTATGACCTTTATATGACCTACATTCCATTTAGGTTCAACATCGTCGCTCGTAATTAACGCTTTTTGTTGCCTGAATTAAATTTCGCCTGGGATCTGTTTAAACACCTGCTTCGTGATCCCAATGAAGGAAAACTAGCCGTTTGGAGAATTCTGCACACGTGAACCCGTCCACTAGCTCAGATTGATTTTTTTTCTTTCATCAAAAATTATAACTGTGACAAATGAGTTTATATGAGCTTGAAACTAGTATTCTAATCCCTAGCTTAAAAATAGAATTGTGACAGGTAATGTTTAAGTTTAAGAAGCCTATGCGTACGAAATAATTCTGGGGGTTTTTAAACATCAAGGCGGATTATATCTATTAATTCCTGTATTGCAATTGCTATTAATCATTCAAAATTCCTCAGTGGTAAAATAGCGAGTCAAAATGGTATAATTACTTCCTTCATTATCATAGCCCATGGGATGCGTCGAGCTCTTGCCGAAGTATGACAATTTTTAACGAACGAAGAAAATACCTTGATGTCTCCAAATAAATTAACTGATATTTCCAGTAGGGGCATAACAAACACCGGGAAATATCATCCATAAGAAAACATTTGGCCAGAATTTCAGACTAAATCTACTCGGATATTGGATTCCTGTGTTTAAATAACTGCACAGGAATTTAAGCAAAATGCCAACTCCACAGAAATGAAACTTAGTTAAATACGTACAACAAAATAAAATATACATAATCAATTAATAATAAATGATGTAATACAATAAATAAAATATTTAAAACGTCGAGTAGGAATTTTAACGATGAATTGGTGTGGAGAAATATATTACAGGATGTGAAGTTAAAAACCAAAGTAAAAACTTTGAATACAAAGCACACATTTACCAAGCACTCCCAAAATTATCCAACCAATAGAAACGTGCATTTAACAGCATTTACACCTGCAGGAACATTTAACTTTTAGGCACCCATAATTTTTTCACTGCGACTCATAGAACTGATGACAGTTAAAGTGCAATGATTAGTGCACCGTAATTATCATTGAGATATAACCGACATATCCGGATACAATTTATTCTGCATATAAATTCATCTTGATTTACATTACTCTGCAACTTATTGCTATTAATGTTGATTTTTGTTTGTTTTCCGGAAGCCATAGGTTTTAAAACCTCATGGCATGGAGAAGATTCGCAAAGTTCGTTCCTTTGAAATTTTAGACTGCCCGGCAAATCCTCGATGAAATCATGGCTTTTTATGGAAATGATAGATAGAGAGATAAACGTCCTTATTCGGGCGAAATTGAGACCATAAGGTCCCTTCATCCATTTAACCCTTCGTCAAATGCATGGCAAGAATAGTTGAAAAAAGAGGATAGATAAAGCGATGCAAAAAGGAAGAAGAAATGGTAAAATCATATCAATAGTAAAAGAAATAAGTACAAGGTGTACTTCTGTGGAAATAATCTCAAAGGGAGTTCAGATATGAAGACCCCAGTAAAACCCTACGCAAGAAAACACACACAAAGAAATGGGGTGTGAAAAACCTGCAAAAAACCGGCAAGATAGTAAAAAAATATATAATAATGATAATAAAATAAAAATAGAAAATAAAAGAGAAGAAATACGTATAAAACAGTGTGAGGCACAGAACAAAACACTATAGTAATGAATAAACGATACACAATGGAGCACAGTGCAATAAATGCAAATGAATACACAGATATACAAAAGGAGGTAAAATAAGATATCATGTCTCAGAGCAAGGCGAAGTTGATGGCCAGAAATGGTGAAAAGGTAAAGAGGAATTGAGATGATGCACGTCTGCATGGGAGTAGATTTATAGAGAAGTGCTTACGTCGTGCAGAATCATTTTAGTGTATCATATTTGAATGAAGTAGGTGGCTGACAATTTTTAATGTCCTTAGGCAAAGTGCTCCAGAGTCTACAGGCTGTTGCATGAACATATATGCTGTAAGTGACTGCATCGTGTTAAGGTATTAAGCAGATGCTATTTCCCCAAGTGCGGGCACTCTGCATACTGTTAATTAGGACGAGCTTATCAGATAATTAGTTAGGAAGTTAATGATTTATGTTATTGAAAAAAAGTGAGAGTATATGCAGATTAATAATAGCCTCTCCCCTTCCTAAACTCAAACTGATCATCCCCTAACTAATCATTTGCCCTACTCTCTATCCTTTTGTTTATGATCCTGAGAACAACTATAGCTGCGTGGGATATCAAACTTATTGTCCGGTAGTCCTCACATGATGTAGCCTTTACCTTTTTCGGAATAGGAACGAAAACTGATCCCACAAAGTCTTCTGGCCGGATTCCTTCCTCATAAATACTACGAATCAGCCCATATAGTCTCTTCTTCCCACATTTTCCTGAACATCTCAATAGTTCCGCGGGAATGTTATCCACCACCACGGCCTTATTTAGTTTCATCTCCCTTAATGCCCTTTCTATCTCATTGTCTAGTATGCCTGGACCTAAGCTATCTTCCCCTACGTCAGGTTCTTTTCTATGTCTAACTTTGATGGTCTAAGTTCTTTAGTATACAGTGCATCCATATATTCCTTCCATATTTCTTGGATCTTTTCTGGGTCAACTATTATCTTACCTGCCTTGTCTCTCACTGTTACCATATATCTTCCTTTCTTATTTCCTGATAAAGATCTAACTTTGCTGTACAGCGCACCAATTTCACCCTTCCTCTAAAAACCTTTCAAATCCTCACACTTCGTCTTCTTTTGTTTTTTATGTCGCCCGCCTCAATTTATTGTTTAACTCTTAATACTTCATTTTGCCTAACTCTGAGTTTACATTCTTCCATTTTCTCCTCCAATCCATCTTAGTAATCCTCTAATCCGTGATCCATGGTATCCTAGTCCTTTTCGCGTAAACGGTTCCAATAGTGTCTTTTGCAGCTTTAGAGAACACTTTCTTGATCCTTTCCAATGTTTCTTCGATATAACACTTTACCATCCTCCATGATTTCCTCTACAGCCTGTTGGTACCCTTACTTTTCCAATCCGTTAAATGCTTCTATGTTCCATTATATAACCCGCCGCCCCCGACTTATCTTTTTGAAACGGACGCTACATTTCATAACAACTAAATTGTGGTCAGAGTCCGCTTCCGCTCCCGGGAAGCTGTGCGAATTTAAACACTGTTCCTAAATCTGTGCCTTACCAGAATATAATCAAGCTGATACCTTGCTGAGTCACCTGGCATTTTCCAATGCATACCTGCGTCTTTCGTGGTGTTTAAACCAAGTGTTGGTGATGACTAACCGTTGTCTCCCGCAGAGTCAACTGCTTTCTCCCCACGGTCATTCCTCGTGCCTAAACCGTAGTCCCCCACCTTCCTTCGCCGACCGTCGCATTCCAATCCCCTATTACTATCAAATGTTTACCTGAAGCAACACACGCGATTATGTCCTCTAATCAATCGTATATTCCATCGACCTCTTCCTCCGTATGGCTACTCGGTGGCATGTATACCTGAATAATAATCAAGTTCGTCGGTTCTGCTTTCATCTCTACTAGTGATATTCTATCCGTTACCTGCTCTATGTTGACTACGCTTTTTTCTGCCTCTTCATTTAATATTATGGCAACCCCTCGTTAGCTCTCGTCCCCGGCGCTGTATATTATTCTATACTTATCACTCCAGTAATCCCCGCTATCCTTCCATCTCACCTCGAATAGACCTAAAATATCGATATATCCCCTTTCCATCTCTCGCTTAACATTCTCCAATATCCCTGTCCTCATCATTGTCCTAACATTCCACGTTCCTATTCTAACTAATTTGGTCTTCTTCTCCTGCGTCTTCTGTCCTGCTGCTGCTAGTATTCCCTGTCAAGGGTTTCGCGGGATGAAGACCGCGGAAGCCTTGCCTCCCCCGCTGCCGGGCACGACACACGGCCGATTGGGCCGAGCCCCGCAGTTGCCAGGACTCAAAATCTTTGTATTGTCCATCATTTAATTCTTGGGAATGATAATTGAGGTGGTTTCCCGTTACCTTCCCCAATAGTGTTTTGACGTGACACCATCACTTTCTGGCCACCCCACTGGGGTCAGACGCCATTGCAGCGTGGTCACTGATGAACAGACGGTGCGTGGACTACCTTTCGTCTGGCTCCTAACCTTCGACCTGGCTGTCATGGGTGACCCTACCAGGAACAAGAATTATTACTTCCACCAGCAGAGCTCTAGGCGTCATCGGAACGTGCAAGCCCTTCCACCAGGTTAAGGTTGTAGTTCGGGGAGGTATATATGTATATATTTTGTGTAACTTCCGGGTTCTCTCCTGAATGCTACTGGATATTCCTCGGAGGATTTCTGAGTTGGTGACTCCAAAATGTTCATCTTAGGAAGCGGCTGGTTTTGGCATGTTGTGACCGAGGAATGCGGGAGAATTAGTGGAGTTCAGGTGAATATTGTCACGGATGGAAAGAATATGCTTAATGCGCCGTTGTTATGGATGGACGATATGTTTCATGAGCGTAGGTATAGTATGCTTTTCGAAGCGCAAATTATCTCCAAGATTTGTTGGTAAGAAGCAACTGTGGAGCGTGAAAGAGGGCAGAATTTACACCTTGGGCTGATCAGGGCGGGGTTCGCGGGAGTGGGGATCGGGAATGGGGTCTTGTGGCTTTCAATAGGTTCCACAATATTTCGGGACGTCTGGAATATTTCGATGGATATTCTGGAAGGGGAAGGGACTTAGGCTGCTCATTATTTTATTGAGGCAAAGTTCCTTTAGGATCTGGCAGGTATTTCGAGTGACGTTGTAATTACGTGGCGATAAGGTGGAGACTATCGGTGACTATCATGACTCTTCTCAAACATTCTTCGTATAATATATTGAAATGAACTGAAAGAATTGACTTTGTAATTCCACACAGTTTATTTACGAAACACGACCTAGGTTTCGACGTTGAACGTCATCATCAGATGGTCTTTCGTCTTCTTTTTTTGTCAAAACGTTCCCTCTTGACGCTTGGCTTGCAGCTGCCCGATGATTTAATCGTTCAGCTGCTGTGTTTGCGGCTTCTTAGCCCGTCGATGAAGGAGGGTCCAATCAACTCCTTTTCCTTTTCAATGGTGGTTGGTCGTCGTCCCGTCCCGTTGCTGCTCTTGGGCGTTTGTGCCTTTCCCAGGAGACAGGTTTTAAGCCGCCGATCGACCGCAGGTGCTCTTCTTTTTTGCCTCCAAGCTCCTCATAAAAGGCCGTCGCGCGAGTCTTGATGACATCTCCAATGGGCGCAGTTTCAGTTAAGGCGTGGAGAATTTCTGCGGCATAGTTCCAGCCAAGCCCAAGTACACTGCTGAGTGCCCCTCTTTCCGTCACCTCCAAGTGGTGGAAGGCCGTCTGAGTCATTCTGCCACTCCATGCCGGTGAAGCGTACATCAAGATTGGGCGAATTGCCGCCACGTACAGATACGTCTTTGTCTTGATAGAGAGGGACGGTGAACGCAGCAGCGGCGAGAGTTGCAGTCGTCTTTCTCTTGCCTTCCCGGTGGCAGCGAGGGCGTGACTTTTGAATGCCAGTCTTTTATCCAGTATGACGCCTACATAGGTCACCTCTTCCTTCCACTGCTGCAGGTATGTTGCCGCCATGTGTGCTGTCCACTAAGTGGTCACTATTGCTGCGTCATCCGCATACAGGGCAACCAAGGTATGTCGTCCATGGTCCACCGGGAGGTCCGCCGTGAATAGGTTAAAAAGTATCGGTCCGATCACCGATCCTTGCGGCACGCCTGCATTGACCTGTTTCGGCTGTGACAGCGCGCGTCCCCAGGCGACACGGAAAGTCCTTCCTGTCAGGTATGATGTTAGCAAGCGGCGCTGCCAATTTGGAAACCGCTGTTTTGTAAGTTTTCGCCTGAGGCCAGCGTAGGTGGTCCTCATAGAAGCACACTGGCTATATATACCTTCTGATCGATGGAGGGGGGTTGGTCAGAGCGAGACGTTGAAGGGGTAAAAGGTTACATTGTAGATGGGAAGAAAAGAGAATTAAATCTTTGACTTAGAAGAGTGATAGGTCTAGGAGTGGGGAGTGGGAGGGATACAAAATTTCGTTGGCCAGTTCATTTTCCCAACGGACACATTTCAAAATTTCTAACTGCTCCAAAGCTTCGAGCCTATGACCTTTATTTTCAAATTGAACAATTTTTGTCACAAAGACACTTTTGTGGTCACTTTCGATGAGGCGCTTGCCAAAAGGGATGTTAGGGTCTTATTTTTTACACACTTTTGGTGTTTTCTTCAAATTTCCGTCCTGTTTGCCCAATACTATATACTTGGTGTTACATTCTGGTCACCTTAACCCATACACTCTCTCGTTTTTGGGAGGATTGATGACGTTCAACGTCGAAACCTGGGTCGTGTTTTTTTATTATAAAGTGTGTGGAATTACAAAGTAAATTATTTCATTTCAATATGTTGTGCAAATTCCATAAAGTTACACCTCAGACAACAATTTTCAAAAATATTCTTCTTATAACAATAACCGTTCTAAAAAAATATTCTCTCATCTTAAATTTATGAATATCATTCTTTTACTTTGAAGATGGCGGCGTGGCAGCAATACCTTAAAATACATGTGCAATTTTAATCCTCGTATATGGTTTGATTGTGGCTTTATATGTACTATCTGTTTACAATGTTTCTTTATCAATTTACTGACCCCCTTCTGAATAATTCTTTAACCTAACAGTCGGCGGCGCTGAGAGTCGTACAATAAGCGTCAACTTCGGTTACAATTTTATACGGGCTTTCTACTATGCGATGATCTACAGCTTTCCGGCAAATCTGGACAAACGTATATCGTGCTAAATTCTCTGATAAGCTGGCGATAAATCCGTTGATATTACTAATATCCGATCTTGTAATCAATTTTATTCTGAAACCGTCAAACCTTAGTCTGTTTTCGGTCGCAAATTTGAGTGACAGTATCTACGGTCGAGTAATTTTCTCTCTCATAAAAGGCAAGCATTTTCAGTACAAATATAACTTAGGACAATACTTTTAATCATCCCCGCACCATTGTGAAAGGCTTACTTGTCTCACAATATAATGCAATGTCCACAAACGAGGAAGACTCTCAGCAGCGAGAATCCAGCCACCATTCATTGCGCAGCATGTTTCAGCACATGCGAATAGGGGTATGCCATTAGCTCCGTGTGCAATGCGCGCGCTCTTTTCCTTCCACTCCGTTTTAAGAGTGGCCCGCTTCAAGTGGCCGTGAGTCCTGCGCTCGCCATTGAAACTAAGGCCGCTGCCTTTGCGGCTGGGAAGACCCAAGGGGTCCGTAAGATGGTGGGGGGGGGGAGAACCGAGGGTGTCAGGGAATGGGATTAGCGTGTGGGCGGATGCTGGGAAGTGATAGGGGAGAGTGGGCACCTCTTCAGGGTCCATAAATAACGCATGGGTGTAGTTTCGTATCGAGTGGTCAAACTTCATGAGGAGATGGGAATTTCCGACGTCGAAGACCACACCTGAATACGAAGCGAACGCATGGAATGAATGAATGATTGAATGACCATTCGATCTGGAAGAGATTTTTTTATGATTTAAAGGTTTTATGACTCGTCACCAGGGAATAGCAAAATTACAGTCAAACAGATTTCTAATAACATCACGCGCTCATGAATGAAATTTTTTTTAAAAATCACATTTGCTGCCCGACGCACATTCTAAGGTAGCAATGTTAACGTAATTGAGATGATGCTTGATTTTCAGTGCTCCCTCTTGGCACTGTCATGGTTATGTGCCAAGAGTGGTTCAATCAGTAGCAGATGCGATTGAAGAGTTTGTATTATTTGGCCTATGCTAGTCGGACGTTCGCCGGCGTTGACATAAGCATCTTCTACTTTGTCGGAATCCAGCTACCGACAAATGAGTCGAATATATATATATATATATATATATATATATATATATATATATATATATATATATATATATATATATATAAAACACAGATGTAGATTTTTAGAATATAGAGACACAAAGAAAGGACACTCACAATTTGTTATTTTACGTTTCGACAGCACGGCTGTCGTCTTCAGAATGACGTTCTCGGGGAAGAGCGGAGAGGATGTGCGGGGGAGAGGTGGGGGAAGGAGAGGTAAAGGGACCAATAGGAAATGAACAAGGGGGTGGGGGGGATATGTAGGCAGCCAATTGATGCATTCAGTGGGCTTGGTTCAGCCCGGGCGGTTTGAATGATTGGGCCACCCAGATATGCGCCATCTCGCGGGTTCTCACCTCTATTATACTCGCAGATTTGGGAAGGATTTCAATCACCGAAACAGAGAAGCAGTCGTCAAAAGATTGGTTGTGGGAAGCGGTGTGAGTAGGGATGGGATAATTAAGAAAGGTGGGGGATTTGGTGGAATAACGGTGGTTATTCATGCGGAGGGAAAGTGCGGTCGTGCATTCGCCCACGTAGAAGGCAGGGCAGAAGTTACAGGAGAGGCGATATATAATATTTTTTAATTAATTTTAATTTTTATTTTAATAATTTTAATATATATATATATATATATATATATATATATATCCCTCCCCGGACTATAACATTGATGTGATGGAAGGACTCGGGCCTTCCGATGACCCCTAGAGCAGTGCTGGCGGGAGTAATAATACTTGCTCCTGGTAGGGTCACCCATGGCAGACAGGTCGAAGGTTACGAACCAGACGATAAGTAGTTTACGCAGCGTTTTTTCCTCAGTGAGACGGCTGCAATGGCGTCTGACCCCAGTGGGGCGGCCAGTAAGTGATGGTGTCACGTTAAAAACACTATTGAGGAAAGCAATATTCTCTGTTTCGCGCTCTTTAGTTCATTGGTTGCGTAATACTGGAGGAAGGCTAGATCCCGTCTTGAATTAGCATGACCGATAACAGCTGCAGGATAATGTAACTCGTCCGAGGAATCATTATACACAAGTTATCGGTTCAAACTTGATTTATCCCACGAACCCAACTGGAGAAAGAAAAAGGAAGGATTATTAAAAATGACGCATGGGGTATCCGACTTGTCGATAGGCGCGATTGGGGTTTTGCAAAACTGTATTTTTTCAAGAGAATATTCCTTGATGATTGATTTCACTCATTTGGGAGTTTCTCCATTTCGAGTCCTCAGAACTCTTCTCTGCTTCATATGGAATGAGATGAATGCAATTCCTAAAGCGTAAGTGAAAATACTCTAGATTGATAAAATTCCATCATTGTGCTTTTTTTTAGTTTTCCCTATATTCACTCAACCAATGCTCAATAAAAACACATGGCCTGTTCGCGGCCGCTGTAATTGAAATTTGCATTAGGTGCACTTTGCCGTACGTGCCTCAGGTGATTTCCCTGCGCTCAGCTGTCAAAAAAGTGTTTACCCAGAAGACTGAGGAGAAGAGAGGAGACGAAGGGTAAGCCGAGGAGATCTACGATTACTTGGTGGGCTTAGTGACAAAAAAATGCAAAAAAATGCACAAGAATAGATGAAGGTGCTAGAGAATGGCGAAGTTCATTCTTTGGTGCGCTTTTGAGGAATGTAAACTGTAGAAAGGGGATAGTTCGGTGGCTGAAGTACGGGCTTCCCACCTCACCCACGGGACCCGGGTTTGAATCCCGATCCCTAATTGAGGTGCTTTTTGGAGGGCACTTTGAGTTAGTATACACCGTCCGTCGGATGGGACGTTTAGCTGCAGACCCCTTAGCGCCTTTCGTTAAGAGTAGGCTAATGCCGACGCCGGGTTTCTCTCCGCCCTTCCTCATTTCCTGCCCATCCCTAATGGCGCACATGAACTCGGCTGTCTGTCGCCTCCCCTTAAACTACTACTAACTTAAAAAAAATCATGTCAAATCTCCAAGTGAATTGTTAGTTTTAAACTGTAATATTGGTTTCCTTTTAACAGTTCAGCTCCCAATGTGAGAATTTTAAAAGGCTTTTAGAGGGTGAAATTCTTGCGTTGTGATGGAGCAATGCCTATTACATACAATATGGGGAACATTTTAATTAACTGTGGCTCCTAGATTTTGAACAAAAATTCTACCACCCGGGGAATTACAATGTCTTACGTTTCAACACGTAATATATTGAGACATCGGGTTAGGTTTGAAACTCTTTGATGGATATCCTGACGCTCTCCGTTTTCAATCGATTTGATAGCAATAGAGTGGAGGGGGCAACAGCTACCCTTTGTCCCTAGGTAAAGGCTCAAGCAAAAGTGCTCGATAAGTTCACATTTTTCATCCTCCATGCTTGGTTGGTTTGACTTTGACAACTGTAGTCCCAAGAAGTTGGATGGCATCTGTAGTTATCATAAATGCGACGAGAAAGCACCGAAACTCCAATTATTCGGGGCATCCCACAGTAAGAATTAATGTAGAGACCAGGTTTTCAATTCAGAACAACAAACGCTGCTCCTGTCCCTTGAAAAAACATTGAATAGAACGGTACCGGTGACGGTAAGCGAAGGAAATGATATTATTGAGGCAGGGGACTACGGCTTAGGAAAACGGAAGGACCGAGGGGAGAAAGCGGAAGAGATTTACATGGAACAGGATTTAATCATGATATAAACTGGTTTAAACAGCACAATGATTTGGAAATGCGTGAAATATTCAGGGAAAGTTCAGGAGGATATTCATTCCAACTATATTTAGGTTAGGTGAATATTTAGGGATGGCGTGATTAATTTGTAGTTTTGTAACTACAGGGATGAAAATATAGAATTCGGAGGCGATAGAAAAATTATGAAATGAGGATATGCTGCCATGCATTCTGTAGGAGAAAAACTGGGGAATATGAAGAAAGGTACTACTAGATCGCAAAGAAAAATATCGGCACAATAAATATGAGAAGGGCAAGAAAATGTAATTAATAAAAAAAATGATAGACGAAAATAGAATAATGAAAACACAGAATTAGTAAAAGAAATTACAAGAAGATAAATAATAAATTGAAGCGGGAAAATAACAAGGTAGAATAAACGTGGTGGATGGAGAATAACGATAACATTGAAAATTGATAAAGAAACATAACCGAAATACCTTTGAAATCTATGAATTTCGTTAGAGAAAGACAAAGATGCTCTTTATTTAAAGTTAAATGGAGTCGAAGGTGCTGATATGCATTGGGAGACCATTCTATACACCCTTGATATCGATTTTGAAAAGAGGCTTTATCATTTACTACGCTTCCCACGCCAAAAAATGTCTCAGTTTTTCCAAGCAATTTTTAAAAATGTCACGTTAAAGAAAGTAATTGATTCTTGGCTGGGTACGGAATTGGTTTATTTGAAGCTGAAGAAGTCAGTATAATGCCATTCATTTTTCTTAAGTATCGTCTTAATCAAATCCAAAAATAATATCTAAAAGTTAATAAAAACATTAACACTCAGATCCATGTTACTTGCATTGTTGCGAAATATGGCTACTTTTGAGGAATCAATATCTATCAACCGTACACTATTGTTGATAATTTACCCGGAGAAATTGAGTAAAAACCGCTACTATTTCACTGATGTAGAATTTTTTTAAGTTAATTGTTATTTGTTTTCAATAAGATACTCCTTCCTGCCATTAAGGAAACATTAATAAAAATACTGACAACGGGTCGCACTACCATTTAGTGACATTTATTTTCCCAATATAAGTAAGTTTAGCTGTCTTTGATCAGCAAGTTGCTCTAAATTCACTTCGTCAATTGCAAATTTTTATGTTTTTACTATTCAAATTTTAATAACGTGTGACATGTAATGCAATAAATTAGGTAAGTGAAATATTTTTCATAGTTGAAAGCTTTTGATACAAAAAAATTCGCGTTATTTACTCTTCGATGTCAACTATCGACTGATGAGAGATATGGGATAGCCTGCTTAACAAACTATTCATTTACTTAGTCACGGTTTTCTCAAAAACACTTCTGTTACCTGTAATTTAGAGTTATCGGAAAATTTGCCTTATAATACTAGGTTTGACAGACACATAGATTGGTTTAAATAAATACATACATATTTTTAATAAAGGAGCGAAGTGTAGAAGAACAAATAAGAATATGACGGACGAATCCCGAAGTTTTCGGTGGCAAGACCACCTTAACATATCCTTCTTTATGCATACACCCATACATACGCCTATACTTTTTTTTAGGTAATCCTTTGGTTAAGGTAAGTTTTTCATGGACTCAACCATCAAATAAATATCTTATCTCTCCTAACAAGACAACCTGCACTACAAAATGTCCCTCTTCATCTGTGAGTACTTCCTTCCTCCCTTCATCCCGTCAACGTCCCTCTCCTGTTTCTTCCCTTTCCTCGTTTGTTTAACATTCTCCACTCTATTACAGTCTTCAACATCCCACTGTCGATCAATACCCCCTTCATCCACTTTTCCTGCCTCCATAGGATTACTCCCCGCCAAAACCACTCTCCTCGTCCACAATGCAAAGTACTTCCTCATTTGTTTCCCTTTCGGTCCACTTTACCTTCTGGTCTTCTTCAGGTCGAACTTATGTGTATGTACAGGTGTATATGTGTATACACACAATATGTATATATGTGTATACACACATTTATATATATATATATATATATATATATATATATGTGGGTCGCGGTAGTCCAGGAGGTAGAGCATTGGATTGATGACCGGAGGGTCCCGGGTTCGATTCAAAGGCGAGGCACACTGGGCACCTGCAGCTCCACCCAAGCTAACGTGATTTTTCGGGTACCAGATCTTCCTGGGAAACCATAACCGGCACAGGGAAAGGAACTGGCCCCCCTACTCTGATGTGTGAATTTCACACGCCATATAGGGCTTAGTACTGGGTGAACTCTACCATCACCTTCTAAACCGACCTTCGGGTTTATTACTGTGTTTATGGTTTATATATATATATTTATATATATAATATATATAAGTATATATATGTTTAAATATATGTATATATATACATATATTTAAACATATATATACATATATATATATATATATATATATATATATATATATATATATATATATATATATATATATATATATATATATGTATATATATATATACATACATATACATTCAAACACGAAATCCCGCCAAACGGCGAATAAATACTCATATATACAGAAACAGATATAAGGAAAAGGGATAGGAACCCACATAAAGGACGAACACAATATAGGTGGGGAAGGCGGAATCGAACGGATCACAAGAGTAAAAATATTTCCTTGACCGGGACTCGAACACCGGATCTTTCCACAGCGCCCCAGTCGGCGACTTGGTGACATATTAGACCCACGGATCTCAGGGTAAAATACGTTTCCTCGATAGTTCAAGTGGTTAAGAGCATCCGCCGGGCAAGTGGAAAGATCCGGTGTTCGAGTCCCGGTCAAAGAAATATTTTTACTCTTGTGATCCGTTCGATTCCGCCTCCCCCACCTAAATTGTGTTCGTCCTTAATGTGTGTTCCTATCCCTTTTCCTTATATCTGTTTCTGTATATATGAGTATATATATATATATGTATATATATATATAGTATTCCAATATATATATAAATATATATAATATATATATATAAATATATATAATATATATACATATATATTTATATACATGTATTCCAAAATACTCAATACTTGTTTATTTGAGAAGTATATCCTTACGATGGGTCTAATTTAGAAAAGATTAATATGTTCCAATTTTTATTCAGTTTTGACGCATCTAAAATCAGGGATTTAGGTGAATACTTTTTGAATTCAGAAATTTACGTTTATCAATCCATACATTTTCCATACCTGATTGATTATCTATAGGGTACTGTGATTCCAAAAATTAATCATATTAACGCTGGATTACGCTGTAGTTTTAGGCTGAATTTCAGAAGGGGATATTAGAGTAAAATTATCGGGAATGCAAATCACCCTCCTTCGCCTATTAGTCCATAGATAATACATGTACTTGCATGAAAATAGTTCCCAGCCCTTAAGGTATTCGTAAACAGAAAGCCCAGAAACTCTCTCACATGGGTGGGTGCTTAATGGGGCGATGACCTAATTGCAACAGAATCCTCCTGAATAGCTTCTGGTACTTGTATTTAAAGGGAGGAACCAGGTTCGTGTAAACATTGGGAGCTCATGCGGATAAACCCATACGTTTCACGTCAAAAAGGCCTCGACGCCCCTTACACTGGTTGCATGGATTTTTATTGTATCCCAGATCGCAAAGACCGGGCATTCTCTTTGAAACTGCGGTCTGTGTTATTGAGATTCATTAAGTTCCTCTTGCAATGTATGTGTGCCCGTGATGTATTCATTGGCGTGAAACAGTTTGAAGCCGAGGCTGTCAATCTTTTGAGTATGTTTTGGATAATCTAGGTAGAATTTACGGATTTTCAGCGGAAAGAGATTTCTTTACATTCCAAGAATGAAAATATATTTTTCAAACTGTTTTCTAACCTCTGATATCGGAAGACCATTGATTCTCTCTCCGTCTAGGTTGGCGGTGAGATCAATAAAGGGAAGATATTTTAGTCATAAAAAGTGGACAATTTTGACTGAGGGATGAGATTTTGGACTGGTATAGAAATATCATAAATAAAATATTTTGATCTGGTATTTCATCAATAGATAGAAAAAAACCAGAATTTCCAAGTTGTGCTTATGAGAAAAAGTGTCCTCAATTGATCTAATTTTTCTTACTCTCATACCTAAGTCCGATATTTGGGTATCGATTTATTTATCTCCTAAATACATCGAATAATTAGTGACACACCTTGGATATGGTACAAGAAAAACATACGAGAAAAGGGCACTCACACGTATCCCCAAATCATTTCTATCGATTGGGCTGATGTTGCAAAATCTCGATGTCTTACAATACTTCTTAAGGAGATAACTTTAGCAGTGCATTCGTTGGTTTTTCGAATTGACTGTATTCGGCAAAATCAATCTACTGTGTGCCGTATCCCCAAGCCGTCGTTAGGGTGTGTTGCCGCAGAGGCTTACACACCAGCCATTCAACATAAGGAGTTACGTTTTCCTTAACTATAATTACTATATCGTGCATAGTTGAAATAATGCATACCATGTCATCAATAGCCACAGAGCCAAAATGTAATGCTGAGAGCTCAAGGGGTCTTGAGAGCGCAGGAGCCCATCCCACTCGTCATATTGTAATTCGTTCACAACTTGGTAGTTAATATTTCAATCAACACATCACATTTATTTCATTACTAAATAACCTTAAGACGTCTTCAAGCGAAGAAGAATATTTTAGGTCCCAGTTAAAACTGCTGCATTATATTTTCAGCGTTGTTTAACACTTTATACATTAATTACTCTCTAATTATGCCTGAATTGCGAGACCGTGATATGCTTCAGAGCTACTGCCTAGAGGGCCCGGGTTTAAATCCTGGAGACGCCCATGGGCAACCTCAGCTTCTGTCTGCATGCGTGATTACTACCAGCCAGGGTGTATGACAGGGGTTTTTACACACTAAGCATGCCACATAAAAAATGAGGCTTTATTATTTGTAGTTGAAATATATAACTGTAAAATTCCTAGTTTTTTTTCGTACGGTGCGGAAATACTATATAGCCATTAAAGCAAGATAATGAACGTAGAATGAGGCTTTTGAAATGTAAGCGTGGAGACGGTTGGAGAAGGTGAAGTGGCGTGGAAGGAAACCAAATGAAATGCTAGGCATGGTGGGGGGGGAGAGTGGTCTGAGTGCCGAGAGGAATTCATAGGAAGCAAGAAAGATGGATTCAGATCTCTTCGCATTTAAATCGCATTTTTCGAAAGAATTTGCAGAATCACATACTCAAAGACGACGCAGAAGCACAGAAACTGCCCAGAAACATAACACTGCGTGTTTTGACAGTCCATGTTTATAGAAATGTATGTTTTACCTTAAGTCAGGGAGAAAGTCTAACGTACGTGAATAATAATGAATAAAATTTAGCCCAAGTGGACACAGACAAAAACACAGAAACACACAAACAGGGAAAGAAACTCACTAAGTTTCAAATTTTCGGTGGTCACATCCACCGTCCACAAGGAAGAGAAGTATAGAACTGCGCCTATGTATACATAAATATAAATAAATAAATAAGTATATATTTATTTAAACATATATATCTGCATAAATATTACATATAATATAAACATAAACGCAGCAATCAACGCAGTCGGTTTTGTAGGTAATGGTGGAGTGCATCCAGTTCTAAGCCTAACCAGTGCGACAAGTATGGGATGAAAATCAATATTAATAAACCAAAGGTATTGCGATGTTCTAGAAAGAAAAAGGCTAAGCTAAACATTGAAATAGGCGCAGCTAGAGTTGTTCTCAGGATCATAATCAGAAGAATAGAGAGTAGGGCAAATGATTACTTAGGGGATGATCAGTTTGGGTTTAGGAAGGGGAGAAGTACGCGTGATGCCATTGCAGTAATGAGATTATTAATCGAGAGAAATAAAGAATACAACCAGGAGGTATTTGCCTGTTTCGTAGATTTCGAAAAAGCGTTTGATAGAGTGAATTGGGAAAAGCTAAAGAGTATATTGTATAAAATAGGAATATATTGGAGGGAAAGGAGGCTAATCCGCTACCTGTACATGTCTCAGACTGCTCAGGTGCGAGTGGGGAACGGGGAGTCCGGTTGGGCAGTGTTAGAGAGAGGTGTAAGGCAGGGTTGCCCATTATCACCGTTGCTGTTCTACGTGTATGCAGAGGAAATGATTAAAGAGGTTTGGGAAGAAATGGAGGTAGGAATGAAAGTGGGCGGGGAATTCGTAAAATCAGTTAGGTTTCGCTGTTGACCAAGATTTAGTTTGTCAGTCAGCGAAGGGGCTGCAAGCAATGCTGAGTGAATTGGAAATTCAATGCGACAAGTATGGGATGCGATTCAATATTAATAAAACAAAGGTTATGCGATTTTCTAGAATGAAAAAGGCTAAGCTAAACATTAAAATATGAGGGCAAAAACTAGAGCAGGTAGAACTGTTTTCGAATCTCGGTAGTGTTTTGGACCAACACGGTCAAAGTAGTAGGGACGTAAGGAGATCCACCAGGAAAATCGCATAAATTCAACGGGGAAAAAATAAAATAAACCAAGTGTTGGTGATGACTAACCCCTGTCTCCTGCAGAGATCAACTGTTTTCTTCCCGCGGTCATTCCTCGTGCCTAAACCGTAGTATCCAAACTCATCACCATCTCTTCCTTCGCCTACCGTCGCATTCCAATCCCCCATCACTGTCAAATGTTTCCCTGAAGGAACACACGCGATTATGTCCTCTAATTGATCGTATATCCTATCGACCTCTTCTTCCTTATGGTTGCTGGGTCGCATGTGTTCCTGAATAATAACCAAGTTCGTCGGTTCTGCTTTTATCTCTACTACTAATATTCTATCTGTTACCTGTTCTATGTTGACTACGCTTTTTTCTACGTCTTCATTTAATACTATGGTAACCCGTCGTTGGCTCTCGTCCCTGCCGCTGTATATTCTTCTATACTTATCACTCAAGTAATCCCCGCTATCTTTCCATCTCACGTCGCATAGACCTCAAATATCTATATTTCTCCTTTCCATCTATCGCTTGATAATCTCCAGTTTACTTGTCCTCACAATGGTCCTAACATTGAACGTTCCTATTCTAACCAATGTGGTCTTCTTCTGCATCTTCCGTCCTGCTGCTCGGTTTTCCCCTGCAAGCGTTTCGTGGGATGACTACCGCGGAAGCCTTGCCTCCCCCGCTGTCGGGCACGACACACGGCCGATTGGGCGGAGCCCCGTAGTTGTCAGGACTCAAAATCTCTTTAGTTGCCATCATATTTTTCTTGGGAATGATAATTGAGGTGGTTTCCCGTTGCCTTCCTCAATAGTGTTTTTAACGTGACACCATCACTTGCTGGCCGCCCCACTGGGGTCAGACGCCATTGCAGCCGCCTCACTGAGGAACAGACGCTGCGTGGACTACCTTTCGTCTGGCTCCCAACCTTCGACCTATCTGGCATGGGTGACCCTACCAGGAGCAATTATTATTACTCCCGCCAGCACAGCTCTAGGGGTCATCGGAACGCACAAGTCCTTCCACCACGTCAAGGTTGTAGTCCGGGGAGGGATATATGTATATATCGTATATATATGTATATATATATGTATATATTTGTATATATATATATATATATATATATATATATATATAGATATATATATATAGATATATATATATATATATGTATATACTATATATATATATATATTGTGGATATAAATCCGCAATCAATAGGACAGAATTAAACCTCCTAGAGATCATAAAAAGACTGGTAACAATGTTGACTCAAATTAATGCCATCAATGTGTGCATATACGAAAGATTACTCTTGCCTCGCCTTTTTTCGAAAATCATTTCAAATAATCAAAGGCAAATTATCTGTTGTAAATGTGATTCGGTATTTAATCAATTCAATTTAATGAGGAACCGTAGGAGCGTCTGTTTTGTACTGCCGCAAACAAACTTTTTCAGGTCTCCAAAAAAATAAATTCAGGGGGAACGAGATGATTAGCGCGCTTGAGTAAACAGATTTGAATGTACGAAAACGGAGAATAATGGTGTACAATTTGAAGCAATTTGGTCTCCGGTGAGCAAGCGGGCCTATGTGGAGCGCGACTAGTGACCGCCATGGAGACGGGAGATGAGGCTACGGGAGGAGGTGGTGGGGGGTTTATTCAGGGATTGGTCTGGAAAGGGGAGGGCGGTGTGGAAGGCGGGACGAGTAAAAATTGGAGGAGGTAGAAGCGATGCGTCGTGAGGGGTCGGGGTGGTTGGGAAGGAGAAGTATCCTGGGCTGGCAAGGAGATTTGCCTGGGGTGGAGGTGCTCGGGAGAGGGGCGGAATGGGGGAGCGGGAAGCGGCGGTGCAGACGTTGGGCGGCGTTGATTGAGTGTGGCCCCGAGGCGAAGGGGGTCGCGTAGGCGACTACATAATGCAAAATCGGCACGACAAAGAAGGTACTGCGCACTAAAGCGGACCGCGTATTGGAAACTTCAAAGATAAGTAAGGCGATTTCTCAGTGCAATATTGCTGTTGCATAGTTGGAAAGGATTCTGAAAGAATCGAAGCCAAATGTGAGAGGAAAACTTTTCATTTCAGAAAAAATTGTTTAATTCCTATTTTAACAATCATTTTTTTGCTACATTTTCTATACGATAGCCTGCGAGTCAAAACCATTCCTTTTAAAACCGTTTTAATTTGATGTATTTAAAATTTCCTTTAAAATTAAAGGGAATTGAAGTCTGAAGGAGAAATATAATTGTCCAGCATAATATTCTTTCTTTTGTTAAAAGACGAAGCAATCAACGCAAAAGTTAGTTTGATAGGAGAGGCTAGAGATCGCCTAATTCAGATAGTTGTGTTGAGTGAGTGAAATTCATACGTGAGGGAATGGGTTTGTAATTACTTTCCCAGCTCCACATTTCAATCTCCGGAAAGATCGGACGCAACGCACGATATGCGTTCGTCCTTTTTTACCTCTCAAAACGTTATTTTAAATTAATATAAGAGTGGGCACAATTCTAAAAATAAACTATATAAAAATAACAGTTTTACTTTTATATTTATTTCCACTTGATTTCAACATGTTCATTCCCATGACATTTATGGAAGAAAATACAGATCCCAGATGGTGAAACGAGGAAGTTGAAGTTTATAAAAGCCTTCGACAAGGTACTCCATAGTAAACTACTCGCAAAGCTAGAAGCATATGGGATATATAAAATATCCGAGGTTAGATTAAAGACTTTTCGAATGATCTGGCTCAAAGACTAGCCATGGATGGAATTAGCACAAATGCAGTTGAAGTTATTTCAGGTGTTCCTTGGCTTCGGACCTCTTTTATTCCTACTTTACATTAACGACGTTTACTAGCAAGACTGGTAACATACGTTTATTTGCCGACGATTCAATGGTTTACCGTGGTATCCGCCATATTGAGGAGAATACAGCTTTATCAGATGACATTAATGCTTTACAACGCTGGTGCGACACTTAGCAATTAGAATTAAACTCAAATAAGTGCACCATGATGAATTTTTGGAAAAACAGCAATCCCCTCTTGAACGCCTATTACATCGGGAACACCGAAATGGCATGTGTAGGTTCTAGGCGTTACCCTCACTCACGATCTCTCATGGGTGAGGCACATATGTAGAATATGTGGACAACCTAATGAAAGATTTGGATTTATTAGAAGAGTACGGGATAACTGTGATGGAAAAGTCAAAGGGAAATGCTATCTTTCGCCGATTACGTCTCATTTAGAATGTGTCCCAGGAAAATGAGATTTTTATTAAGTTGGATTAACTGCCAAATTGGATTGAGTGCAGCGTAGAAGAGTTAGATTGATGCAACGTTGTTATGATAAATTTAGCGGCTTATCCAAACAATTGCAGCACCTAGGCTAGGAATCGCTCACGGAGCGAAAGTTAAATTATAGAATAAATCTCTTGCATAAATTCTAAGGATGTCTCTTCAGCAGTGATACTGAAAATGTATTATTACCCCCATCGTCCTGCGGTTCGAGAGTTTATGTCAATAAAATAAGAGGGATTACGTGTGGAACAGATAGATTTAAGATATTATGATTAGATTGATGAATAAGATTTTAGTAATATTTTCCACGAAAGACAAGGAATAAGAATGACTTTATCAGACCGCGGTAGGGTCATATTCGGGTCAAAATTAGTTCGGTATGTACAGGGTTCGTCCGGAAAATAAGTGTACTGACTCCTGGGCTGGGCGCGCCGCTCCAGGCGCGCCCAGCAGCGCTCTGACGGGCTGCGATTGGAGGGGGGTATGTTGGCAATCGACGCTGAAAAAGGCAGTCGGCTCTGAGCAGTGGTGTAGTGAGGAGCTCTGTTAACGCGGACCTCCACGCTCGACCCACGTCACGGAACGCGATGCCGAAGTTTTTGGAGCAGCGTTTTTCCATCAAATTTGCGGTAAAGCTTGGGAAATCGTCTACCGAAACTGTCGGTATGATTAACCAGGCTTACAGGGAGTCAGCCATGTCCAGAAACATGATCTTTCGGTGGCACAAGATGTTCGTGGAGGGCAGAGAAGAGGTCGACGACGAGTCTTCGAGAGGTTCCCGATGATGCCTTCGCGGGAGCGTTCCAGGAATGGGAACGCCGCTGGAACAAGTGTATCGACTCACAAGGGTCCTATTTTGAGGAATATTAGCTTAAGATATGTAAAAGTGTAATAAATTCTTTTTCCTGAGCTCAGTACACTTGTTTTCCGGACGAACCCTGTATTAACCACCCGCCACACACCCTAACGTTGGCTTGCAGGGTACTGAAATATCATATACCATGTAATATAAAATATGTTATGTAAGTTTGGACATACATGCATATCAACTGAAATCGAAGGTTTCAGGCTGACCATTGTGGAAGTTCATGAAATTACGATTACTGTGTTTTCATCCACTGAATTTTATCCAGGTACAGTTATTTTCGACGCTTCATCAGGTTTAATTTGAAAATTACGCAGGAGCGATGAAACAAGTAGCACTTAAATAAAATTAAACGAGCAAATACCATATATTCCATAATTTCAACAATATTCTTATCGGCTACATATAATTACTGCGGTGTAAATGGAATTTTTTATTTTAGTAGTTGGTGAGAGGTTTGAGAAATGAATGAGTAGCACCTAATATGCTGATTATATACCGGTGTTCGGCGATTAGGAAGAAATAAATCTTCTTAACACAGTCACTGGAACTGAGATTACAAATTAAATGAATGTGAAGGAAGTTGGCTCGCAAGCTTGATTGTGTTGAAGAAGTAGATGATAGTCGAAATTTAAACCTGTGTTAGAGAGTAAAGATATTGAGTTAAATTACAAGACCGAATAAATCATGGACGAAAATGGAGGAAGGGACTTCAAGAGAGTGGCAATTGACAAAAAGAGGAGTAAGAAATACGCATTAAAGTGTCAAATGAATCTGCAGCGCACGAAAATGAACAAATCGGGAATCGGTGAGCGACAGTGGGAGGAGGTAGGAAATGAGTGTTTTACCTGAATCACATCCCATAAAAAGATTTTTTCACTGCACCGATTCCGAAATAAATTACACCAAATGTTATGTGACTATTATTTATTGTCTGAAAATTGTAAAATGCTCCGTTTTAATTAAAAGTTAATGATAATTCAGTCGTAGCAAGTTTTGCTCAATATCATCAATGCGCTTGATATTATGAAACCCCTGTCCTTAAAATACCATAATTCATAAAATGAATTTAATGCCTTCCAATAGTGATGAACTTTGACGTTACCGAACATTTCTTTTCGGGATATATATTTTGTTTGTTCCGTTTTGATAAAACTCAAGATTTCCACAAACCACCATTCAACACTGATTATCCGGGAATCGCGGGATCCTGGTTCGAGTTTCAGTCAAGGTGATAGACTTTTACATTTTGAAACACTTCCATTTTAGTACGCATGGCTTGAAGACTCAGTTAACAGCTGCGGCCACAGTATCTCCCGCCATTTCTTTGAATTTAAAACACTTACGTTATACAGAGACAGATGCTGGTATCTGTGTTGATAAATATATGATCGAAGGATGTAATGCGAATGAGTACAATGATTTTAGGCTAATTATACCGTTAATGCCGACATATAGATCTCAGTGTTTTCTTGAGCTTTCTGGAGGTTTAAACGAATTACTTAAAGAAGGCATTCCAGTACAGGAGAAGGGTAACAAGAAGTCTCAAAAGAAGGCACAACATAATGAGAGGCATTTTTAGGAATGATGGTCAGATGGAGTCAGTCATCAAGTCATATTGTGCGGGAAATGGAACAGAGAAAGAAAGACCTTGGATATGAGATATTCGGAAAAAAGCGATGAAAAATCCAAGAACTAAGGAATAAGATGATCCTAGGGGAGAATTCGGTCGAAACCCATGCAGCCTAGAGATGATCAGAACAGAAGATTATGTCATGCATTTGTTGCCACCCAATTAATCATGGCCCTAAGATTACAATTACGTTATTATAACTCACTATTAAATGTAGACCTTTGCCACCGGGCTATTTGTCTAATTGTGATGAAATTGAAATAATATTTTTATGGCAGTCACATGGCTGAATCCAGTATTTTGAAATAAAGCACTTAGCTTGAAAGAGAAAAGGTAGTGTTCTGGTGGTGTAATTTCATCTACGTGTATTCCGGGACAGAATTATTTTCGTTAGCATTTACAAGAGAGCGGCCACCTCTCGCAGAGTTGACATGGATTGATTCATTTTTATTTATTTATAAGGTAATTATACCGGTTAAGGTAGGTTTTTGGATGGACACAACTACCAAACAAACATTTTATTATTCCTAGCAAAACAAAACACAACATCCTACTTTACATCAAGTCCCTCTTCAGCTCTGAGTACTTTCTTCCTCCCTTCATCCCGTCCAACATCCCTATCCTGTTCCTTCCCTTTCCTCTTTTGCCCAACATTCTACCCTCTATCACAGTCTTCAACATCCCACTGCCGGTCAACACCCCCTTCATCCACTTTTCCTGCCTCCATAGGATTTCTCCCAACAAACCCCTCTCTTCGCCCACTATATCAAGTGCTTCCTCATATTGATTCATTTATTTTAGTAATAACAATAATTTATAAGATAGTAATTGATTGATTTTAAAAATAGATTTCTACGGAACGGTATTAAAAACATCATCATCAGTTTAACTTTAAAGCGCATTCATTCAGGATGATCGTCAATTTAATTATGAATATATTTCAAATATTTATGTAATTTCATCTCAACGAGACTATCCATTCTTTTATTTTTCTATGAAATTACGGAACAAAAATCATGTGTACAGTTTTCAAAAAAATAGGACGTCAATGCAAAAACAGGAAAAATCATAAATTTTATTGTTTAAGTAGAAATCTCATGCACAAAGAATTTTTTCTGAATAATTTTGTTCCATCATTATGAAAAAAGGGTGACAAAATCGAACGGAGGAAAATTAAAAAAACTATACGAAAAATTGATAAGTTCAATTTTAATTGTTTACATGCAACTAATTTATACAAATATACATGTATATAATTCAAGGTGAATTTATTTATTATATATTATTAGTTCAAATTTTCTTATATTTCTAAATAAATTTGATCGTAAGTTATATTTTGATTTCACTTACATTATATTTTCATGAAGGATAACTTAAGGAACCAGTGAAAAGATTGGAGATTCCATGAACTGATCTCGGTTTGTTCTTATACGTAATAATTGATTTCAGATGTCACACGATTATGAATTACCAACTTAGAAAATTTCTTTTCGAAAGACTTCCGGCTTAAATCCAATGTTATCATTTACAATGCCCACTTTAATGATCATGCCTCCTTTTGCTTCCTTTCGTGGAATTTCCTTCGATTATTGTTTGGTAGCCGACATGTCCACCTCTTCCTTCCAGCTGGTCATATAGAGTATATCACGCTTATCATTGAACAATATGCTTATTGAGCCTACTACTTCCTGTGTCGCGATGCATTAGAAAATCCAGATGAGTTGATTGATGTGATGATTAATTTAAAATTTGCTAAAGATATTCAACTACAGCTTTATATAGCTCACAAAACAGGCGAATTTGATGGTCACTGATTCTTTAATCATTAATTTCAATGGGAAAAGGTTTTTTTTAGTCTTTCTTTCCCGCCATGCAGTCAATATTTTTTTCACATAGAATGCATGAATTAAATTTCGCATATGTTCCACCTACAAGTACATAATACCTCGCAAGCCGCCGCAAGGGCGTGTGGCGGGGGATGCTGGGTCATCACCAGTAAAAGAGAACAAAACCACAAGCAAAACCAACACATCCATGCAAACCTATCTTATACCCACAGTGGGGTATATATTCATGCAGAAACCCTTTCAACCTACACGCTTGCAAACGCATATACTATCAAGTTAGTTTGATAGTTTGCTGAGCTGACCATAGTTGTTGTTCCTTGGTGGGATAAACGGTAGTTGACCATAGTTTCTTGTTTCTCCGCCCGGGAATTCTTAACCGTACACAAAACACGTTGGTGGAGCTTTAATCTCAAGTGGTTCGTTACCGTGATTTAAGCAGCAGATGCTACTCTCATTACCCCAAACGTTTCATTCGCCTTGTATTCAAATCCGGAATAATTCTGGACAGTAAAATTTTGGTTAAGCAGCCGAGTTGAAGCAGCGATGCGGTCTTTAATTTTGCCCTGCATTAATTCGGGCTCGTTTGCTCCCAGCATCAACTGCAACGGCAGCAGCAACCCTCCCCGTCCAGTCCGGGCATAAATGAGTCTCGGTGCGCGCCGCCTAAGCTCCCTTCCCAGCGCTTTCGCATTCGCGGGTGTGTGTGCGTGTCCGAGCGTTCGTCTCTCCCACCTGCTTTCGAGTGCATCTTCGCGAGCACGTCCAGGCACTGCTAATTAATCGCGAACACAATTCCGAATTGAATCCGATGCGTGTGACGTCTGCAGAGTGGAAATGGATCGCGGCCTACGTCACGCTTTCTCACACGCACACCTCCCCGCCGAATTCACCCACCTGCCCACCGCCAACAAATGATTCCACCCCCGCCCCGCCCTTCCCGCCCCTCCCTCCCTCCCGACCGCCTACCCGCCGCGCTCTCGCCGGCATCCCCCTTCCGTTTCATCCCCTTATTGACCACAGGCCGCAAACCTCTCTATCCCTTAACTGTCCGACCCTTTGCTCCCTTTCACCCTCCCACCCCCTTTCCCCCACATCCACTCACCCAATTCTCCTCTTCCTTCTCCAAGCAATGGCCCCTCGGACCGCATCCACTAGCGATCCGCTTCCGCAAACTAATTCGTTCTTTATTTACCGTGCAAACCATCACGTGAGCCTGAATAAATGGTTTTCCTCCGTATCTCCGTTCTCCGCTTCCATAGATTGATAATTTCACGAAGAATTTGTTCCATCGATCCCAGTCCGAAAACACATCCTTCATCCCATATGATATGCCTATACATGAATTTTAAATTCAATAAAGATCGGAAAGACTGATTTTGGAAGTACTCGGTGCGAATTTTTCTGCCCTGACTGCTCGTCATTCAAATGGAAGCATGACAACTTGAGCAAAATAGAATCCTGTGGCCGTAGTATTTCTAAAAATGCAATCATTGCTTCCTTTAAAATTCATTCCACAATATATTTGTTGAGGATGTGTCGCTGGCCTATTCTTCATTTGCAATGCACTAGCTACCAGTAAAAATGAATCCAAACACAGTGGCAGGTTCATGAAGAATTACGACTTCGGACAAAATAAAAATATGATATACTTGCTGTTTTGAAGAAAAATATCCATCAAAGCCATGAAAATAAAATTTTAATTATAACTTATGTGGTTATGAATTTTCCCAGGAAATTTTCAATGGTAAATAAACTTGGAGAATATCAAGTTTGGTTGAGTATTCAAAGGTAGCATTGGATGGCCGATGGATCCTGAAAGATGCGTTATCGCTTATCCATTACCTATTAGTTTTTTCTCCAAGATATTATTGGAGGAATCAAATAAATATTCTGTCTCTGCACTTTGAATTAATTCTTTCTATTTTAGCTAATTAGAATCCGTAACTTCACTAAATGGATTAAGCAGAATTTCGTCTGATAATATGTACCTATATAAATTTCTCTCTGCATGGCTATAGATATTTAAGAAAATTTATGACGATTGTTAAACTAATTAAATTAATAACACTCTTTCTGAAGATAAGATAAATATCAAATGCATGCATCTCTCCCTATAGAACAATGATTTGGTAAGATTACCGTTATTCGCAAAATATATGCGGACGCACGCTGACAAAAAAGGGAATGAAGACCGCAATTACATCTTTGCTTTCTTATCGCCATGTTCGCTTGTGAGTTTGTGGAACTGGTAGCGTCGTAGTACTTAATTTGCCATTATTATAGCGCGAAATTTGTGTTAGGTGTATTTTTGACAGGACTACTGCCCAATACACAAGAATAAAAAATAACCGGCACCGATAAGTTGTGAAATAATTGCTGCTAAAAAATATCCATGAACTAACATAATGATAAAATATATTGCACGTATCTACATTTTGAAGACAGTTGAAGAATGTTTTGAGACTTCTAATTCCTCCTATTTGTGTGAATATTTGAAAAGTAGGATATGATTCCTACAGAGATATACAAATAAATTCAAATGATATACTCAAAGAAAGAGGAAAAAGATCATGAGCGATCAGTGAGCACATCAAATCACTGCAAAGGAAAAAATCTTTCTGGTAACCAATCTTAAGGTAAAATGAAAGAGTGAAATTCTTGAAGTTGTTACACAGGCTGAAGGGTTGATTTACACTCACAAGAATCTCTCAAATAGCTTATATTTTTTTCCCGATCATTCCACGTATTTTTGAAATCCCTAGACATTTAACTAAATTTTAGCATTCTCAGATATCCTCCGTAGACTGGAGGCCCCTGCCCTTTTTTCCTACCAATGTTTTTGAGTCCCTAGGCATAATTCTCCAACTTCAGCGCCTTTTACGGAAGGGTTCAATTCCCTCGGAGGTCCCTCGTCCCGTCCGCCGATCCCAATTCCAAGGCATCTCAGTCATCACCATCCCATGCGAATCAGTCGCTCACCGTTGCCGACCCTGCACACATCCGTCGCCCCCCCCCCTTAACCCTCCCTCTCCCCCGGCATCCATCAATACCAATCCTCTTCACTCTTCGAAAAATCCGCCGTTAACCAGCAATCAATTACGAACCAGCAGAGGTCGGGCGCCATTCTTCACCCGGCCACAAACCACTCATCTCTTCTCGCCCGCCCCGAAAAACGAGTGGAATTCTATTCGCAAGCAAACTAAAGAGCGCCGTGGAAGTTGAGAATCGAGACGAAGTGAATGGTTGAAGTCGGGAGCAGGGCAAAGGGTGAGGGCCGTGGAAACTGATATTTTACGTCGATGACCGTGCCCTGTGGACACACGCATCCTTAAAGGAAGGAGGAAGAATTTCACCCTAGCACAAAGGTTCTCGGGGCACAGACCTTTTTATTCCCCTAAGAATCGTTCATACGCTGAAGCCTTATTTGAAATTCACCAATGCATGAAATGTTCAGGGGATTGCAGGCTAAGCCATATTCGATACGGG